>NC_059368.1:10250000-10570000 GCF_019703515.2 Myxocyprinus asiaticus | reverse complement strand
CAAGCAAATGGATAGTCCCGCCCCAAATGTACGCTATTGGATGAGCCAATGTTGCTTTGTCAGGTAGTTTTGATAGAGGCACAGAGCCACAATGTTTACACTTTTCTTATAAATCAACTTACGAATGGCTTACTTGAAGTTGTCTGCATATTAAACTATGAAAGAAGATTGTATTTTAATACCAAAAAAATGACACACTTCCCCTTTAAGGATTTATGTAGCAGTAATTTAAAATATAAAAGGATATCTTCACAGCTGTGGAAAAATGTAATGTGTATCATTGTGGTATATGGGCCATCCCATGATTCCACAGTCACCTAGTGGCAATGAATGTGCTGATAAGACTGTTAAATCAGAGCCTGTAACATTTTACTTTGAAATGCTGGAAACATGAGAGGCTTTTATGTAAAATGGGTGAAACATCAAGCATGTGATTGTATCAGGTTATATATAGGATGCTAGAATGGCTCACAGTGCAGGGCAATATCGTCCCAGCATACCATGGAAAGGGTGGGGGCTGACTGTTTGGAATGGCTTTTCACATTGGATATCTCATTTCATGAGTTTGTCTTTTTTCTTTTCTTTTTTTTATTCTTCTCCCCATGTGTGTTTGTAATGAAATACTCGCTAAACCCTCGACCGATTGCTCTAACCATCCCAGCGTGAAATCACAGTGAGGTATGGCTGCTTTCTCCCCCATTAATTTTCATCTCTCTCAATTGTTCTCTCAATCTGCATTTCGTCTCTCTTTCCTTTTCCTCAAAGCTGCAGATATGCAAATGGAGACAAAAGTGAAAGTTTAGCCTGACAATGGTGTTTGATAGACAAGACTACGCTGAACATATTAAGAATTAAGTGAGAACTGAACCGGTGTGAATTCTCGAACTGTTCCACACATTTCCAGCACAGAAAAGGCCGTTCCGGGTCTGAAAACCTGGTTCCGCACCAGCTCCAAAAGCTTGCTGGTCACTACGCAGGAACCGATTACGTCAGGGGACGGAGGGCGGGATAATGTTTCATCGCCATGGTAAAGTTTTCCCAAACAACAACAGTAGCTACCATCTGCAGCAAGGAGTACTTCTTCGCTCTATAACAACAATAAAAAAAACATAAAATTATCAGACATCAAAAGTGTTCAGGTAACATGATGAAACGAGTGCTCTACTTGCGATTATGGTATTTACGAAGATCTGAGAGAAACTAGAGAGATCGCAAAGCAAAAAAATACAAGAATGAAGATAGAGCACGAAATGATGCGTGCCGCCTTCAATCGGACCATTGACCAAATCATAAACAAATTGAAAAACACTTAAGGGAGTACAGGGACCATAAGAAGGACATAAGCGAAAGCGACAGTGGATGGAACAACGATGTTTTGGACTTGGACACCGACCAGCCTGCTAACTAACCAGGGCATCGAATTCAGTCAGTAACGCTCTTGATAAACAGTGAATTGCCAGTGTCCTCTGCAGCTGATCTCAGAAAGTTGTTATATTTGCCAACTTTGTTAACTTTTCTTACACTGTTGTCATCTTATTTTGTGCATTGTTTTGTTCTGTAAGGGGATTTTTTGACCAGGATATATAAGGATTTTCTCTTGCACCCTCCCTCTTTTTCTGTTTCCTTCAAGCTCTTTCATTTTATTTGATCAATCATCTGAAATCCTTCCTTAGCTTAAGACATATTATGTTCATTCAATAATAACCAGGTTCTTTTTTTTATTATTATTGCATTAATTTTTATTTTTGAGATAGTGTATGTTTAATTAATTTTCAGCTTGATCACTACTGCCAATTAACATTCACCTTGTCAGTCTAAGATCTTCTGAATGGACATGGGATTGTGTGCCGAGGTTTGCCAATACTCAATCCGCAATAAGAAAAACTTTGCGGCTAAATATCTTAAAAGATTAATTTCTTCCTAAAGGTGAAGTGTGTTATTTCTGCAGCACTAGAGTCACTAAACAGAATTGTAAAAATATCTGTTTTCCAAAAGGTTTCCCAAACACTCCCCTCATCTTCCATTGGTCATAAACTGTTAGTCCCGCCCCAGACTTGCACCATTGGTCCAGCCAATGTTGTTGTTTCGGGCTTGTCAGGATGTTCATACAAACATTACATTTTTGGGAGAAATCAACCGACGTTAGCTTACTATAGTTATCTCTCTCTGCATATTAACAGACAGTATTTTAACATAAAATAAAAAAAAAATAACACAACCTTTTAAAGGGTGAAAAAAAATGAAAATTCTCTCATTTACTCACCCTCATGATATCCCAGGTGTGTATGACTGTCTTTTTTCACCTGAACACATTTGAAGAAAAACAGAAAAATATCTTAGATCAGTAGGTCCTTAAAATGCAAGTGGATGGCGATTTCTCTTTTGAAACTCCAAAAATCACAGACAGTCAACATAAATGTCATCCATATGACACCAGCTGTTAATGTCTTCTAAAGCGACACAAGTGCTTTTGGTGCGAAAAAGACAAATATTTAAGTGCTTTTTAACTCTAAATTATGCTTCCGTTCTGCAGCGGTATACGCGTGTGACGTAATCGCATTGGCATTTGAAACACACGAGAACTGATGCACGTGCCTCACACCCGGAAGAGCAGCGCTGTTTAAAAGTGAGGAGAAACGCTGTACAGTAGCTTGGTTGGTTTTGGTTTAGATCTGTATTTATTTGTTTCTTTACTCACAATGGTGCGTTTGTGTGCTTATTCTGGATGTCTCAACCGAGTGGAGGATGTGAGATTACGTCTGTATCATGGCAACGCGAATACATTATACAAGAGACTGCTTGGACTCCACCCTCTCGTAAAGCTTACCGGAAGCGACGATTTAGAGTTAAAAATTTCTTACATTTTTATCTTTTTTTGCACCAAAAGTGATCGTATCGCTTTAGAAGACATTAATTTAACCGCTGTTGTATGGATGATGTTTATGCCCTTTTTTGGGGTTTCAAAAGTGAAATCTCCATCCTCTTGCATTTTAAGGACCTACTGAGCTAAGATATTTTTCTTTTTTTCTTCAAATGTGTTCTGGTAAAGAAAGTCATACACCCCTGGGATATCATGAGGGTGATTAAATGATCAGAGAATTTTCATTTTTGTGTGAACTATCCCTTAAAGTAATTTTGTAAGTCTGAAATGACAATTGTTTTCACTCTGTAATATATAATTTGCTGGTAAAAGTTAGGGATGTGCAAAACTACCAATTTAAAACTACCAATTGAACAGTCAGTGCATTGCCTGAGTTAGGCGACTAATTAGTGCAAAGGAACCCATGTATAAGTCTGCATTTGTATAATGTCCATTTGTATTCAACAAATAAATATATACAATATATCATTTTAACTTCTCAAACTAATTTTGTTATTTTAGAATATAAAATATATTATACATTACCATAGGTCATGAATAATCTATTCGAGTATCAAAAGGTTTTATTTAAAAATACAATGAAAACTGAATGAAAAGTTACACTTCACTCCAGGGAGCGCTTGGCCGCTCAGAAAACTGAATCCTCCATTCATCCGCATTTATCTACCAGACAGATTTATATCACATTGGAGACAGTTTTACTCTAGTTATTTTTTTAAATAAAAACTGATAATTGCAAGGATTCATACCTATGAATGGAAATGAGCTTCAGCAGTCTCTATTACATTTTTTTTGTTTTTTTCTAAATCCTCATCCAGTAATAATAAATGACTGTGATTGTTGCATCCTAGCTAGCGCTGAAAAAAAGTAACAAGTATCACGTGTTATCGCCGTCTACACGCTGTTTCGGTAGCGGTCAGGACCTCTGGGCAATAATTTGCACCTGATTAATGAAACTGATTAACTTTAATAAAAACGGACCTTTCTGCCATCATTTACTCACCCTCGTTGTTCAAAATCAGTATTACTTTATTTATTTTTTTATCCATGAAACACAAGATTGAGGGACGAGAGAATCATGTTTGTGGTTGTCCAAGCTCCGAAAGCACACATAAAAGTGCCAATAAAGTCGTCCATAACACTCCTGCCTTAGATTTCAATTCTTCTGAAACCATATGATGGTGTTGTGTGAGGAACAGACCGAAATTTAAGTGTTAATTCACCTCATCACTTATTTGAAACTGGTGCACACGCAAAAATGACCTTGTTTACATGAGCGCACCTGACATCAACACTTTGGGCTGTCAAGAGCTGCACGCGCAGGACGTGCTGCCGTGCCAGGTGCAGGGTTGAGGAGTAACGGAATACATGTAATGGGATTACTTATTTAAAATACAAAATATAAGTAACTGTATTCTACTACAGTTATAATTTAAATTATTGGTATTTAGAATACAGTTACATTCAAAAGGTATTTTGATTACTGAAGAGATTACTTTGCATTTTATTGTCATTTGTTTCATTTAATATTTAGTCCTTTCAGATGGAAACATTTATACATATAAATGATGCGGTCCAAAGTGCATTTGAACTGCGGTGAAACACTTTCTTATGTGTTACATTCAAATGAGCAGACAGAGAAGAAAGTTTGAAGTAAGTTTGGAGCAGAAGAAATAGAAATAAACCTTATGTAAATTGTCAGCTTTACGCTAAGCTAAAATGCTATTTCTAGCTATTTTACATGCACGTTACCAGGCACGATCATATTTTTTTATCAAGAAAATTCACGTTGATCATAATTTCTTTTTTTTCTAGTAAGACCTTTGATATTAGGGCAAAAATCATATTCTTAATAATAATTTTTGTATTGTTTTCCTGTAAAAATATCTAAAAATCCTTAAAACAAGATCAATTTGATTTATATTATTTTAGAAACAACACTTCATAAGATGTTTAGGTTTTTCAGAGAATGTATTTTTAACATGTGTATTTTGTCTTACTGTACTGGCAGAGTTTTTATAGTCAAAACAAGTGAAAAAATCTACCAGTGCTGAAAAAGTAATCCAAAGTATTTAGAATACTCAAGGTCAGTAACGTAATCTAACGGAATATGTTACAAATTACATTTTACAGCATGTACTCTGTAATCTGTAGTGGAATACATTTCAAAAGTAACCCTCCCAACCCTGGCCAGGTGAAAGTTTAAACAAGGCAGGAGAAAAGCAGAGAAAAAATTGCGCACATCTGGTTCTTATGTGTATTTTCACTGTTTTTGTTGAATGTGTGAAAGTGAACGAGATTTGAGGACAGGTCAGTCTTCCGCCCCCTTCAGAGCACGCCCCACACTTCACACTTTAAGAGAACCACTGCCATAGGCTATTAATATTATCATAATGATAATTTTGCAACATACAAAATTACAAATGGAGGCTAAGGAGTAAACTTGTTCAAGAACCATTTCTGTGGCTGTACTGAATTATGACACACATGACAATTCACCTGGAGTTCCAATGTCTGCATGTTATTTGCATATGCATCCTGAGATCTTATGTAGCGTTCTCATACAACACTATTCATACAAACTGCTTCCAGATGACTGATAGAGAAAACGAGACGAGAAACGCAAATTAACTTCCGGTGTTTTTCCTCAAACACGCGTCTTTGTGTCTAGCCGGTATTTCTTGTCAATAGTGGCAGATAAATGTGCAAAATTACACGCCACTGCGCATGAATACTCTGGCTGTTACTATGTAACACAATTTTTGTTCCTGGGTAGTAAGTGTTATTTCCTAATTTCTTATGCCTCAAAAGTATAGAAATTGGCTATTATTCCCCACAAACTTTGCTTTTGTTACCAGGACAGTGATATTTTGAAATGTACCTATTTCCAATGAGAAAACGGCCGAATTTGTGTCTTTTCGTTCACATAAAGTCAGAAAAAAACAACATATGAATCCAAAATCCTTCTTTATCTGTGGTCCTACGAAGACAATGGCTTTGACCTTTGCCTCAGACAGCTTAGGGAAGAAGTCTTGAAGGTACTTGAAGGCTGCCGACTCCTTATCTAGAGCTCTGACAAATTGTTTCATAAGGCCCAATTTGATGTGCAGCGGCGGCATCAGCACCTTCTGGGGGTCCACCAGTGGCTCCCACTTGACATTATTCCTCCCCACAGAGAACTGGGTCTGCTGTGGCCAGTCCCGCCTGTGGTAGTGCGCCTTGGTGTCCCTGCTGTCCCAAAGGCATAGATAGCAGGGAAACTTGGTAAAACCACTTTGGAGACCCATCAGGAATGCCACCATTTTGAAGTCTCCTATGACCTCCCAGCCGTACTCATCCTGCTTCAAGGTGTCCAGCAAGGTCTTGATGCTGTTGTAATCCTCTTTGAGGTGCACCGAGTGAGCCAGGGGAAGAGATGGGTACTTGTTACCATTATGGACCAGCACGGCTTTGAATATTACTTAAATATAAATACATGTTAATTTGTATTCATATGTTGTTTTTTTCTGACTTTATATGAACGAAAAGACACAAATTTGCCCGTTTTCTCATTGGAAATAGGTCAATTTCAAAATATCACTGTCCTGGTCACAAAACCAAAGTTTGTGGGGAATAATAGCCATTTTCTATACTTTTGAGGCATAAGCAATTAGGAAATAAAACTTACTACCCAGGAACAAAAAATAAAAAAAATTTTACACAGTGTTATAAATACTGTGGGGGCGTGACATACAGTATATTTATGCCATCTAACAGTTTGATAAGCCTTTTATAGCTAAACCATTTATTAAAGCATTGTCAGGCAGAATCTGCAGAATGACTTTTGACAAATACTCTCCACAACACCTCCCAAACTTTCGGATTATGCATAATAACAGGAACATTGATCATAGCAGAGTCCGATAAGGAACAAACGGCACTTGATGGCTGTAGCAGCGGTGCATTAAAGGACTAAACGTAAAGAATTAAAGAGACAAAACGTTTCAGAGAGAAAACCTGTTAGTGTGGAACTCTGCACAAATATAGCTGCCTATATTTATCTATTAATCATTGTAGCATTCAGATAAACATGTATTTTTTTATTAAATAAAAAATAGATTTTTCATCAAGGAGATGATTTTAACATCATTTGGCTCAAGAATCACGATTTGTAACAGAATCTATTTTTCCCCCCTTCCCTATTGATGAATACAATTGTTGAGTTCAGTCCTATCGTGTTAATTTGATTTAATATCATTTATTATATTTAATATCATTTTATTTCACTCTTTAATGCTTGAACATCAGATCTTTGTTGTTGGCAAGCCACTCAGTCTGTCTCCTGTTGTCTTCCCAAATAAAAGGCCTGTTCACACCAAGTCTGATACACGAACGGGAATTTTTTTTTGCACTACATGGATTTACATGGAAAATTTCGGTCAGTAGTTCTTTGTACTTTCATAGACCAGCGATATCAACAGCTTGAAGTCTCTCTGGAATGTGGGTTGCAGATACATAACTCAAAAGTTTATATCTTATTTCATATAGCCCAGGTGAAATGTGAACAAATGTGCATCCCTGCATTATTTTCGTTTTAAAATGTATTCATTACGAATATTTGGACTTGGAAGTGAATAGGCCTCAACACTTGAACTGCCACCATTACACTTCAAGCTCACATCGTCTATTCAATCAGTACTTGGGGAAAAAAGTCAAATATTTATTTATTTGTCTCTTTTCTTGTAACAAAATTAGGTGTTTATTGCTCGTTTGCTGTTGTGAAAGAATGTTTAAATCTCAAACCCTGTACCATATAGATCTGCCTTGGTGTCGGCTCATCAGGGCCAGCCTTTGCCCAAGACCCTGAGCATCATGGAGAGCACTTCACAAGTCTGTGGGATGCACACTATTATAAGGTACGACCTCAAACACTCATATTTATGTAGAATCAATAGAATACTTTATTTATCGCCATACCACCAGTGTTATTTTTCTCGACTTTCATTTAATGTCGCCATAAATTCCTTGCTTTTTCGGGAATTGATCCAACAACCTTACGGCTACCACCCTAAGGCTTGGGTACACTTAGTTTTTCTGCATTCTGGATCGGATTGGCCCGGTCGACCACTTTGCCTTTCAAAGTATACTCCTTTGACCGTGAGTGTTTGACACATGCACACTACAACTGCTTTGTGATACTCTTTAAGTACATTCAGCAGCAGGCACATGTGGCGACGATGCACACAGACGAGGACTAGATGTGGCCTAGATTTTCTTGACACGTGGACAGTTCTCACAATATGTGCCTTTCATAGACTGTACTGATGACTAAATTTGAGTCACTCATACTGTGTACGGAGCGATCAGCAGCGGGGACAACTGAAGTATGCTCTGGCTTTTAAGCACAACACCACACTAGTCCCATGCAAAGAGTCAAGTTAACAACTTGCATCACCCTATGTGGGATTCAAACCCATAACCTTAATGTAATCAGCTGAGCTTTAAGGACTGTGCCACATCACATGTGAGAATTAGGGTGGTGTAGCCTAGTAATTAAAGAATTGAAATGGAGACCATAAAGTTCTAGATTCAAAGTCTGTGAGGGACAATTCATGAACCATTGTGCCTTTGAGCAAAACACTTAACCATGTTAATCCAGTAGAACGGTCCTTGCAATCCGTGTACTTTAAGTCACTTTGGATAAAAACAACAACTAAACGATTAAATAAATAGAAGTTCCTGAGACTTTTCCAAGCCAGATACAGTTTAAGTTTTGTATTTTTATGTTTTGGGTCACTGATATGTAATTGGGTGATTAAAAATAAATTAAAGCACACATCATTGCGGAACTGTACTGTTGACTGTGTGTCCCTGTACCCCCAGGAATAAAGAAACCAGTCGAGATGAATTTATTTTCTATTCAAAGAGATTAATGAGGCTTCTCATAGAGCACGCCCTGTCCTTAATGCCTCTGAAGGTGAGTGGATCGTCATTAAAAACCCACCACAAACTTTTAAACCTGGTGTTATGAGCTCTTGATATTGGTCAGTGGTACACACAGTGGTACACACTAGTGTTCACTGGTGCGTCTAGCGACAAATTAAGATTTTATAGTATTGGAAAATAGGTTTCAGGAGCAGACTGGATTTTCTTTTCTTTTTATATATATTTTAAAGGGATTTTTGGGGATAGTTCACCCAAAAGTGTAAGTCTTCTCATTATTTTCTCACCCTCATGATATCCCAGGGGTGTGTATGACTTTCTTTCTTCACCAGAACACATTTGAAGAAAATTTAAAAAATATCTTCAGGCCCTAAAATGCAAGTGAATGACGATTTCTCTTTTGAAGCTCCAAAAATCACAGACAGTCAGCATAAACATCATCGATATGACTCCAGCGTTTCAATTAATGTCTTCTAAAGCGACAGGATTGCTTTTGGTGTGAAAAAAGATCAATATAAAGTACTTTTTAACTCCAAATCATCGCTTCCAGTCTCTTGTGCGATGTATTCGCATTGCCATGATACAGATGTAATCTCACGTTCTCCACTCGATTGAGACATCCAGGATAAACACACAAATGCACCATTGTGAGTAAAGAAACATATAAATACAGATCTAAACCAAAACCAACCAAGCTACTGTACAGCGTTCCTCCTCACTTGTAAACAGCGCGGCTCTTCCGGCTGTGACTCACGTGCCTCAGTTCTCACGTCACGTCACGTGCCAGTGCGATTTCGTCACATGCGCTTACCGCTGCAGAATGGAAGAAGTTTAAAAAAGTACTTAAATATATTTTTCGCACCAAAAGCAATCATGTCGCTTTAGAAGACATTAATTTAACAGCTGGTGTCGTATCGATGACATTTATGCTGACTGTCTGTGAATTTTGGAGCTTCAAAAATCGGATCCCCATCCACTTTCATTTTAAGAACCTACTGAGCCAAGATATTTTTCTAATTTTCTTCAAATGTGTTCTGGTGATAAGAAAGTCATACACACCTGGGATATCATGAGGGTGAGTAAATATTGAGAATTTTCATTTTTGCGTGAACTATCCCTTTTAAATCTTCATTGAAGATGATAGCTCTTTCTTTTATGCATTTTTAGGCTTTAATCCTTTTCCATTTTCTCTTTACACTGATTCTTGTTTTCTCACCTCAGCCGTTCTGTTGAAACTCCACAAGGAACTATATATGAAGGGAAGAGGCTCAGCGGAAAAAGGGTTTGTTTATTTTAAGACCAAACTCTGCTTAAGACCAAAGTTGCTTTAAGGAAAGATTAAGACATTGTTGGCCCGTTACCTGTGAGTCAATATCCAGTATTAGGAAGCAACTTTATTGGCAATAATCTATGGCTAGCATCACTATCACTATAACTATTGCTCATTTTAAGGGTTAGGAATTTGAACAAACCCCTAATTCCAAGTATTAAACTTTGGTGCATAACTCATCCTGCATGTTTGTGTTACAAACATGAATGATACCTCAGATCATCAATGGGCTAGAACCACTCACCTTTTTTTTTTTTTTTTTTTTTTTTAGAAAAGGTTTGTTGTTTGGTTGCTTAAACTTTGGACCATGAAGTAATATTTGCTAAACACTTGCATACTTTTATGGTCAGGAAACAACTTTGTTGTGGCTATTTCCTTTCTATGAATTTGTACTTTTGTAACTATGTGTGTTTGCATGGATGTGTAGCCATTTTCGCTTTCTTATTTGTTTTATTTATTTATTTATTTTTTGGATAGATCACTGTTGTGTCCATTCTACGGGCAGGAGAGACTATGGAACAGGCCTTGATGGCTGTTTGTAAGAACATTCGACTTGGAAAGATCCTCATTCAGACCAATCATGACACAGGAGAGCCTGAGGTATGACATCAGCTGTCTTGTGATCTCCCCCACACCTACAAACTGCCAGCTCTGATCTATGAAAGCTGTCTGTGTTATCATGTGTCCTTGTGTTTTCAGCCTTGGCGAGATGACATGTATGATTTACTCAGGTCATGGTCTGTTTTACTGTTGTGGTTTGTCAGACTTTGCATCAAAGCCTGTTCGTGCTAACGTAAAGAATGAGTCCTGATATTTGTGATAAACTTGAAACCTTTATTGACTTTGCTCAGGTTGCTGCAGGTAATTATTGTAAATGTATGGTTTACAGCTCCCTCTAGCTGTGCACTACTCATTGTTTGATACACTCCAGTAGTGGTTCTCAAATGGTTTTGCTACAGGACCCAGACTTTACATTTGATACATAAAGATTTTGTGTACAAAAGTGAACTATTTAAATAAAAGCTTATTTATTCTGCTATCCTAACTATCAGGGTTCCCACATGTCCTGGAAAACTTGGAATTTTGCAATGCAGTTTCCCAGTCATGGAAAATGTGAAAAATACCTCAACGAGCTGGAAAATAATTACTTGTCCTGTAAAATATTTAAGTATAATAAAACTGTTTGACTGTGTTGCTAACAAGGTTTTTGTTGGATGTACAAAATCATGGTAACGATTGGGACTCAGAATAGGATTCAAACAGTACACAAATTCATATAGTTTTGTCACTGCTGGCAGCAGCGCATTGTAAAACAACATAAATGTTTAGGCTAACTGCCATGAATGAATCCCTGTCACATACATTCTCTGATCATCTGCTGTCACCTCTGCTTTGCTCAAGTATTGATATAGTACAAAATATAAAATAAGATTTTTTTCGTTCCAACATTTCTATTGTGTTAACCACAAAAACACTTGATTTATAAAGTTTAGACAATGATGACGGTCGACCACTGATTTTTTTTTAAAACAAATTCACACCCTGAGTTGGTAGCGTGGTGATTTGGCCTTTACACCTCAGGATGTGAATGAATTTTCAATAATTCAGTGATCTGATTCTGCTAATACCGTGGTTACCACATGTTGTATGTGGAAAACATAGACGGAATCTAGTACAAAAAAATGGCTTTAGCTATAATGGAATAAAACATATTTGGATGAAAATTAAAGCTGTGTATTTATTTTTTAAATCACAGCTTTACGAGGAATAATAATCACACCGGGCCATGTAGCAAACCGTTTATCTGGAGTTGAGAAACTACTGCCAAAAATGCACAGAAATGCCAAAATAAAAGCTTGATTTAAATGGACGCATGTGTTTTTGCTTAAATTGTTGGGTGCATAAAATGTCCTGGAAAATGGTGCCTTGAAAAGAGTGGGAACCCTGAACTATGCATAAGTATATGGTTAGTTTTATTTTGTATTGTTTGTCCTTGCAATCAGAACTGTCCAACAGCATATTTTTGGCATGTGACCCACCACACTAGTGGCACTATAGTACCAATATACTTTTGAAGTCTTTAAGCAAAACTACCTTCAAATGGTTTAAAGTCTCCAGCTGTTTTGCCTGTCTGTTTCTATTTTTGGAAGTTTAGAGTCATGACTAAAGGCACATGAATCTCTGGTCGGTCTATGAATCTTTCTTATTAAGGGTGTCATTTCCTCCTCTGCTCCATTACCTGCGTCTGCCCAAGGACATCAGTAAGGACTATGTTATACTGATGGACAGCACCGTGTCAACAGGGGCAGCAGTGCTCATGGCTGTCAAGAGTCTTACTTTTAAGTCATGATTATGCACACAAAGGTCATAGTTTTCCCGAATGTACAGGGATAATGACAATTTTGACATTCCCTGTAGGTTTTGGAGTGAATTATCAAAGTTCATGTCAGCCAATTAAGTTTCTGGCTTTCCAAAACCTAATTTTTGTGATTTAATCCTGCCATTCACTCACTGTATCTATTCAAAACATGAAGGAAAAAAAAAAAAGTCAAGAGCTTTGTCTTGCACATTGTGAAATATAAAAGCATGACTAAAGATGCTGACTTCTAAATAAGTGAAAGACAAATGTCAACTAATCTTAGATCTCTGATCTGTTTCCATGGAAATCTCACACAAGCTCTTTGCTTCATGATCTTTGACCTCTCTTGTATAAACATACACAAACATGGCCTTTTTTGCTGGGAGCAATGTTAATTCAGGATGTGGGTAAACTGTTTTTTGAAAGTTCAATGAGGTCTGTCTTTGTTCAATACTATGTTATCAGCATTAACCTCAGAGGGGTATATAGATGTTACATTTGGTGATATTTCTAATTGTTTACGTAACTTAATCGAATTTCTTCATAGTAGTTTGACATCGTTTTAGCTCAAGTATACACAGAATAGTTTTTTTTCTCTCTCTCCTTGACCTTTTCAGAACATTAGATCTCAGAAAAGTAGTTAGTGCTCAGTACTAGCTTAACCTTGATTAATTTTAACCCTTATGTTGTGTTCCGGCCATTTTGACCCAGTCAACCTTTTTTTTTTTTTTTTTTTAACTCCAATTGAAATGAAATTCCTTGACTTTTTTTCCACATACCATCTAAAAACACAACAAAAAAATTGACCATTTTCTTTACATATTATTGGTTTTATTTCACTTAGTTACACTTGTGTTCCTGGTCAAAAATGACCGGCCATTGGAAATGAATGGGCTAGACTACAAAATGCAGGAGCATCCCAATCCTTTAGATGAGCATATATGTGGATGTGTGTTTGCACACAAAGTCTTGGACACGCACACAAAGTCTTGGACACACACACACACACAAAATACACACACACACACACTGTGTGTTGAGCGCCCTCTTGTGCATCGTCTTTCCATATACACTCTTTGAGGAATATTTCAAGATGATCTTATCATATTATGTTGTGTTTGGGCTCGTTTGAATCGGTATAGTCTGCTGTAAGTTACAATACATCATTGTCTATGTTATATATATGTTTTAGGAATTAATAAGGAAAAACATGACAAAAACACTTCTGTTTATTATATTTATGTGTCTGTGGGAATTTTATACACTAATACTCACTGCAGTTTGGCCTCTGAGTGAAAAGAATTTACTTATTGCATTCTACTAACTGAGACCTTTCCAATGATATGTAATAGGTGGCAGTCTCTCTCTCTCTCTCTTTTTTTTTATGGTTTCACCAACTCTAAATAAAATTGTTGTGACAACAAATTTGCAAATGATGAGAACGAAACAGTTCTTATTTCAGCAAATTAAAAAGCATTATTTAAGAATTGGTAGGATTAGCTATATCCATTATAAAGTCCAGATTCTACGCTTTAAAACAACACCTATTTTGTTTATATCAAGCAAGTGGTTATTATTTTAGTACATAATTATTTTTATTTATTTTTTTCCTGCAGGGAGTGCCCCCACTGGCCCAGTAGAAGCTCAGTTGAATTAATCCTCCTATCAATAAAAATATATATTTTCTCAAATTTGTTTAAAAAAGGAGTACAAAACCTGTCATAATTACTTAAAAAGAAGTTTGTTAAAAAGATCTAATGCAATATCTCATGATAATACATGCAGTATGAGAGATTTATAAACAGTCTTACTGGATTGGTGATTTTGACCTGGGAACACAAGGAGTAGTAGCCAGTGAGGAATGCAGCACAAGGGTTAAATTGCTGTGATTTACAAACATATCTGTTGCAGGATCATGATGTCCAGGAGGACAAGATATTCCTGCTATCTTTGCTCATGGCTGAGATGGGCGTCCACTCTGTGGCTTATGCCTTTCCCAACGATGAGTTTCACATCATTCCTGGAATTGGTAAGGACTTGTTGATTATCAAAAATGAAGAAAAAGCCAACCCTAACCTAACCCAAAAACCTAACCCAATGTTTTATAATGAATGTGCTGTTATGGACACAACATATCTTAATCCAAACCATTTGATTTGCAGGTAATTTTGGGGACCGTTACTTTGGGACTGATGCTCCATCAGACTGTTATGAAAGTGATGAGGGGATGGACTACTGAATATCATTGAGACTTGTGCGAGCGACTGTGTATTTGCATGCATCAGAGAAGGGAACATTTAAGCACTTAAATCTCATCTGAATGTGGACCCATTGCCCTGCCCAATATAAGTGCAAGCCTTGGACTCCTCTTGCTGCCGGTCTCCTATTTCCTGCCATACTATGTACTACACGTTCAACAGATTGCACACAGGGGTCAAAGCAGCATCTGACTCCCAAACAAGGGGAGATTATTGTTTTTTAGCTTTTCATAGAAGTTCCCATATGACTGGAGAGCAATGCTAGTGTTACGTTACAGTGATCACATATTTTTAGATTGATCACCATTTCTGAACCTCACATTACTTCTTGAATTACTGCAGGTAATGGAGTGAACTGCTAAAGGGGCACTCCAGCATTTCCTCGGGTATATTTGGAATAGCATACGACAAACTACAATTTAGTACAAGTATATAGTGTATATATACTGATTAGAATGCTATATACCTATGCTACTGTAGTATGCTATTGTGAACACAGCACAAACGTATTTTGCTCAGGTTTTTTAACTGATTTCATGTCTTAATGACTTACGTGTGCATTTCTATTGCTTGATTAAATTGTCATATCCTGATAGTAACCCATGCACAAGCAGGAAATTTAAAGATTTGGGTTGCACATAAGCATCAGTGTTTACTGCAATGCTGCAATTCTATAGGACTGCAGCTACTCATAACTGAAAATCTACATTTACTTTGGATTTTTTTTCCCAATTGATTGATGTATTGACGTCCCATGCAGGTGTTAAGTGACACAATACATCAGTAAGCATTTATTCGCTTGTGTATGTGGAAATGTGGAAATTAAATATTGAAAAGGGACTTTTGTTAATATTTTTTTTTTTTTTTTTTTTTTTTTAATCCTCCATTGGTTTTCGTATGCATTACAGTGCCACAGAGGGGAACAAAATCAGGTTTAGAGTTTATTTTACATTGCAGCCATTTTTTGGGTTATATACTTGAAATTTAATGTGTATATAGATAATGTATATTTATTTCTCACTAGTTTGTCAAGTCTGAATAATTAGAGGCATAGACAGATTTTCAATGACAAAGAGTAGGCATGAATATTACAGAACATTTGGGTGGTTTGTTAGCAGCAATTTGGGGAGAGCTTCTCCTTAGCTTCCACTGTTACATGTCATCTAATGCAAATAGTGCTTTTTCTAGCTTTTGTTAAGCCTGATAGAAGTATAAGAATAGTGTAAATATGCACATCCAGCAAACTGTGATGCACTTCCAAGTTACTGTATTTGAACAAACAGTATGATTTGACCACACTCACACCTAAAAGGGTGTGTTGCATATTCTTGCAATGGAATTAAATATGGATGCCTATTTGGTTTCATTTTGCTAAATGTAATCTTGGATTATATATCTGCCTCGGGACCCTATATGTAAATTATTTTTATGTGTCTGTGTTCTAAATTGAACTGCGCATTGTTTTGTGTACAGTGATTATGGCTTGGTTATGTGTTATTCTGAATAAAGTATAATCGAACCTCAGTAATGGATCCTCTCTCTCTCTCTCTCTCTCTCTCTCTCTCTCTCTCTCTCTCTCTCTCTCTCTCTATGCTTAAAAGATATATACTGTTATTTTGTCTATGTCTCGGTTTACTACAAGATTCATTCTGGACTATTTATGTTGAAAATTTTTGTGAATATAAAAAGCGCAATAAAATATATTGTGCCTAAATCTGTCTGAATTCATCTAGTAATGTTGCCGAAATAAAAAAAGAATGATGGCGTTTAATTTAGCATTTTATATCGTGTTGCATGTCCAGTCTTTGGCTGTGTCTCGTTTGGAAGGCTACGTCCTCCGGAGGTTGCATTTGTCGGCTGCATACGTCATCGAGGCTGTCTCGTTTCAGAAAAGCGAGTAGGACACTTCGAATGCAGCCTTCGAATGCGACCTTCTTTCACGGGAATTCGGAGGATGCATGAGGTGTATCCTTCGTGGGCACTCATAACCCACAATTCTTTGCTTCAACGGAAATATCTAAAAAAAAAAAGACGTCAATTTGCCCGTAAACATGTTCACACGCAAGGAATGTTAATTCCCAAGTTGAAGTACCTCAGTAGATGGGTGCAGAGTATATAATATGTGTAATTATATTAATATATAATTAAAATAAAATATTAGACTTAAAGTACACCTGTAAAATCTATTTTCTTTTGTCTTTAAATCATTATAACTCTCCTAAAATGTACCTCATACATTCCTTTCCAGAGGGAATTTGTTACCTTGTCACTCGAAGCGCTCGCGATTGTTAAAGAGTGGCGTGCTGTCATAGCAACCATGTTACCTTCCGTTTCCGTTTGTCCTACGAAGGCCGTCTCGTTTAAACGATGCTTGTTTAAAGGAGGACACTCGGTATACTGCAGCCTTCAAAGGACGCGTCCTACCTAGCACGCAGCCTTCGAAGCGAGACACTTGCTAATTTCAAAATAAAACGCAGGTACTCCTTCCGTACAGGTCAAGTCTTTAGATATAGTAGTATTTGTATAAGTTAAAGTCTATAAGTTTAATGAAGCGTTTTATTTCTAGTCAAATAGACGGTGTTCACTAAATTCGAGAGCAGGAATTTTCTTTTAGGCTTTTATTTTGAAACCTCTTGTTGAAATGTGTCGTGTTTGTTTGCTTCACACTATTTCTCAAGCATCACTTTATATTCGGGACTTTGGTGTAAATGGATTATTTAAAGTTAGGCTGTCCTGAGGGAAACAAGACGGAATGAGTTCGGCCAGTTTTCTTCTACTTCAGTCACATCTTCTAAAGTCACTTCTGTTCTTGTTTTGACTTTGGTCTCTTTGCAAGCGCAGTCATCCTGCTCTATTTTAGCAAATCAGTCCTCTTTTAACAAAGGTAGGACAACATGTCTAATTCAACTTATGTTCTGCCGTTTAAAACTAACTGTAACATTCATTAAGTAATTTTAATGCACGTTGCTTAAGATTGGTAACTAGGCTGCAAGATGAATGTAATAAAGTCATGGGGACATTTTTTTGTCTGGGTGGCGTTTTATATGCAGATACTGTTAAAAAAAATAAAAAAATAAAAATAAAAAATTATAATTATAATAAAAACGTGAAAATGTCCGTAAGTTGTGTCATTATTGAAGATTTGTTGCACGCGCCTTTAATTAGCTGGAGCGCGAGACCCTTATCACACTAGATGCAATTTTAGTGAATATCTTCGTTTCTGCTGAGTTTTCTTTCCGATGTTAAAATACTTTCTCATATCACAATTTGGTATTTTAGGCCGGTATTTTAGAGCTCTTTGGCAGAGACAACTCTAAGTCAGAAATTTTTCAGATTAAATTCCTTGAAACTTGTAATGGAAACATTGCACAACACAAGAAAACATTGGCTCGACCAAAAAAACCTGTTGCAAAACAGCAAAAATAGTCATGTGCCTCTCCAGTGGAGACGGAAATGTCATAATTACAAACACATGTATGGCCAAGTGCCAAGTGACAGTGGGAAACTCTGAATTCTGGATGATACCTGTAGTTGTGACGTTGAAAGGGGCGTGTCGACATGAAAGATAATGGAAACCAATGATTTTTACTGTCCCATCTTTCAACAACAGCCTCAGAATCAGAATGAGCTTTATTGCCAAGTATGCTTACACATACAAGGAATTTGTCTTGGTGACAGGAGCTTCCAGTGTACAACAATACAAAACAGCAACAAGACTTTTAAAAAAATATTTAAAAATTGAATAAAAAATAAAAAAATATTGAAAAGAAAATAAAGTATATAAAGAATACACAATAGACAATATACACACACACATATATACACACACACACACATATATATATATATATATATATAAATTATACATACATACATACTTACACATATATATGCATACACACACAGACAGACAATCACATACATACACACATACATGTATGTAGTGCAAATCTAAATGTAATGGCAGAAGAGGCTGGATGTGTTGGATAATATAAAAAGTCTAAGCTGTATACTGCACATTAATTATTGCTCAGTGGGGCAGTTTTAACTGTTGATGAGATGGATAGCCTGAGGGAAAAAAACTGTTCCTGTGCCTGACGGTTCTGGTGCTCAGAGCTCTGAAGCGTCAGCCAGAAGGCAACAGTTCAAAAAAGTAGTGGGGCTGGGTGAGTGGCCTCTTCGTAAAGCAAAATTATTTTAACTTCTGTACTTTATTTCAACAATATTAATTTGATAGATATGACATCAACTAATGACCCATCCTTTGTGGTTTGTTTTAAGAAAAATTTATCCATTTATTAGATACCATGCATTAATAAATTATATATGCTGTGGAAGTGTTGCAGGTTTATTCACTGGTGTTTATCAGAGTCTTTCTAACAAGTCAGTCCACTGTCGGCCATCTTTGGAACGTCCCGGGAGATTAGTTCCAGTCATGACAGTGTAGCTCGTATGTACTTGAATGGGGGAAACACCAAAATCTCAAAAACGGTTGGTCAAAATTACGACCAAAGGATATATTTCAAATCAGTAGTAAAATCTGACAATGCTGGTATCATAAATTGTGCTTCTTTACCTCATATTACGCATACATGTTCTCGAGATGATTGACAGATATTGGCTCTTTTACCTGTAAGGCAGGACAGCCATTGACCGTGTGGTGCTAGAGCATCTTTGTTGGGCTTTCCCATTTCTCCCATTAATGTCAATAGAAGTGGCCTGTCTCTGCTAAATTGTCTCTGTGATTATTCTCTGGTACAACAGAAAAAAAGAGCTTTTGCTGTTGAGCATTGTGTATTTGTTTAAGTCTGGCTTCCGTATTTTGTTTCTCACTTGAATCCGTGATATGTAAGGGATAATGTACTGCAAAATGCACCCCAACAGGGAGATCAGGACTCTGGTGAAGCAGAGGGGTCTTTATCACCCTGAATGGGTTTATTTTGGCTGACTATACATTATCCTGCTTATTACATGGCTACTAACCAAATAAATTCATGTACATTAAATATTGATTTGTGTTCAAATTATGTAATTGTGAAAAGAAATAGCTGAACAGCTGAAATCCAGAGTTCTGTTGGTGTTTATTTTGAGAATAAATATGTCTGACTCATTATCAAGCCTTTTACAAGACTACTTGCAAAATAATTAAATACATGTACACAAAACTTTGATTTGAGTTTAAATTATTTTATTAGCTTACTTGTGGAGATCGCACATTGAGCCGAGAAGCAGGACAGATGACTCGCAATACCCTGATATGTGGATATGCGGTTGTTACTGAGAAAATATCAGACCACTAGATGGCGCCTTTGACCAATTAGAATCGAGTATTGCAGACAGCCGTGTATTGTAATAAGTCATAGTAACAAATGTCCGACTTGGAGGTAGGAGCTTCACAGGTCCACTTAAAGGCTGCATTGGACACACTTCACCTTTAACAGCTTTTCTTCATACACCTACATAGCCCTGTCATTTGAAGATATTTGGTTGTTTTAGTCAGAGTAATTCGTTAAGTAAGGTTAATGGTACTCCGATTTGAACTCAACATTCAACAAGACAATAATACCAAGTGTTCCCACACACAAACAACTAGGCCTATATTTGGGCCATATTGCACAAGTTGTATTGGGAATGTTGTCAGTCATTGTGTCTTCATATCAGTTTGCATTGCATTAATATAAGTGGTCTTTTTTTAGACTTTGTCTCATGGCGGGCCTTTGGAGATCTTATCAGGCGCTGTTGGCCAAACGTCCATGGACAGTGCAGATTGTAACTGCTGGTAAGAGTGACCTCATGTCCTACAAACTCTATTTCTCCCCCTATCACTTTTCTTCAGCATTCTTATTGAACACTTTTTTTTAGACAGGCTTATACAGGTAATTGTTGATCCTAATTCCCTTTGGGTCAACTCTATCTCCAGAGGCTATTGAGTAAATATTTACCTTTCCTGTTAGTAATATCACTCCTAAACCTCAAGATTGTGCGCTTCAATAATGGATCAGCCGTATAAATACCGGAAAGCTCTTTGTTGTATCAATCTGCTATTAGCTGTTTACTTGAGAAGTCTATTTTAAGATATTGCTCTAACTGCCAAATTTGTATTAATTATTTTTTTAATTCACAGTGAAACTAGAGAATACTCACATAATGCTCGCATTATCATGTTATTTGTATAATTCTAGTCAGGCCTGTCACAATTAATTTTTATTATGCTGGATTTACAACATTCTACCAGAAGATGGCAGCTCAAAACTGTATTTTAGCATCTTATGCGATATATAAATGGTTTAAGTCTTACATACTGTAAAGGCATTCCTCTTAAGACTTTCTTTGATGTCCAAACACAGGTGATGTCTAGATTAAGGGGGCTATCAGGGATGCACAATTGTACCCCATGAAGCCTTCTGTCTATCTTTGTCATATTTGGCATGATTTGAGATTCCAGCTTTACAGTAAATAAGTTAGTTATAATTTTTGATCATACTTGATGCTTTTAAGGTTTTTGCTAGTTTAAAACTGTATTTCACTGTTATAATCATCTGTGTAAATTGGTTAAATACAATAAAATTATAATCTTTTATTATGCACCAAGTACAGATTTTATGTCTTTAGGAAAAAGATAAGAAGCGTTCACTTCATTTTCTGGATTTCATTTTATGCGTAATTACTGTGCATGTAGCGAGACTAAACAGACCTGTTTGCAGAAATCTTTTCACCCTATTTAACGAAAAGAGTGAATGAGTAATTCTGTGCATTTGTACTGTAAATTAATAAGCATGCCAAAACAAGCGATTTGGTGTATTATGAGTAATTCAAACAGTAGTATTAGAATTAATTAGTGCTTAAGCTCCCAGTTGGCTGGACTGGCAGTGAAAACTTGGCCAAAATGCTTAAAATCACCAGTGGATTCATCCGGCTGAGCCGTTGAGGATGCAAGTTTATGTAATCAAGATTACAGACATGAGCTATGAATCATCAACATTGTTTTCCACATCAGAGAGAGGGCTTGAATATTTATAGAAACTTTAGCTCTATGGGTATAGGTCTAATAATAAACAGCAAGACGCTTTAAACGAGAGGGAAGTGGGGTCATTTCTAAATTAAGTAATAACGGGATGTTCTCTCAGTTGTGTGGTCCACAGCGCTTATACACAGATCAAAGGACATGATCTTGCCTTCAAATAAATAGAATGCAATAAAACCTGGCATTTTCTCAGGTAAGGTGGTAAAACCTCAGTGAGTCGGAAGTTAAAAGGTGTGTAATTTCTTCAATGTTAAAGTACGTTGTTGTCCTATCAAAGTTTAATATGCAGGGACAACTATAATAAGAGTTTGGCGCTAGCAATGCTAAGGTTGTAGGTTCAATTGCCAATATAAATAAAATTTACACTTTAAATGCACTGTTCGCTGCTTTGGATAAAAACGTCTGCCAAATATGTAAATGTAATGTAACAGAAGTTACACACTTTAATTTTAACTGATGCAATTGATTGATGTGATTAATAGATTTATTTAAAACAGGTACAATATGAAGAGGAAGAGATTAATGAATGAATTAATGAATGGAGGGGATAAAGCCACTACATTTCCGTTTTCAACTTATTAGTGATGTATTAACCCCCATAATCTGTTCTAAATGTGGAACGAAAAATCGATGTCATTCAGTGAGGTCGAATCTGAATGAATGGGGCTTGAATGTGTTTACTGTAGCCCAGGTAAGCTATGTCACACCAGTCTCATCAGCTAAATGGCTAGGGTTGCCATAGCCCGCTGCTGGTGTCTGTGGTGGGGAACGTGCAGGCAGAGTATAGATTCTTGATCGTAGATAATTTCACTAAGCACAAGCTGCATCATTCAGGGCTGTTCTTCCCCTGAGAGACACTCCTTCAAGGACAGACGGTGGGAAGTGTTGTGCTGACATCAGCATTTTTGTGAAGAAACAGTGGGCTTACGAAATGCATTTAGCATAGCTGAGTGCCATACTCCTGTTGGTGTGAGGTACTGGGCAGATTGCACAGTTTGAGTGTGTGGTAAATTGCATTTTATTTGGCACAGCGTAATGACAAACATGTTTATAATTGGATGGGGTTGTAGTCTTTGTCTACTTGCAGAAATAGCCTTTTTCATTTTCATTGTAATCAGAGGCCTGGAATATACTTTAAAAGTATTAGTTCACCCAAAACATTAATGCTTTTCACCCAAAAGTTCACCCAAAAAAAGAATGCATGGTGCTTTTTTGTCCGTTTTGAAGCTTGAAAGCCTCAGCACCCATGGTTTGACATTGCTTGGAAAGACCAACCGGTACAATTCTTTTTAAGCTGACAAGCAGCTAAATAATCCAAATTTCTTTCTTTTGAACTTTTGAAATAAAACTGCTTGATGTACTATGAAAACATACAGTAATAGCTTTCAGAACTCAAAACTTCCTCCCCAGTCCATAAAGAGCGTTTTGTGACACTAAGCTGCAAAAAGACTTGTTTTAAACTTTCACTGCCACCTTGCATATCCTTCTGAAGGATCCCAACATTAGAAGAGAGTAGCTGAAGTTTATCTGGATCCTGATCATTTTCACAGTGGCATTTTTACCATTCATGTGACAGATTTTTGTGTGAATTGTTTAGGGATGTCCCGATACTTGTATTGGAATCGAGTCCGATACTGCACTCATGTACTGGTACTTGTAAAAAATGCTTCGATACCAAAAACTGATACCATCTGACGTGCAAATGTCCTTACGTAAACATTCAGTGCACAAATTGAAATCACATTATGTCCTAGTTAGATTATTTTACCGCAAAAGCTGCGATTATATAAATATATAGTTTGTATGAGCGGCATGCTGCAAATGTGAGCACTTGTGAATGTGTGGAGACAGTGTTGTGCTGATGCCAGCTGCACGTACCTTTTAAAACTCCTCCATGGCTCATACATGGATAACACCGTCATAAGCATCGAATGCTCTGTTTGTAGCAGATGACAGTGAACAGAGTGCAAATTCACTTTGTAGCGCTTGGTACTTACAGAGTACATATTTATTTATTTATTTATTTAAATAGCAGCCTTTTGTGGTTTAATAATCACTTTGCGTCACATAGCGATTGGCTTTTCCAGTTGTCATAACAACACAGAAACACTTAAACAAAAGCTCACCCAAAATAAAAGCTCAATTTAAATTAAAAAAAAGTATGACAGAAATGTAATCACTGTTAAACTACTACTAATAATAAAAATTATATTTAAGCAATATCTTACATCTGTGATGCAGCACTTTATCTGACAAAAATAACTCAAATGTATTTTAGATTGTGCTGTGAGGTTCTGAATAAAAGCACTTTATTTGATAAAAATTATACAATATCATGTTGAAAATGAATTGTTATACTTTCATTTGATTAAAGTTTTAATTAAGTTATTTATTTATACCATTATCACCATTCTGATGATAAAATTGAAATAAATTGTTGATATTCAGTTCATTAAAAAAAAAAAAAACAGGTATCAGACTCGGTATCGGCGAGTACCAAAACAAAAGTATCGTTACTCGTGCTCGGTCTCAAAAAAATGGTATCGGGACATCCTTAGAATTGTTTTATGATTTGTCACAATGGTAATTCTTGCTTTACGAAGAGGCTGTTGTTGAATGATGGGAGAGTTTAAAACTATATTGTACCTACAGCTTGTGTAATAGCAGGGAAAAGCACTATTGCTCACTTCACATGCTAAGGGGGCAAAAAAATGAAACATTTCATTCTAAGGGCCAAAGAGGGGGAGGAAAGTGGTAATGAAAAATTACATTTTTTTGGCACAAAGATATTTAATAACATAAGTTGACTTCAGGGAAAAAAAAACAATAATAAAAATGTATGATATGACCCTTTAAACTAAAAGCCACGTTAGGGTTATTTGTGGGTTTAGAACCAAAAATAACAGCAAATGTACTTGGGTCTGACCGAGACGGGCTGTTCTTAACAGATATTTTAAGAGTCTAGTCTCCGAGGGGGGCCTGGGTAGCTCAGCAAGTAAAGATGCTGATTACCACCCCTGGAGTTGCAAGTTCGAATCCAGGGCATACTGAGTGACTCCAGCCAGGTCTCCTAAGAAAGGAGGGTAGAGTCACATGGGGTAACCTCCTTGTGGTCGCTATAATGTGGTTCTCGCTCTCGGTGGGGTGCGTGGTGAGTTGTGCGTGAATGCTGCAGAGAATAACATGAAGCCTGCACGTGCGCTATGTTTCCGCAGTAACATGCTCAACAAGCCCCGTGATAAGATGCGCGGATTGACGGTTTCAGGCGTGGAGGCAACTGAGATTCATCCTCCGCCACCTGGATTGAGGCATTCCAAATTGGGGAGAAAAGGGAAGAAAAAAAAAAGTCTACTCTCCGGTGCTTCTAAATTCGTTAAGGTCAAGTTAAACCAAGGAGTGGAAAACACAAGTGTTTATTATCACCCTACAATATGCTGTTAACTCTCACTCTGCCTCGACCCTCCTGTCTGCCTGCCTCTGCCCACCATGATCAATAAGACACTGCTGTTTTTGATAATATGACCCAGTAAAAGCATGGCAAAGGTTACCAGCTCTTCAGTCTGCTATACTGGATTATTAGTCTTTTCTTGACATTTTATGAAAAGGTTAGGTCACTTAAACAGGGCTACCTTGATTCGCCGGGCTCTGTCGTTATGGTAGAATGTCCTTTGTAAACTATGATATTTCGGCAAGTGCGAGGAAGCTTCTGTCTTCTAAATTTAAAGGCAGTTGCAATTTTTTTTTAATTTTTTTATGTGTAGCTCTAGTTCTCCTCACTGGCAGTTCTGTATTTGACTGTCGAAATATTTTTAAAGATCCTACAATTTAGTGAGTCAAGGTGAAACATAATGAGTGAACGATGAGAGAGGAAAAGCACGGCCTTATTTAGAGATCAAGGGGTATTGATGTAGAAAAATTGTTGCCGCAGTAAACCTTCCTTTACATAGCTGTGTTTTTATTAGGCATACACTGATACTGAAATTTCAGCCGATGCCAATAATTATTGTAATGTTGTCTGATAACTGATATGATGGTTGATATTATTGGTCTGTACTATTTTGCTTGCATTTTTTTTTTTTTTTTTTTTAGATAGACTTTTTGAATCATGGAAAAATAAGCCCCAATTTAATCTACTTCCAATAGTGGCCTAATCACTGTTACAATAATACAATACCGATAAATGTTATGGCTGATATCCGATATGATGGCTAAGATTATAGGTTTGTACTATTTTGCCTTTTTCAAATAGACTGTTTGAATCAGGGAGCAATAACCCCCAATATTATATATTTCCCGTTGCGGCCTAATCAATGTATAATTCAATACCGATAATTATTATGTTATGGCTGATAACGGATATGATGGGCCATATTACAGGTCTGCACTATTTTGCATGTTAATACTGTTTTGCTGATAATACACCCTGATATTATCTTGTTCTTATAGCAGACCAATCACTGATGCTGATATATATAAATATGTTAAGGCTGATAGCTGATATGATGGCTAATATTATAAGTCTATACTATTTTGTCTTTTTTATATACTCCCCCCACCCCCTGATATTATCTGCTTCTAATAGTGGCTTAATAAAGAATACCAATAAAGACTAATTAATAAGAATTACAATTAGAATAAGAATTAATAAAGAAACCAGTCATGTAAACCCTGTTAATATTTGCAGATACCGGGGGGCCTGGGTAGCTCAGCGAATATTGACGCTGACTACCACCCCTCGAGTCGCGAGTTTGAATCCAGGGTGTGCTGAGTGACTCCAGCCAGGTCTCCAAAACAACCAAATTGGCCCGGTTGCTAGGGAGGGTAGAATCACATGGGGTAACCTCCTCGTGGTCACGATTAGTGGTTCTCGCTCTCAGTGGGGCACGTGGTAAGTTGTGCGTGGATCGCGGGGGGTTGCATGAGCCTCCCGTGCTGTGAGTCTCTGCAGTGTCATGCACAACGAGCCACGTGATAAGATGCGTGGATTGACTGTCTCAGAAGCGGAGGCAGCTGAGACTTGTCCTCTGCCACCTGGACTGAGGTGAGTAACCGCGCCACCACGAGGACCGACTAAGTAGTGAAAATTGGGCATTCCAAATTGGGAGAAAAAGGGGATAAAATAAAATAAAAATATTTGCAGATACCAAAATGGTCATCTTGAATTTTAATAGTATTATATCTCTATTCAATGCTAAAGATCTTTATTACAAAATTGTAACTTCAGAGGTTTGTAAACTTCTTATTCACTTAGTTGCGTTCAAAAGTCAGGGCTCTTTGCAAACTCAGTGGTAATAATGAAGAAACAAATAATCTATAATCAGTGTTAGTCTCACAATCCCACTGCTGGTACCATCAGTCATTACTCTCTCGGTCCAGTGCCTGTACAGTCTTAGTCATAGTATAACACTGAGTCACCATGTCAGTGTTTGTGGTAGAGTGCAAGGCCAGTTCTCATAATCTGTATTTTATAAAACGCGATCGGAGAGACCTGCAGTGCTTTTCTCTCCACGGGCTTCACCTGCTGTGTTTGTGTGGGGTTGAGTGAATGTGTCACAGTCTCTCTGCTGGTGGGTGGGGTTGGGGCTCACCCCGCTGTGCCCCTTAATAACCTGCTGGAGAGAGACCAGAGTTTCCAGCATCCTCCTCTCTGATGCATTTCATATTACACTGCCCTCCCTCTGTGGCTTGCTGTGTACAATAGAGGCTTTTCTATCCAGCTTGCCAATGGGAAGCAATTTCCAGTTGTTTCCAAGTTGTTTTGGACAATGACCTCACTTATCAAAAGTAGATGCACCTGATTGAGGTTCAGTTGCAACACACTACATTACAGAACAAGAAAACGTCTACTATTCAGGTTACATTGCATCAGAATAGAAGATATCTAATGTTGTTTGTACTTTTCTGTCCTCGAGTGTATGTTGAGGCTTACTGTGTGGATTCAATGAGCAATGTGTGTTGTGTAAGAAACAATATATTTGCTTTCTTCTTCATGCTTGCAGTGAAGGTTCCTTAGAACCAGAAAGTTATTGTAGAACGAGTGTAAAAGTCTATCAGCTATCAAAATACACAAGAAAGTTATTAATTAAGATTCCTTTATGTTGGAGGCTTGGACATGGTTTCTTCACCTTTTTTATCGTTTCTGAAATCGTTTTTACAGGCATAAAAATAAAATAAATCTCCTTTGTGAAAGCTTTCTTTTATTGTAATTTATATTCATTTTGGGTGTCCGATACATGTCAATATCAAGTGAGCTCTCTGTTTATGCACACATGCATAATGCATACCTATATTTGCTTTGTCTGCAGACGATCGAAGTGTGTGTTTAGAGAAAGGAGACCTGTGACATTTCCAGCAGTGGTGAGGAAACAGCTCTGTCAATGTGATTGGCACAGAATGTGTGTGTGTGTGTGTGTGTGTGTGTGTGTGTGTGTGTGTGTGTGTGTGTTTAAGTGGGGAGAAAGTGACGGGCTGCAATTTAGTGCTTCCCATCAGTCATATTCAACAGCCTCTGTTCATTCAGCATTTCCTCAACAATGAATGGACACTCACTCACACACAACTTTGGGGTGTTGACAGGTCTCTCTAGCTTATTTGTTTACACACCAAAAAAAGGAAGAGTTTGAAATGACTGTATGGGTAGTTGGCACATGGACATGAACCTTTTTTAAACATTCAAGATTTTAGGTTCAAATTTAAATTACATATAAATGTGTGTGTGTGTGTGTGTGTGTGTGTGTGTGTGTATATATATATATATATTTATACACACACAGTACTGTGCAAAATTTTAGGCACTTAAGATATTTCACAAAAACATTTGTCATAAGATGATTATTTATATCTTCAGCTTTAGTGTGTTAATAGGAAAAATACATTTTAGACTCCCAAACATAACTTTTGCAAATAGAAATGATTAGAATAGAAGAACAGGGCACTCTGCAAGAGATGGCATTGCCCCCACAGTGCCCCCCACTGAACATCGAGTCAGTCTGGGATTACATGAAGAGACAGCCTAAATAGATAGAAGAACTGTGGTGAATTCTCCAAGAAGCTTGGTACATCCTATCTGCCAACAACCAAAAAAAAACTGTGTCCAGGTGTACCTAGGAGAGTTGGGGCTGTTTTAAAGGCAAAGGTGGCCACACCAAATATTGATTTAGCTTTTTTATATTTACTGGACTTTGTATGATGTTAATTGATAAATGAAAACTATTTATGCCATTATTATTGAAGACATCCTCACTATGCAACATTTTTCAAAAGTGCCTAAAACTTTTGCACAGTACTGTGTGTGTGTGTGTGTGTGTGTGTGTGTGTGTGTGTGTGTGTGTGTGTGTGTGTGTGTATATATATATATATATATATATATATATAATATACACACACACACACACACACAACCCCAATTCTGAAAAAGTTGGGACAGTATGAAAAATGCTAATAAAAACAAAAAAGAGGGATTTGTAAATTATATTCACCCTTTGCTATATTGAAAGCACTACAACCACACATTATATGATGTTTTTCCTTGTGAATTTCCTTGTTTTTTGAAAATGTACAGTAATTTCAAATCAGATGATTGTAACACGCTCCAAAACGGTCGGGACAGTTGAGTGTTTACCACTGTGAAACATCACCATTTCTTCTAATAACACTTATTAAGCATTTGGGCACCGAAGACACAAGTTTGTTAAGTTTAGAAAGAGGAATTTTCCCCAATCATCCATTATGTAGGTCTTTAGCTACACAATTGTACAGGGTCTTCGTTGCCGTATGGTGTGCTTCATAATGCACTATGCATTTTCACTTGGAGACAGGTCAGGACTGCAGACAGGTCAATCTAGCACCCGCACTCTCTGCTCACACATCCATGCACTTGAAATCATGGCAGTATGTGGTTTGAAGTTGTCCTGCTGGAAAATGCAGGGACATCCCTGGAAAAGATGGTGCTGGATGGCAGTATATGTTGCTCCAAAATTTTTACATATCTGTCTGCATTCATAGTGTTCTCACAGATGTGCGAGTTACCCATGCCATGGGCACTGACACACCCCTGGCCCATACAGACACAGGCTTTTGGACCTGACGCTAATAACAGCTTGGATGACCCTTTTCCTCTTTGGCCCAGATAACACGACGGCAAAAACTTTTTGAAATGTGGACTCTTCAGACCAAAAAACACAGTTCCACTGTTCTACTTTCCATCTAACATGAGACCGAGCCCAGAGAATTCGGTAGATTATTTCACTTTTAAGTGACTATATCACAATTCCAGTGGGTCAGAAGTTTACATACACTAAGTTAACTGTGTCTTTAAGCAGGTTGGAAAATTCCAGAAAATAATGTCAAGCCTTTAGGGAATTAGCCAATTAGCTTCTGATAGGCTAATTGGAGACAATTGGAGGTGTACCTGTGGATGTATTTTAAGGCCTACCTTCAAACTCAGTGCCTCTTTGCTTGATATCATGGGAAAATCAAAAGAAATCAGCCAAGACCTCAGAAAATTTTTTTTAGACCTCCACAAGTCTGGTTCATCCTTGGGAGCAATTTCCAAATGCCTGAATGTATCACGTTCATCTGTACAAACAATAGTATGCAAGTATAAACACCATGGGACCACGTAGCCATCATACCACTCAGGAAGGAGACGCATTCTATCTCCTAGAGATGAATGTAGTTTGGTTCGAAAAGTGCAAATAAATCCCAGAACAACAGCAAAGGGCCTTGTGAAGATGCTGGAGGAAACGGGTTGACAAGTATCTATATCCACAGTAAAACAAGTCTTATATCGACATAACCTTAAAGGCTGCTCAGCAAGGAAGAAACCACTGTTCCAAAACCACCATAAAAAAGCCAGACTACAGTTTGCAAGTGCACATGGGGACAAAGATTTTACTTTTTGGAGAAATGTCCTCTGGTCAGATGAAACAATAATTTAACTGTTTGGCCATAATGACCATCATTATATTTGGAGGAAAAAGGGTGAGGCTTGCAAGCCGAAGAACACCATCCCAACCGTGAAGCATGGGAGTGGCAGCATCATGTTTTGGGGGTGCTTTGCTGCAGGAGGGACTGGTGCACTTCACAAAATAGATGGCATCATGATGAAGGAAAATGATGTGGATATATTGAAGCAACATCTCAAGACTTCAGCTAGGAAGTTAAAGCTTGGTCGCAAATGGGTCTTGCAAGTGGACAATGACCCCAAGCATACCTCTAAAGCTGTGGCAAAATGGCTTAAGGACAACAAAGTCAAGGTATTGGAGTGGCCATCACAAAGCCCTGACCTCAATCCAATAAAAATTTGTGGGCAGAACTGAAAAAAACGTGTGCGAGCAAGGAGGCCTACAAGCCTGACTCAGTTACACCAGTTCTGTCTGGAGGAATGGCCAAAATTCCAGCAACATATTGTGAGAAGCTTGTGGAAGGCTACCCAAAAGGTTTGACCCAAGTTAAACAATTTAAGGCATTGCTACCAAATACTAACAAAGTGTATGTAAACTTCTGACTCACTGGGAATGTGATGAAATAAATAAAAGCTGAAATAAATAATTTTCTCTACTATTATTCTGACATTTCACATTCTTAAAATAAAGTAGTGATCCTAACTGACCGAAGACAGGGAATGTTTTCTACAATTAAATGTCAGGAATTGTGAAAAACGGAATTTTAATGTATTTGGCTAAGGTGTATGTAAACTTCTAACTTTAACTGTGTGGTGTGTGTGTGTGTGTGTGTGTGTGTGTATGTGTATATATATATATATATACACACACATACAAACACACACACTACCGGTCAAAAGTTTTGAAACACTTACTCATTCTTTATTTTATATTTTTCTTCACATTTTAGAATAATAGGAAAGTCATCAAAACTATGGAATAACATAAATGGAACTATGGGAATTATGTTGTGACTAAACAAAATCCAAAATAAATCAAAACTGTTTTATATTTTAGCATCTTCAAAGCAGTCACCCTTTGCCTAGAATTTGCAGACATGTACTCTTGACATTTTCTCAACCAACTTCTTGAGGTATCACCCTGGGATGCTATTTAAACAGTATTGTAGGAGTTCCCATCCATGTTGGGCACTTATTGGCTTTTCTTTATTATTTGGTCCAAGTCATCAATTTTAAAAACTTTTTTTTTTTTAATTAAATTTTAGTTTTATAATGAAATAATTAATATGGTGGCACAATTATATTTTTGTCTACAAAACTCATTTCAAACATTTAAGCATATGCCTTCAGATCAAAAGATTTAAGATCATGAGAAACATTTCAGTCAAGTGTTTCAAAACTTTTGACCAGTTGGGTGTATAGTATATACATGGGAAAGTATGTTTTTCATGCTTTTTAAAAGTACAAATATTTAACGTAATCTCTCATTTAATATGGTGTCATGAAAACTGCTTGCACAATAATTAGAATACAATTTTAAAAATACTGTTTAAGGTCATTTCAAATGGAGTTAAGCATGTCACACCACAGGATATTTCAAGGTATTAAGCTATTTTGACATATACATAAACTCACATACGTTGCACCCACACTAATAAGAATAGTTAAGTTATTTTATGCTTATTAATGTTGAAAATCTCTCTAGGATGTGGAGGTTTCACACTGCAAGACTGAATAAATGAACATGGAAGTAGTTTCACATACATTGCAAGTTTGATTAAAAGTATGATATAAAATCTCCGTCTTATTAACTTACGAGCTTGAAAATGTCTTAAAATTTGCTTATTTTAGGGGTTCTGATTAGCAACATTTTTAAGGATCCCCAAGAGATTGCCCATTAGAAATATATATAATCCATACTGTGCAAAAGTTTTAGGCACTTGTGAAAAATTTTGCATAGTGAGGATGTCTTCAAAAGTAATGCCATAAATAGTTTTCATTTATCAATTAAGATCATACAAAGTCCAGTAAATATAAAAAGCTAAATCAATATTTGGTGTGGCCATCTTTGCCTTTAAAACAGCCCCAACTCTCCTAGGTACACCTGGACACTATTTTTCTTGGCTGTTGGCAGATAGGATGTACCAAGATTCTTGGAGAATTTGCCACAGTTCTTCTATCTATTTAGGCTGTCTCAATTGCTAAATTCTGTCTCTTCATGTAATCTCAGACTGACACGATGTTCAGTGGGGGGCTCTGTGGGGGCAATGCCATCTCTTGCAGAGCGCCCTGTTCTTCTATTCTAATCTTTTCTGTTTGCAAAAGCAATGTTTGGGAGTCTAAAATGTATTTTTCCTATTAACACACTAACGCTGAAGATATAAATAATCATCTTATGACAGTTGTTTTTGTGAAACATCTTAAGTGCCTAAAACTTTTGCACAGTACTGTGTGTGTGTGTGTGTGTGTGTGTGTGTGTGTGTGTGTGTGTGTGTGATATATATATATATATATATATATATATATATATATATATATATATATATATATATATATAATCTTTTTTTAAGTCACTTCACTAGACTCTAAATTCATACGTCATTTTTGAAAATAGACCCCAGTTAGATAATGGCACAATATTTAAATATTGTGGCGATCCATAAAGTTTGATACATTTCTGTATTTCAAATTTAGGTAATCACTTTGCACATTTCCACATTTTACACATTAAACTATTTGCATAGATTAATGTTTGATTTATGGACAAAAATTCCTTTGATATCCTGCCAAACTGTGAAAATGTATGAAAAGACTAAAATTACAGTAAAATTACATGTTATGTCAATTGCCCCATACACACTCATATGCTCACAGTGAATTGGCCATGTATCAGTCTAAAATCTTTTTACGTCAGTCTTTTAGAATGGAGGGGTCTCACCTGGAAAGACTCAATGAGGCATGACGTGCAAAACTGCATAGGTATTGTTTTGGTAACAGCTGCTTTGCAATTTTTATTTTATTTATTTTTTAGGTGCTTAAAACTTTTTAGATTTTTTTTATACTTTCCGTCACTGTAGTCTTGTACTTGACATTTATTTTAAATTATGTGGTTAAAGTAAGGGAATTGAAGCTGTTTTGCATACTGTAAATATACATTTCTGCTCCCGATGTGCTCATTAACATGCATGTTGCAGCCAAAATGAATTTTACCCTGCATTCTGGCAGTATATTATAATATTGAGATCATTGAAATGTTTGGAACTGATTTTGATTTAATAAAAAAGAGTTTGGTTTTACATTCTTCTGAAAGATATCAGCTTATCAGCTTTCCAAAGTGTTCTCAGAAATGTGTTCTCCTGTTTCGTGGCTTGTCTCTCTAATTGTGTTTTACAGGATAACATCTGTTCCTCCTGTTTGGAAAAACCACCCATGGTGTTCATAAGGGGCTCTAGAGACAATGTGAAATTTACAATGTGACATTTAAAGGTCATTTTGGGGTGACTGGATGGCTACCTTTTATGTCTTTGCATCCATTTAACTACAACAGTAAATGCAAAATTAGTTTAATCCATAATCCATAATTAGGATTAATTATTATTATACTTTTTTATATGCTTTGTAATTCTTTGTAATAAAGTCAGTACACGTGGCCTGAATTAGTAAAAAATCAAGAAATTCACACATTTAATTATAAAAATATTACCCTAAAGGTAAAAAAGCCAGAATTTGTTATCTTTTACATTTCATCTTAGTAACTAGAATAGATCAACCTAAGACCACATTTGGCGCCTCTCCTTATAACTATCTATCACTCAGTAGATATGCAAGGAAGTGAATGGGGCGGCAAAAATCTGAATGAGTCTTTCCTTTCAAATCTCCTTGGCGTGTTTACCTCAGTGCGGTACCTCACACTGGGGACAGACAGATGCCCGACTGGCAGCCTTTCTGTTTCTCATTCACGCTCCCTCTCTTCCAGGCTCTCTGGTGGGAGTGGGTGATGTCATCTCTCAGCAGCTGATTGAACGCCGTGGACTGGCTAATCACAGTGTAAGACGTACCGCCAAGATGATGAGCATTGGCTTCTTCTTTGTCGTGAGTCTCCTGTGTTTCTATTCCATTTGCCCATTTTTGTCCCCTGGGGTCTTCCAGCATTATTACACTAGATTGGTATATTTTACATATGGGTCCAAGGGACCTACATAAAAAAAGTTAAACCTAATTAATATACTACACAACAATCAGAACACGTGCTAAAAACCAGTGTTGTATAAAGTATCAGTTTGTCATACTTGAATAAAAGTAAAGTTACCTTCATGGAAATTGACTTAAGTATTAAAGTAACTGATTTTAAATTTACTTAAGTATCAAAAGTACAAGTAAATTGCATAATTTATGGAACAGTTCATTAAACCCATGGCAACTTATTTGATTGGTGGTGCTCATCATTTACTCACTCTCATGCCATCCCAAATGTGTATGACTTTTTCATGTGCAGAACACATACAAAGATTTTTTTTAAGAATATTTCAGCTCTATAGGTCAATTCAATGCAAGTGAATGGTGGCCAGATATTTCAAGCTACAAAAAGCACATTAAGGGAGCATAAAGTTATCCATACTACTACAGTGGTTAAATCCATGTCCTCTGAAGCGATTCAGTTGGTTTTGGGTGAGAACAAACCAAATTGTAACTCATTTTCACTGAATATCTTGCCATTGCAATTTCTAGGCACAATCATGATTTCAAGCTTGATTTCACTTTCTAGTGCTTAATGCATGCGCAGAGCCTTAGATGGCACTATAAGAGGTGTAATCGAGCTTGAAATCCTGATCGCCAAGGAGACTGCTTATGTCAAGATTTATAGTCGAAAAAGGAGTTATATATTGGTCTATTCTCACCCAAAACCAATTGGATCCATTCAGAAGACATTGGTGAAACCACTGGAGTCTTATGGATTACTCTTATGCTGCATTTTTGTGCTTTTTGGAGCTTCAAAGGTCTGGCCTCCATTCACTTACATTGAATTGACCTACATAACAGCGATATTCTTCTGAAAATCTTTTTTTTTTGTGTGTGTGTGTTCTGCAGAAACAAAATGAAAGTCATACACATCTTGATCGAATGAGGGTAAGAATTTTCATTTTTAAATTAACTTTCCCTTTAATGGCGCATTCAAGTCAAATCAGAATGATCATATTTATGGAATGAGTGTAAATGAACACCACAGTCCATTAAAATTGGAACACTGAAGGAGGGAGTTGAGTCATATTAGTGACCAGAACAGAGACTTGTTGGGGTGGGCTCTTTTCATTTGGGCCAATAACCAAGAATACCCCGGCAACTGCATAGCAACATGCTGAAACACAGTTGAAACAACTTTACAACAGCGTAGCAACAACCTGACAACCACATTGAACACCCTGTCAGCTGCAGAGCAATGTGCTGAAACACTGTTAAAACAACTTTACAACAGCATAGTAACAACCTGGCAACCACATACTGTAGCAATGCGCCAAACACACAGCAGAGATCACCTTGACAACTGCATAGCATGCCCTAGCAACCATCCAGAAAACCCTAGTAAGCACATACTGTAGCATAACTATGCTACAAAGCAAATATAACATTTTAGCAACCACCAGAAAACTAGTTTTGCTTAGGCAAAGACCATTCTCATCTTCATAATATATCAAAATAAATATTTATGGACATATTCATGAGCAAATATCAAAGTAAATATTGTTGGACATTTTCATGAGCGCAGGTAATTATTCATACACATCACATCTTGTTTAAATGTAAAATGTAAACGCATGTGATTGACTTTTATATGAACAGGTCTCCTGGAAAGGCAGGAGACTGATTGCATATAACTTCATTATTTAACAGCTTTCATAATGTTTAAGCCTAAACATATCAAATTAATTAGTGTAAAAAAATTAAATAATTTACTTACGTGAGTAGTTTCTTGTCTTCCCCAGTGGAGACAGACAACGGAACACGTAATCTGGCGTGCGCTTCGCTTGTGATTTTGATTCAGATTCGCGATTCGCAAAACGAATCATTCAGACCGTTTTTTGAATCTTTTTGTTCAGTTCAAAGGAATCAAATTTAAAAGATTCGACTCAAATGATTCTTTCAACAAATCACATCACTATCGCTGATCTGCATGCATTTTTACACGTACAGCTGTTATTTTTTTGCTGTGTTCAGTCGCAAAAGTAACGAAAGGGTCTGGAGAAGTTCATCGTAGTAAAAGTATCAATTTTCTCTTCAAAATGTAGTGAAGTGAAAGTAAAAGTCCAAAGAAATATTTATACAGGTTAAATATTTATAGAAAAATTAAAAAACTGTACTTAAGTACAGTAACGAAGTATTTGTACTTCGTTACTATACACCTCTGCTAAAAACTGGTATTGTCTCTTTAAGAAAACCAGCATTTCTGTAAAGAGTGTCTGTACTTTAGAAGAGCGCATGTTAACAAGAGAGACTCGAAAGGCTTTATCTCATCTTTGCTATGCATGATTCTAATTAAATGTTTAATTTGTTTTTGATCAACAACTGATTGTAGAGAACAGAAAGTGTATTAAGAGACATGCAATGACAAATGGGTCGCATGGATCTCGGCTTTGGACGCACATTAAACAGAACAATTTTTACTCTCAACATAGTGAAAAGATCTCGCTGCTTAATATTTTACCACTATACTACACAATTACTGGTGAGTGAAATCTAAACATTTACAGTGCATCCGGAAAGTATTCACAGCGCTTCACTTTTTCCACATTTTGTTATGTTACAGCCTTATTCCAAAATTGATTAAATTCATTATTTTCCTCGAAATTCTACAAACAATACCCCTTAATGACAACGTGAAAGAAGTTTGTATGAAATCTTTGCAAATTTATTAAAAATAAAAAACGAAAAAAATCACACGTACATAAGTATTCACAGCCTTTGCTCAATACTTTGTTGAAGCACCTTTGGCACCAATTACAGCCTCAAGTCTTTTTGAGTATGATGCTACAAGCTTGGCACATCTATTTTGGGGCAGTTTCTCCCATTCTTCTTTGCAGGACCTCTCAAGCTCCATCAGGTTGGATGGGGAGCGTCGGTGCACAGCCATTTTCAGATCTCTCAAGAGATGTTCAATCAGGTTCAAGTCTGGGCTCTGGCTGGGCCACTTAAGGACATTCACAGAGTTGTCCCAGAGCCACTCCTTTGTTATCTTGGCTGTGTACTTAGGCTCGTTGTCCTGTTGGAAGATGAACCTTCGCCCCAGTCTGAGGTCCAGAGCGCTCTGGAGCAGGTTTTCTTTAAGGATGTCTCTGTACATTGCTGCATTCATCTTTCCCTCGATCCTGACTAGTCTCCCAGTTCCTGCTGCTGAAAAACATCCCCACAGCATGATGCTGCCACCACCATGCTTCACTGTAGGGATGGTATTGGCCAGGTGATGAGCAGTGCCTGGTTTCCTCCAGACATGATGCTTGCCATTCAGGCCAAAGAGGTCAATCTTTGTTTCTCATGGTCTGAGAGTCCTTCAGGTGCCTTTTGGCAAACACCAGGTGGGCTGTCATGTGCCTTTTACTGAGGAGTAGCTTCCTTCTGGCCACTCTACCATACAGGCCTGATTGGTGGAGTGCTGCAGAGATGGTTGTTCTTCTGGAAGGTTCTCCTCTCTCCACAGAGAAATGCTGGAGCTCTGTCAGAGTGACCATCGGGTTCTTGGTCACCTCCCTGACTAAGGCCCTTCTCCCCCGATCGCTCAGTTTGGCCAGGCGGCCAGCTCTAGGAAGAGTCCTGGTGGTTCCAAACTTCTTCCATTTACGGATGATGGAGGCCACTGTGCTCATTGGGACCTTCAATGCTGCAGAAATTTTTCTGTACCCTTCCCCAGATCTGTGCCTCGATACAATCCTGTCTCGGAGGTCTACAGACAATTCCTTGGACTTCATGGCTTGGTTTGTGCTCTGACATGCACTGTTAACTAAGGGACCTTATATAGACAGGTGTGTGCCTTTCCAAATCATGTCCAATCAACTGAATTTACCACAGGTGGACTCCAATCAAGTTGTAGAAACATCTCAATGATGATCAGTGGAAACAGGATGCACCTGAGCTCAATTTTGAGTGTCATGGCAAATGCTGTGAATACTTATGTAAATGTGATTTTTTTCGTTTTTTATTTTTAATAAATTTGCAAAGATTTCAAACAAACTTCTTTCACGTTGTCATTATGGGGTATTGTTTGTAGAATTTTGAGGAAAAGAATGAATTTAATCCATTTTGGAATAAGGCTTTAACATAACAAAATGTGGAAAAAGTGAAGTGCTGTGAATACTTTCCGGATGCACTGTATCTGCTAGTTGGCAAATATATTCATAGAGTAAAAGATAGATCTGGGATTTAAGAATCGATATCTAGATCGTTCAAATGAAGATTGCGATGCATCGGAAAATCAATATTTTTACCCACCCCTATTAAAGGATGTGTTTTTTTAAATTATGGAAAAATTAATGAGTTAATCTTAAAACAGGTGGTAAAAACTAAACAAGCAATGACGTCTTTGTTGAAAGGTGTCAGTGAATGCAAATGTTTACAAGTCTGGCAAGTAATGACCATTGCAAATCATATGTGTGTGTGTGCATATGGTGTTTGACATTTGACACAATCACTGAATGTCCAGCTCTTCCCTTCCCTTCGCTGTAATACACACAAAGCGCTAATGCACTAGTTCTGTCCAAATGACTTGAGGTCTAATCTGCAAATGGCATGTATGATTCAAAGCTTTTACAAGCCAGAGCACACTTGATTCAGGCTTTAAAACATCAGACCTCAGTCGTTATTATTAGCGCAGTAAAATCGGTTTCACAGCTGTAAGAACAAAAGGGTGAACACACAGGTCAGAGCTTCAGTGGCAATGTGTACCGCACCTGCTCAAATGATTTTAAGAAGGAATCTTTAAAAGACCTATGTCAGAGTTTCTGTTTGAAACTGTCTTTATAAAATAGAGCTGCAATTATAATGTATTTCTGACATTGGTTGGAGTGCTTATTTTCTGTTGGAGGTTTAGGGCTATAGGCTGCCCAATCAACCGAATTAAGCAGAAGCCCACTATGAATCATTTTGAAAGGTCAGGAAATATTGCAAAAAGACTACAGCAAAAGAATACAGCTATTATTCACTGTGCATAGAATAGGGCCAGATCTAGGGGGTGGTTTAACCCCCCCCCCAGTGCAATTGAAGCACTTTGTGTCATTGCGCTAACCATAACCCTAACGCGAGTGCGCTGGAGACACACGGATGCACCAAAAGATTCTCATTACAATTATACAGCATAGTTTTTACTGTATTGAGACTCTGCATTTAAAAAAAAAAACCTGTATTGTTTTTTTTTTCAACCAGCATAAATTAAAGGCACAGTAGTTAAATATTGTAGTTAAATCTAAAATGATGTAAAATACTTTACCATTTAAATAAAATAGCTTTGTTATTATTTTCGGAAAATGTGCTTAGTTGTCTTAATGTCATTAACAATCATATGATGTTCAATAATAATAAAATAAATTCATAATGAAAAAAAGAAAAAGACGTATCGGCTGTCTATATTTATCAGCCAATTATTGACCAAATTAAACCCATTGGCATATAAGCATGAAAATGCAGATAGGAAAAATCTAAAGTTTATTTATAATTAATTAGTAACACACTTTGTAAAAACTGTGAATTAAAATGCACAATTCAGAAATTATAATAATAGCCACAATATATCAGTAGAAGGGTTGGCACTCCAAAGAACATGTAATATTTATTTTTATGCTTTCACGTTTTCACATTAATGTGGAAAAAACACCATAAATGGTTGTGACAGCTGTAAAAGCAGCACTTACCTATAGGCTACATGATGAGTGAAACCATCCAAAACGCTTTGAAAAAACAGTAGACTTATATATTTGATTGATTGAATTAAGATTGAAATCGCAGTATGTTCTTGCGTGATTACTAAACCTTAAAAGTCTGCGTTTTACATTCAGTGATTCACTTAGCACCTCAGTAAGCACTGTGTGAGCATTATACCACTATAATACAGAATTTAAAAGGGGGTTTTGTTCCTTTGGTTAAACTTTTTATTTTTCCATGATGTAGTTGACATTTATGTGGAATTGCCCAACATATGCATAGTATGAATTTGTATGTTCTATCATACACAGGACATACATGTAAAATGTAAGTAATGTTGTTTTACACTGCAAAAAATAATAATAATAATAATAATAATAATTTAAAAAAAATATATATTACCTTTTAATCTTTTTACAGGTATATTTTATTTATTTTTTATTGTGGCTCTCTTAAAAATTTTGGCCGGTCATGTGTTCAACAGATCCAGTCTATGCTCAATGGAAATTATTTATTTTTAGAACAGTAAAGAAGCTTTTGTACATTTTTGTACATAAAATATATAATATATATATATATATATATATATATATATATATATATATATATATATATATATATATATATATATATATATATAACAATCTTTTTATTTTTGGATGAAAACGACCCGGACATGTACTGAAAGATGTGGTAGGCTAACCTGCAGTTGTTACCTCAAGGATCTGTTTCTACCTGAGCTAACCTATAAAAGTTACTTTTGTTGGTGTAACCTAATTTGTCGGGTTGATTTTGTCAGATTAAATAATTTATTTTTTTTTTTAGTTAAAACCAGTTAATTTAGATGTTACCACATGAAGCAAATTTTTTAGGTTATCTGACAAAAAAAAAAAAAAAAAAAAAAAAAAACTTTTTATTGTGGCCTTGACAGATTTCGTGAGAGGCTTTATGATTTGACTTACAATTTCCAGCAATATTTCTCAAGGGGGCAACTTACAGTGGCAATTGATAACAATCAGTTGTCAGTGTTTACTGAAACACCCCCAGGAGAGTCTGTTTGACAGATTTATTGATCAGTCTACTAATCAGGTTCACACTGAAACCACACTGGGAAACTAAATGAAAGCTCACATTAATTCACAAAGGATTTGAGCTAATTACAGTATGCCTTTTCATAACTGCAGCATAAACAAATGAAACCACTGGCACCACCTCAATATTCTAAGCTTGTTTTCATAATTGTAGACTGACGTGTTCATGATTCTGCTCTTCTTTTTTTTTATTGGTTACGCTCTACTGACATGTTTTATAAGTTTAATAAAGTATTTTCTATGTTTTTTGCAGGGTCCCGTAGTGGGTGGATGGTACAAGGTGCTGGACAAACTTGTCACTGGTGGCAGTAAAAGTGCAGCCCTGAAAAAAATGCTTTTTGACCAGGTGAGGCATGCAGTGTATGAGAGAGATTTACAATGGTAGATAATCTTTTGTGTTATACAGATGAAAGAAAGCCATACATGTTTGGAACAACATGAGGGTGAAACCTGTAAATTAAATGTACATTTTCATTGGTCCCTTTAAATATGAATAGACCCAAGGAAAGTTGACTGTCATTTCTTTGTGAAGAGTATGCAGAGACATGCAAAGTGCTTAGGAGCTGCTGTTGCTACATGCTTTATCCCTTTTGGGTATCCCTTCCGAGCTGTCTCTTCATGCATGTCAAGTAATCCATCCCTTGATAAGCAGTTATGTATTGTTATGCAAACAAATGAGTGTTTGCATAAGTCATTGTTTACATGATTGGTGGAATGATTATGCAGGATGAAGCGGTCAAAGGCGCACAAGACAGGCCCTCTCCCCGGCATCGGATTACACCCAAACAACAGCGCTTACAACGCAAACCTTTTCCCTCACTTTTATTCACCAAAAACAGATTCTAGAGCTATTTTTAGAGACCCACCTACACAATTCCTGTTGGAGCCATACCACCAGGGAGAATGTGTGTGGTTGCTGTCATCCACGAATGGTACATTTGTTTTATTGAGATTTACAGTACAAGGAGCTTACAATGGCTGTGTATACCTACAAAGAGATCCTCAGATGCACATATTGGCATAACTAGATGCTTATTTTCATTTAATTTGATACTCAATTAGCTATTAAAGGGATGGTTTGTCCAAATATTTGAACTCCGTAATCATTTACTTACCCTAACGATATTCATAATCTATATGACTTTCTTTCTTCAGCAGAAGACAAAAGGAGATGTTAAGCTGAATGTAAGCCTCAATCAGCATTGACTTTCATTGCATCTTTTGTAAATGCAATGAAAGTGAATGGTAACTGAGGATGAACATTTTACATGTGAATGTTTGCTTAATGTCTGATTTTAGTTGCTGCTTGTGTTGCCGCATTGTTGAAGATGATTCCTGTAATCTACCTGGGGTGTCCTTTTGAAAAACCAGACAGGGAAGCATTCCACTGGTTTAGTGTGCTGATAATAAATGCATGAATCAATATCTCAGTGCCTCCTTGATAGCTAACATATGCCATGCATATTTTAGCAGATCTGTCAATGTGAGCCCGTGGTCTATATATTGACAATTAGTCTGGAATAGTAAGTATAATATAAAGGTATTTCATTTTATTTTGAACATTCAACTTAACGAGCACCTATTATGGTTTTTAAACGTGCCTAATTTTGTTTAAAGGTCTCATAAAATAGATTCACATGCATCCAAAGTAAAAAATAAAAAAAAACACTTTAATTTGCTCATAATTTAAATTGCAGCATTACCTTTTTTCCCAGTGTCAAAAACGACTCGTTCAATAATCCGTCCTAAAGGATTCATTCTAAACTCCTCCTTTCAGAGAGCCTACTCTGCTCTGATTGGTCAGATGTCCCAGTCTGTTGTGATTGGTCTACCGCTTAGTGTAGTGTTTGAGGGCGGGTCAAAGCTGTTCGCGAGCAGCCAATGAAGATCAGAGGCTGCTCGTAAGTCTGGAATTGCTAACGACTGGTTTCAGGTGTTCAGAATCGGTTCTTTCTTTTGGGAGTCAATAACTCCATTTGTCATGCACTTTGATTTTTGAAACTTTGCAGACTTTTTTACATTCACAAACAGCTATATAACACACTACATGAAAGGTAATATTTGAAAAATCATAATAGGTGCTCTTTAATAAACCATGTATATTTATGGCATCTGCAACTGAATGACAGGTAGGTTAGATAAGTTTTAGTTGCACTCTGTTCCAATTTGATCTTTGTATATCTACAGGTGGGCTTTGCACCATGTTTCCTGGGTGCTTTCTTGGGAATATCTGGAGCTCTCAGTGGGCTGACTGTGGAGGAGAATGTAGCCAAGCTCAGGCGGGTCAGTTTAACATAATTATCTTCATAAAATAAAGCAAAAATTACCATTCAATAATATGTAACAAGTTAACAACATCTATGCATACCAGAGTTAAAGTCAAGACCAGATCCTCCAAGACCCAGAACCAGACTATTACCAGACCCCTTAAAGGCCAAAGTATACTTCAGGTGTCCGCGTTGCGGATCGCTCCACGCAAAGTATGCATGACACAAATTCCGTCATCAGCACAGTCCACGTGGACTGACTGCATGTGGCTCAAATTTTCTCGACAGTCGGATGCAGTTCTCGTCTGTGTGCAGCGCATGCGCCTGCCATTGACTGTACTAAAAGAGTATCATAAAGCAGCTGTAGTGAGCATGTGTCAAATATGTTCGTATTTGCTCGCAGTCAGAAGAGTATACTTTGAAAAGCAACGCCCTCGACCTGGCGCGAGCTGATCCAGATCATACAAAACAAAGTATACCCGGGCCTTAAGACCCCATTTACACCTGGTATTAAGATACTTTTTGGGTGAACCGAATACAAGTGGTCAGCGCTAAATACAGGTCTAAACAGGGTCTAAAACTTTTTTTGATCAGATCACAAAGGCCACATGTGGGCCACCCCATCAGTAGTCCTGAAACTCCACTCTCACCAGCTCTCTGTCATCTTCAGTCACAACACTGATGCTTATATTGGTCCAGCATAATTAGAGAGTATTTGCATTTATGGAAGGTTGGAGGGAAGGATAGCTGGACTGGCGAAGTGTGACTTATGGGCTTGTAGGAACAACAGTTGATGCAGCATTGCTCTCTGAGTGGGAGCCATCAATTATTTATGTAGGGAAGGTGGCTGAGTTAATATGAGACTGAAAGGTCAGTCACCTAAATGTCAGAAAAGACAGAAAGCTAATGATAAATACGCTCATTAAGCCAAACAGCCTGTGCAAAAAAATTGTGAGGTGAAAGCCAATCACTAAAAACACCTTTGGTAAAGCTTTTGGTTAGATTGTTGCTACCCTGCAACTTACCTTAAAGAATATCGTGCTGATCCTTTAAAACATGTTTTGTGGGAACACGCACCTACTGGTTATTAGTTGGACTGTCATTGGCTTAAACAGGTTAAAACTTGTCATGGACGTTGAAGGTGTTCACTTTGTTTAAGTCAAGACATGACTGCAGTAGTGCCCTTTAGAACACAACTAAACACCACTCTGTTACTGTTATGGCAGTTCTGGTACATTGAAGCAGTAGCTTAGTGGGTAAGGGTCTGGTCGAGTAATGGAAAGGTCATAGGTTTGATCTCTAGTTGGAATGACTGAATTGGAGAGTTAATGTGAGAACTTGTGTCCCCATTGTGTTTAAGGCACTTAAATCAAGGGGTATCTCTGGGGAAACGGTGCCTTCAGTTAGTGTACTGAAAGTTGGTTAAAGCCCTATTCAGACGGGATTATTTTTCCGGACATATATCTGTAAAGTAGTTATTACTGCAGATGTCTGCAGTGTTTACCGTCGATTGGCATGGGATAAAAAATCACAGAGATGGTTGTGTTTACTCCATTTACACACTGCTGTCATGCATAACTGACCTATTAGAAAATGTAACTGTGCTGATTAATTATGCAGGAAAAATTAAACATGATCATATACTACATCTGCAATTATAAAAAGAAATTAATTGGACTATCTGGCTAAATACAACAGAAATGGTACATTAACAAGCCTAATGCTGCATCAAAAATAAAGACAATCCGTTCACATTATTTTAATTTTTCCATCTGGAATATGTTCTGAAATGCAGGACTCAACACAATTTCCCGCACTCTGCTTAAATCATAAAAAATTACGTGCTCGTTTATCTTTTTAATTATCCTAACGAAAAGAAAACATGCTTGTTTCCTTCTCTTTTACATGAGTAAATAAATCGACATCATAAAATGCTTGAGAAAAACATGTTCAGTCAAATGCAACAGTCAGTGTTATAAGCTGTGTCTTAATCTTACAATTTCTTCTCTTGACCAACATCCACTTCAGACACTTGGAGAACTTAAGAAACAGCTACATTTATAGGGCTCACGGGCTGGAAAGTACAGATTTATGGACTTTTTACCAACATAAATTTGCACGGATTCATATTATCAGGGCTCATTATTACAGGTCGTTGTATAGTAGATAAAACATGCTGCAGGAATGCTCACTCCGTAAAAAGTCCAGAAAAATTACTGACATGACCAATTCGCTTAGGATTAAAATGCCTGAGAAACTCTTGTAATTATTACATTACACCACGTCCCTATATAAAACTAATCCCGTCCGAATAAGGTTTAGATAAAATACATCTGCTAAATGAGAAGAAACGTCAATACCAATTTTGTCTAAAAAGGCCAAATATCCAGTATATCCTGGCCCATATATGAGTCTATCACTAATCTAAAGTATAGGAATCTAAAGCTGGTGCCACACTAGCAGACTCCAAACAACTCTATTTTGGCTGAGGGTGTCACACATGCAGACTGTTTTGCTAAGATCTTGCTCTCTTCAGTCAGAGGTTTGACACACTTGCCGATTAAGAATGGTGGAGGGGTGACACCTGATTCCATGTCACATGAAGCTCACTGAAATAACAACAGGAGTACGGCGTGAGCATAAACAATTGTAAAAGAGTGATTTAGGAAGGGATTTGTGGAGTAGCAGTTACCTTGTGAAAGTGTGTGATTGTGTTTTTATCTCCTCGAGGCTTACCGTAGAACGCATATGTCAATATTCTGCTTTCATTGAGTAAAGAAATTACATTCAATAAAAACAGACTATTCTGTCTCCGCTTTCTGATTTCATTAGTCATTTAGTGTAGGAAAACGCTTGGTGACAGAATCACTGTGGATTGCAATCAGTGTTTGTGATGATATGCAGCTGAGTGCAATCACAGATGAAAAAGTTCAGCTTGATGTCTTGTCAGTTCTTTAGTAATAGAAGAAGCTCATTGCTCACTTAAAGAGAACACAAGAGAATGCCCCGGAAACAGAACGATCTTTTCAAGCAGGCCTGATATGCTTTTTCAGTTTTTGAAGCCATTAATTTAGCAGGGAGTCCCGAAGGTCGAGTGATTAACAACCTCCCGCTGGCAGGCGTTAATGCGCACTCCGTCTCTCACCTACTGACCGGCAATTATGTAAATGAAGCTCACACATGAAAATCGCTGAAAAAATCGGTTAGTGTGGCACTGGCTTAAGGCAACTGTGCACAACTGGAAAAGACCTACAATTAAGGCATGGTCACATATACCTTTGAATTGTGAAATTCCGTGGGGAAAATCGGACTGATCTCACATTGAAATCAGAGACAGTAGGTTGACTTTTCTTTAGCTGAAATCAGTCTGTGCTTACCGAAATATGAAACACTGCCCCCCCCCAGCTCAAATCCCAAACTAAACCTAACCATCAGTAGAGCAAAAATGTAATGTTGGAGGGGACAATGCAATCTCTGAATCGCGCTCATCTCTAATTATGCGAACGCAAATACTTCCTGTTTTCAAAGCAGGATCCGAACCCGGATCTCCCACACTGCTGACGCAAAGCCCTTCCAGTCGTGCCACAGGGAAAGGTAAACATGCCAGAACCAATACAAAAATATCTGATAGGAAAATAATATTAATATATAATATTTTATGGCAGTTTTTTGACATTGACATTTTTGTCCTCTATGGTACGGAGTTTTTTTTAAATCTGACACTGCACAAAAAATAATAATACATCAAAATCAATGTTGTTGCTAATCATTGACATATCCCAGACTGTGATAATCCCCCCAAAAAATTCCCCTTAGCATTTGGAAATGCATATATTCCAATGCATATATGGAAAATAATATTAATATATAATATTATTATGGCAGTTTTTTGACACAGACATTTTTTAACTCTAAGGACCTCTGAGTAACTTTTTTTTAAATGACGCACAAGGGTTAAGTATAGGATTATAATTGGCTTTGAACAGACCAGAGTATGAACGGGTGATATTAATTCCTAAATATTTAAATCCTTATTTTGATATGCAAAAGGGAAACTCTGTGTCCATGATCTAATCTGCTTTATGATTAATAGGGAAACATATACTTTTTGAGAAGTTAAGTTTATAGCCTGAAAAACTCCCATAATCGACCAGTATTTTTACAACTTTGGAGACACATGTTAATGGATCAGATAAATATAATAAAAGATCATCGGCGTATAAAGAAACTTTGTACTCAACACCCATTCTTCTAATACCGCTGATAGTCTCTGATAAGTATTGATGACAAGGGCTCTATAGCCAAGATAAATATCAGAGGGCTCAGGGGACAGCCTTGCCATGTACCCCTGGACAAAGTGAAGTACTGTGAGCAGCCACTTTTGTATGGGAATAAAGCAAGCAAATCCAGGAAATTGAGCCAAATCCAAATTGACCTAATATCGCATATAAATAATTCCACTCAATCCTGTTGAAAGCTTTCTCTGCATCTTGAGAAATAATGACCTCAGGAATATCTTCTGACGCGGGAGAATGTACAACGAAGTTTACGAATATTAATAAAAGAATGACACCCCTTAACAAATCCTATCTGGTCACTTGAGATAAAATCAAAGAGTTTTCTACTCTGGAAGCCAAGATTTCAGATCAGGGTTTCTCAATAGGCCGCAAATGTTTGGCCTCCGCTAAAGGCTTGTCCACACCAAATCCATGACTATTTTGCGAGACAAACTTCAGACGAAAGGTCTGTACACACATAGTCCGTAAAAAAATAACATTGAAAAACAATTACACCCCTGTACAGTAGGGCGCTGTTGCTGTTATACAAATATTTATATCAGTCTCCTGCCCTGCTCAGGCTAGCTGTTAGTGCTAGAAATTAATATACTGAAAGCTGTTAAAGCATTTATTTACCTAATTTGGCATAACTGTCCATTATGTTCTTTCCATGGTGTTGATGCATTCTAAGGAATATATAACCTGTGCTTTTATGCAAGTGAGATGAGTAAAGAGCACAGTTGCATAAATATATGTCCTATTTATACTGTATTTGCACTTGTATTTTGCTACGAGTATATTCCAAATGGACTCCCGAACCCAACTACTCTTTTTATAATGCCAGGATTAATGACTGGATAATATAACACAAGGTACTGTGATACAAATACACATGGAATAGTGCACAGTAAGAATAACATTGTACAGTAAAAAATATGATGCATAGCCTAATATTAAAAAAAATAATATATAAGAAAACATTGGCTCACGGTCTTTTCTTTATTGAAATTATTGCAATACTTTGTTATATTATCCTTAAGAACAATATCAATATTAATGCTAATAGGTCTAATAATTGAATCAGCAGTTAGGGAAAGTGCAGGGAGTAGATCCCGTTTGGAGATGTGCAGGAACAGTTGACTCGCATGGAGGACATGGAGATTCAGATTGTTCATTAAAGTTTGTTTTTTTTCATCAGGCGAAGTTGTGTAGTTTTGTATACAAACAAAATGTTCATAATTGTTTGAATAGATAAAACAGGCTACTAATACTGAGAAAAAGAATATTTGTGCGTGACTCTTTTAATAATAATAAAAATAGTAATAATAATAATAAATATAGCTGCGAGCAGCAATTAATGGGGTTCAAACGGTTTACGACCTTTAAGCACATGCGTAAAAAGGTATTATGTTTTATTTAGCTAGCATGTAACCACCTAGATCAAAGATGGAATAGACCATTTACAACCAATACAGGCAATTTACTAAGGAAATGCATGGTTTTTAAAGCATTTTAAAGCTCATAGCGCCAACTATGGTCTGATCTCCATAAAAGTCTGCATGCTTGTTTAGAATCATATGTCGCATGTGCTCAGCTAATTTCGTGAAGTTCTGAGTTTTTGTTTAGGAATTATGGGCTTATTTGTACACTTGACCATGCCCATTTTCTAAATTACACTGTTATAGCTACCAAAGGGTAAAGGGTGTCCGATTTATTTCAAATTTCTCACAGACCTCTAGGGCCAGGAGTCAAACAGGCCCACCGAGTTTTGTGCTGATCAGCCTCCGTTAACCTTGTCTAATAGGTGCTCAAACTTCATTGGCCGATGGCGGCCATGTTTTTTGAGATACGCCAGTGTCCTCATAGACAGTCATGGCACCTTGGACAAAGACACAGCATGCCGATTTTCAACTCAATCAGACTAACGGTTGCGTAGTTAGAGTTTTTACAGTGACCTCAGATTGAGCTCATACACATGTGTACCAAGTTTGGTGAAAATATCTCATTTTGTTCGGGCATTATAGACATTTTAGTCAAAATGGCCCGCTCTTTTCGAACGTTTTGGCACCCCATAGCGTCCGTGAGTCGAAATTTCAACTTTTTTTGATGATTATTGATAATCAGACTCCAGAGTATATTTCTGCACTGGTTTGGTTCCGGTGAAAAACCTAGGACTAGTTCGCAAAAGTAGGTTTTGAACATTATCTGAAATATGTACCAAACAGTTTGACAGACACCAGTGCTTCTTGAGGCAAAGTTGTTTAGAATGAGAAGAGCCATCAGGTGATTATATATTACTTGTGTTTTTTCACAACACTGCATTATATACAACCATTAACACCTACAAATATCATGATAGCACCACCTAGTGGCCGATTTTTTTAAAACTTTGCACAACCCTCTCAGTCCAAGAGTCAAATAGGTCCACCAAGTTTCGTTCCGATCGGTCATTGTTAACCTTGTGTAATAGCTGCTGAAATTTGATTGGCTGATGGCGGCCATGTTTTTCAACATACGTGAATGTCCATATAGACAATGATGGCAGCTGAGACAAAGACAATGTATGCAAATTTTGAAGTCAATAAGATTAATGGTTTCATAGTTACACCCAATTTCATGTTTTTTTGGTATTATAGCGCCACCATGTGCCAAAGCCACGCCAACTTTTCTGGGCGACCAAAGATTGACCTCTTACATAAGCATGCCAAGTATGGTGAAGATATCTCATTTTCTTCAAGTTATAGCCATTTACGTAAAATTGGCTACTCCTACTTCCGATGTTTTCGCATACCGTAACTAGCCCGAGTCGAAAGTTCAAACTTTTTTTGATAACTTTTGATATTGAGACTCCATAGAATCGTTTGGCACTGGTTTGGTCCTGTTTGGACGAAAAACCTAGGACTAGTTCGCAAAAGTATGTTTTATGAAAAATCCAAGATGGCGGAAAATTGTTATAGGCGGAAATGAAATCGGAGATATACGTTTTGTTTGGTTTGAGCCAAGGACACCAATGGTATAAAGTCACTTGAGTCTACGACAAACGGTCTAGGAGTTATGAGCAGTTTTGCGTTTTTGATCGCTGTAGCGCCCCCTATTGACTGATTCTGCCGAGTCTGTGTTTCTGAGTAGTGAGCAATACAACTACCATCTGACAAAGTTTCAAGTCTCTAGCCCTTACGGTTTGCTCTGCCTGATCAGTTTTATGGCAGAATAATAAAATTAATAATAATAATAATAAAAATCTTAACAATTACAATAGGGTTTCAGCGCTAAGCGCTTGAACCCCTAACAATAATAATAGCAGCAGCACAAACACTTTGTCATTACATTGAGGGTCGTGGCTCTTGACTTTGTATTGTTGACAGAATTTGGCCCTTGGTGAAAACTAATTGGGGAACCCTGTTTTAGATAATATTTTAACATCTACATTTAATAAAGAAATAAGCCTATATGAACTACAATCTCGTGCATCTTTACCAGGCCTCAGAAGAACTGTAATAAGAGCCTATGTGATGTTTTGGTGGTAACCTCGACTGTTTAAGGGAGTGATTGAACATACTAAGAAGCAGAGGAGCCAATTGTGAAGAATTTTTTTTATGTAGAACTCGACAGGAAAACCATCCGGCCCTGGGGCCTTTCCGCTCTGCATAGCCTTTATTGAATCCTCTATTTCATGAAGCTGTAAAGGTAAGTCTAAATTTGTCCTTTTGTCTTGTTCAGTTGTGGGGATGCTCACATTAGCCAGGAATGCAGAAATTTTGGAAAGTAGAATTCTTTGGAATAAGTTGTGGTGATGATTTTTTTTTTAACTGTTGGGCAAGGACACAGCCCGCTATTTCACCATGGTAAACCTCTACAGCAAAAAAACATAACACTTTCTAGATTTGCCCTCTGAACTAAGACAAACCGCAGCTCCCCATTGTCACATGACTCCCGATAGTTCAAGTCCATGTCTTTGCATACCTTATCCCTAGGGCTCCCAGCATGGTTGGTTAATAAGTAAATCACGGCATTCAATATGAAATCAAGTATACATACATAAGTACCAAAAACGGACCACGAGTATAAGCACTTAAACAGACTGCAATTCCATAAACATTCAAACAGTGCAGAGCAACACCTTAATAAACTATTCAAAAATAATTTAGCTCTCCTCCTCTAGGGCACTGAATAAATTGGTATCCAACATAATCTTTAAAAACAAAGTGCTTGACATTAACTTAACATTAAACCTTGAACCAGTAAAATTCTCAGCAATCTATTTAAACAAGGCATATCAATTATGTCAGCACAAATAACAGCACATAAACAACATGATATAGTAGAGCCTTTATATTGCACCTTATGTTGTCTGGCCCATCTTAGCACTCTTTCCTTCTGCTGGAATCTATGAAAGAACACCACCAATGGACGAGGAGGTCCTCCTTCCTCTGGTTTTGGGCCCAGAGAACGGTGAGCTTGCTCCAGTTCAGGGGGCTTTTCAAAAACTTCTTGACCCAAAATTTCCATCAGCATCTCAGACACAAATGTGGTTGGAGATTGGCCTTTCTCGCTGTCCTCTGGAACATTTAGTATCCTCAGATTTGCTCTCCAAGGTCGGTTCTCCATGTCCTCGACTCGATCTAAGAGTATCGCATTTTGTTCTTTCTTTCTTGTTTCGGCAGCAGCCAGTGTGTTAAAATTATCACCCGCCAGTGATTCTGTTGCACACAAGCAGGCCTGAAAACCAGCGACTGTCTCTGTTAACGCATTTACGGATGCTTGAAGTGGGGCCATAAATTCCTGAATAAGGGAAGAGATATCTTCTTTCAGCGAAATTGGTTGTTTCATCAGCTCTTTTATTAGTTGGTTCATAGAGACACCGTCATTGCTTAAAGAAGCTTCTTCGAACTTTCCTGCGCTAGTCATCGCGGCTAATTTGCTAGCTATGCTAGTTTGAGGTGTTGGAGGAGCATTCGCTACTGATTTGTTCTTGCTCATCCTGTTCTGTCGTTACAATTGTGACAAACTCTGCTATAATATTTGTAAGAACAACTTAGATCCCTTAAATGACACTTTAAAGTGTTTATTATAAGAATATGCCAGGAGCTCTACTTTCTTGCATCATAATACCGCATCACCAAACCAGAAGTCCCAACCGATAGTATTCTAAAATGCAAATAAAAAAAAAAAACAACAAAAAAAGCCACACACATTTGCTGAAGCAGCCATGTAATTTTGTGTCACTTCTATGCCACTTTCACTTTCGTGCATCTTTGACTGGTCTCGAACCGCTGTTGTCGAATCCAAAGTCCAATGATCTATCAAGGTGAGCTACCAAGCAAGCTAATGATATTGGAATAAGTGTTTATATGTAGGTGGGTGTGTAATACAAGTATTGAAATGTTTTGTTTTTTTACATCAAGTGTTTTGTATCATAACATAGCGGGGGGTGAGTAATAGAGTGAAAAATACTTTTTTATAAAGTCATAACCAGCAATTGTACTCATGATTTGTGTGACAATGAATAAAACTAACAGTTGTTGTAGCACCTCTATTGTTCATTTAACCAGGAAACTGCAGCGAAACGTAGAAAGCGGCGTAAAAGTCAGTTTGCAAATATTTATATAAAGAAACGTTCATTCTATGAGACCAGTTGGGAATTTCGCCGTGCAAAGGTAAATGTGTCTGAGCCTGTATTAAAAACTATTTGTTTGTGAATTCATTTTAAATACCATCTCCCCACTGACTGCTTTCTCTTCCTTTACCAAATGACACTAGATGCACCATAGCCAACAAGTGTCGAGTCTAGAGAGTTGCCCTGCAGTTGATATTACATTGAAAGGTTAAGTGCACATTAGCTTGTGGAAAAAACAAGATTAGAACTAACAACTCATCCGCTCATTATTGTCCTCATCATGAGCTGTTTGACGGTTTATAGCCTGTTACTATAATAGAGCGATCACTGTCATAATGAAAAGACAGGAAAACTACGATTCTGCATGCCATGATGCATTTGAGTCTGGTGGCTTCATCAAGGTTCGTCCAGTATGAATCTCTGGGGCAATCGTAGTCAAAGGCATAGGTCACCCGAAAATTACAATTCTGTCATAATTTACTCCTGTTGTTCCAAACCCATATAGCTTGCTTTCTTCTTTGGAACACTAAAGGAGATATTAGGTCAAATGTTAGCCTCAGTCACCATTCACTTTCATTTAATGGAAAGAAGATGCAATGAGAGTGAATGGTGACTGAAGCTTATATTCTGCTTAACATCATCTTGTGTGTTCCATTGAAGAATGGACATCATAAAGGTTCGGAATAACATGAGGGTGTGTAAATAATGACAGAATTTAAATTTTTGTGTGAACTATCCCTTTAACAGCCTTCAGCTTTCTACCTGTGGCCATTTTCCCAGGCATTCAGGATTTGGGTGGTCTTTGTTGTAGCACACTTCTAAAGACTGAGATAAATTCTGCCAACTTGGCGTCCCTGTTGAGTGTCTTTTCATGTTCAAAACAGTCCAAAAAATGAAACATTGTTCTGTTCGTGAGGGGCTAAATTCCTGTGACATCAAACTCAGGGGAAACAATATAGTGACGTGTCAGCCTGCAGTGGTTTCACCCCAGGTGGTTGATGCCATGTTCATTCTTAATTAGAAACTGTTAAGGCAAAGAGAACAACAACAAAAAAAGCCTAAGTGTCTAATACGGGCTTCTTTTACACACTCAATCTTACTAAGCTGACCTTTCAAAAGATGGCATCGGCAAGGAAAGGGCCCTGGTGTGCCAGATGACTTGATTTTTATATGTCAGTAGGGAAAGGAGGGTGTTGACTTGTGTTTGATGTAGTGGGGTTGAGGTGTGGAGCTGTTACAGTGTGAAGAGCACTTTAAGGGTATCCGTGAGTGGATCCCCTCCAGCTGGGTCAGATACCACAGGCATTAGTCATGACATGATAAAAGCATGAATGAACAGGTAACGAGTCCTTTTGTGTCTGGATGTCAGAAGCTTTGAGTTATGAAGACTTATAAGAGAATGAAATGAGTTTTAATCACTTGGTGTCTAGTAGAGAGTTTCTCCATGAGACACTTTAATTCTATTAGTTAAATTATACAAATAAAGTAGATTTCTATGTCAGGTACCTCCTTAAGTGTAAGTGTATAGGATTTTTTTTGTCTCGTAACTCTAACCACAAAGAAAAGTAATTGCACACCTTTCCTTATAGTGTATGATTTGATGCATCATTCCTGTTCATGGCAAAAATGTGAAGAATGAGTTTCACGCCAAAGTGTAATACTTAAGATTGGGGGTTTGTAGAAATATTGATGCTTGCCTCAATTTTTTTGTTTATATTTACTCTAATACTTAATCTTTTCCTTATCCCAACAGGACTACATGGATGCCTTAATCTGCAATTACTATGTAAGTGTTGTCCTGTTGAACTTGGCATTACATATAATGTTTTTTCTCATTGGTTTAAACATCAGTCCATCAGTAATTTTCTATTTAATGCAGTATCTTGTTGTACTCTATTTCTCCAGCTCTGGCCACCAGTGCAGATAGCCAATTTTTATTTCATTCCTCTCCATCACAGGTAAAGTAAAAAAAAGAAGAAAAGAAAAAAAAAAAGAAAAAAAAAATTATTTATATATATATATATATATATATATATATATATATATATAAATGATCCATTTTAAAGGGACAGTTCACCCAAAAATGAAATTTCTGTCATCATTTACTCCATCCCAGATGTGTATGACTTTCTTTCTACTGCAGAACACAAATTATGATTTTTAGAAGAATATTTCAGCTCTGTAGGTCCATACAATGCAAGTGAAAGGGTGTCAAAATTCTGACTCTCCAAAAAGCACCAAAACATCATAAAAGTAATCCATATGACTCCAGTGTTTTAATCCATATCTTCAAAAGTGATTTGATAGTTGTGGGTGAGAAACAGATCAATATTTAAGTCCTTTTGTTATCAAAAATTATTCTCCCTGCCCAGTAGGTGGCATTGTGCATGAAGAATGTGAATCACTAAAAATACAAGAAGAATGTGAAAGTTAAAGTGGGGATTGACTGAGCAGGGAGGATAATTTATAGTAAAAAGGACTTAAATATTGATCTGTTTCTCACCCACACCTATCATATCACTTCTGAAGACATTGATTTAACCACTGGAGTCTGATGGATTGTTTATACTGCCTTTATGTGATTTTTGGAGCTTCAAAATTTTGGCACCCATTCACTTGCTTTGTATGGACCAAAAGAGCTGAGAAATTCTTAAAAAAAATCTTAATTTGAGTTCAGCAGATGAAAAAAAGTTACACATCTGGGATAGCATAAGGGTGAGTAAATGATTAAATAATTTTAATTTTTGGGTGAACTATTCTTTTAACCTATAAAGTCAAGTGATTATTGTGAGTCCATTGCTTTGGGGCACTAATCCAACTTGGCTCAGAGACTTAAGGACGTCACTGGGGAAAGTACGAACAGGATGTTTTTAAGAAACACTGTGCAGCAATACAGCATTTAAAAAGAGACATGAAAGGGACTGAAGCCAAGAAAATTTTGAAAGTTTTAATTAGGCATGAATTTTTCTTTTCGTCTGTTAGGAATTTAATTAAAAAAAAAAAAAAAAAGGTCTTTATTTGATGTTACTACTTTTTAGCACCTGCGTTTCTGCATTGGGATCAACTACTTATATGAGACAGTCTGTCCATCTATATACATACATACATATACACCGATCAGCCACAACATTAAAACCACCTGCCTAATATTGTGTAGGTCCCCCTCGTGCTGCCAAAACAGCGCCAACCCACATCTCAGAATTGCATTCTGAGTTGCTATTCTTCTCACCACAATTGTACAGAGGGGTTATCTGAGTTACCATAGACTTTGTCAGTTCAAACCAGTCTGGCCAGTCTCTGTTGACCTCTCATCAACAAGGCATTTCTATCCAAAGAACTGCCACTTACTGGATGTTTTTTGTTTTTGGCACCATTCAGAGTAAATTCTAGAGATTGTTGTGTGTGAAAATCCCAGGAGATCAGCAGTTACAGAAATACTCAAACCAGCCCATCTGGCATTGATGTTCCCGGCCAAATTGAGAATAGATACTAAGGATGGCTGCAAAATATTTACATGACCACAGCAAGCGATGTCCTTCATAAAGTCAGTAGAATGAGTAAGTCATGGTGTGAGTCTCACGTTGCAATCGAGTGGGCCTGACTCGCTGAACATTCACTTGACCGACCGAGGAAACTGGGTGCCTTTTTTTGTGTGTGTGTGTGTGTGTGCTGGTTCCGCTAGAGGCTGGAGTTTGTTTTGTGGAGGAACACACCTTCGGGACAGTTATGCGGATGAATCTACACGTTCTTTGTGTTTATTCTGCCCATTGGCTGGAGTTTGTTTTATAGATTTTTTCTGTTATGTAATTCTGTCTCACAAAATCTGTATAGAAACACCGGACTTATGTTGGAATGTGGTCTTTATAATTTAGATTTTGACACAATCTATTTTGTCTAATATGTTAAAATGTCAAATGTTAATATGAATGGATTGTCTCTCTCTATGTGGAATGTGAATGGGTTGGGGCACCCCATAAAAAGAAGGAAGGTTATTTCTTTTCTTAAACGAAAGAAATATGATATAGTGTTTCTTCAAGAAATGCAGGAAGCTGAAAAATTTGGGAAGATATGGGGTGGGCATGTTTTCTTTAGTGCTGGCTCAAGTAAGAGCAGGGGAGTCATTACATTGATAAGCATTATAGTTTTAGCAGAAATTCAGGGGCAAAGTTTGATTTTGGCTAATATTTACGCACCTAACGCTGATGATCAGGGCTTTTTTATAGCTCTTGAAGGGATGTTGCAAGCTGCTGGCATCCCTCATGATATAATATTGGGAGGAGACTTTAATTTATTGATGGACTCAGTCCTTGATCATAGTGAAGCAAAAGTGTGCAAGCCCCCTAGAGCAACATTGACGCTTCTCATGATGTGTAAAAATCTTGGTCTTACAGATATTTGGAGACTTTTGAACCCATCTGATAGGGGACTATACATTCTTTTCATCAGTCCATAAGATTTATTCTAGAATAGACTTTTTTTTTTTAAATATCTAAGTCCCTCATTTCATCTGTTGTTGACTGCTCAATTGGAAACATATTCATCTCAGATCACGACCTCGTGTGTTTAGAGGTGTTGCCACATATGGAGAAAAAGAAATCATATAGTTGGCGCTTTAATGTATCCCTTTTGCGAAATCCTGTTTTCCAACAAATATTAAAGGCTGAAATCAATTTATATAGAGACCAACTGGTCCTCAGTATCCTCTGTGGGCGTGGCTTGGGAGGCACTTAAGGTGGTTCTTAGGGGTCGGATCATACAGTATGCCTTATTCATCAAAAAATCCAAAGCACGAGAACTTGTGGAGTTGGAAGGGAATATTAAAAGTGCCGAGGCATTAAAAATGTCGCTTGATGGCCTCAGAGAACTGACCCGATTGAAGCAGAGATATAATACTATTTTGTCACAGAAGGTGGAGTTTTGGCTATTCAGGGCAAGACAGTCATACTTTGAGTCGGGGGACAAAGTAGGGAAGCTTTTAGCTAGATATATAAAGCAGAGAGAGTCTTTTTCTACCATTCCCTCAGTGAAATCTGCTGGTGGGGAAATTTTTACCTCGGCCATAGACATTAATAATGCTTTTAAAGGATTCTATCTTGATCTCTATAGTTCCATGTCTTCATCTACTGATGAAGATATTAGAAATTTTGTGAAACCTTTAGACCTCACTAAACTGACGACTGAGCAAAACAATTCTCTTGATTCTGAGATAAACTTGGAGGAGCTTGGCGAGGTAATTAAGGCCTTGCCTACAGGCAAGGCTCCGGGGCCAGATGGCTTTGCCGCTGAGTTTTTTTTAGATATTTTGCTACAGAACTGGCTCCACTTTTGCTAGAAGTTTAATGATTCCGTATAAAGAATGGAAAGTTTCCGCCAACCATGACGCAAGCCCGGATCAGTCTGATTCTTAAAAAAGGACAAAGATCCAAGTGAGTGTAAGAGTTACCGTCCAATTTCCCTGATCCAGCTAGACGATAAAACATTGTCAAAAATTCTGGCTAATCGATTAAGTAAAGTTATGACATCTCTTATACATATAGATCAGGTGGGGTTTATTCGGGGCTGCAGCTCTTCTGATACAATTAGGTATTTCATCAATATCATGTGGTCAGTGGCGAATGATCAGACTCCGGTCGCTGCCATCTCACTTGATGCCGAAAATGCGTTTGATATGGTAGAATGGGATTATCTTTTTAAGATTTTGGAAATGTACGGGTTTGGGAGTATGTTTATTGGATGGATTAAGCTACTTTAGAGACACCCGGTAGTGGCGGTACAAACAGATGGATTAATTTCAGATTATTTTACTCTGGATAGGGGCACCTGGCAGGGTTGCCCTCTTTCCCCATTATTGTTCTGTCTTGCCCTGGAAACATTAGCAGCTGCGATTTTCCCGGGGTTGTGGCGGGAGGGGTGGCGCATAAGCTTCTGCTTTACGCAGATGATATTCTATTATTCATCTCCAACCCTTCTAGATCTATGCCTTGCCTCCACAGATTTATTCCTTTCTAAGTTCTCGGGATATGGAGTTAATTGGTCTAAATCCGAAGCTTTGGCTCTGACAGCGTACTGCCCGATAACAGCTTTTCAGCTGGGCGCCGTCCAGTGGCTCAAACAGGGCATTAAGTATTTGGGTATTTTATTCCCAGAAAATTTATGTGATTTAGTTAGAGTTAATTTTGACCCTTTAATAAAAAGGTTCTCAAGCGATGTGCGCAGGTGGGCTTCATTACATTTATCGATGACTGGGAAGGTTAATGTTATTAAAGTGAATTGTATTCCAAAATTCAACTACCTGGAACAGTCTCTCCATATAGATGTCCCGCTGTCTTATTTCAAGCAACTTAGCATAGCAAAGTCTGGGGGACGGAGCTTCAACTTCTCAAGAGATTATGGAGAAAGATTTAAACTTGGTATTGGAGGAGGGAGAGTGGGCTAGGATTCTAAAAAACGTGAGATGCAAGGGTGCGCCTTATGCAGTTCAAGATTTTATATCGATTCAATTGGACCCCCTCTAGATTGTATAGGCTTGGTCTTAAAGATACACCAACCTGCTGGCGATGCCAATCAGAGGATGGAGACATAACCCATGTCTTTTGGGGGGGTGTTAAGATCCAGGAGTTTAGGTTGAAGGTTCAGAGTTTTGTCTGTGATGTATTGGGCACTCGGGTATCATTTTGCCCCAGACTCTGTATTTTGGGCGATGGGGCGGTCATCAATGTTGAGAATAGGCACATAAAGAGTTGGGTCCAAACCAGTTTCATGATCGCCATAGAGATAATTTTAAGGGGATGGAGGTCGGCTGGAGCACCCTCATTTCAGGAGTGGTGCTTGGAGATGGGGAGGGTGGCGGCCTTTGAAGAAGGGTCATTTAGAAGACTGGGGAAGTTTAACTTGTTTGTGGAAAAATGGGGCGGAAATCTGATGTTTCTGGATGTTTTTTTTTTTTTTTTTTTTTTTTGTTTTGTTTGGTTTGTACAACCACTGGGATGTTGTTGGGAGCCAGGGTGGGGTTGGGGATTGGGAGTGGAGGGGTATAGTGGGGGTTAATTGTTGATTCTGTGTATATACAGTATGTTTTGTTGTATATATGTTCAATATGTGAATCAATAAAAATTGTTAATCTGAAAAAAGCCAGCCCATCTGGCACCAACAATCATTCCACAGTCGAAATCACTGAGATCACATTTTTTCCCCCAATTCTGATGGTTGATGTGAACATTAACTGAAGCTCCTGAACCGTATCTGCATGATTTTTGCACTGCACTGCTGCCACATGATTGGGTGATTAGATAATCGCATTGATGATTGTTGGTGCCAGACAGGCTGGTTTGAGTATTTCTGTAACTGCTGATCTCCTGGGTTTTTCACACACAACAGTCTCTAGAATTTATTCTGAATGGCGCCAAAAACAAAAAACATCCAGTAAGGGGCAGTTCTGTGGATGGAAATGCCTTGTTGATGAGAGAGGTCAACAGAGAAGTTTATGGTAACTCAGATAACCGCTCTGTACAATTGTGGTGAGAAGAATATAATTTCAGAATGCTATTCTGAGATGCGGGTTGGCGCTGTTTTGGCGGCACAAGGGGGACCTACACAATATTAGGCAGGTGGTTTTAATGTTGTGGCTGATTGGTGTATACATAAAAATATAGTCATGATCTCTAAAACATTAATGTTTTGTAGGTTGGCTGTTGTTCAGATTGTGGCTGTTGCTTGGAATTCTTACCTCTCCTGGAAAGCCAACAAGATGTAATGAGATGTTCCAAATCCACTTCTACTTACTTGCTGAATTGACTATTATAATATTTTGTATTAGGTATATGTACTGTATATATACAGCTCTGAAAAAAAAAAACTAAGAGACTACTGCAAACGTATCAGTTTCTCTGGATTTATTATTTATAGGCATGTGTTTGAATAAAATTAACATTTTTGTTTTATTCTATAAACTACTGACAACATTTCTCCCAAATTCCAAATACAAATATTGTCATTCAGAGCATTTATTTGCAGAAAATTACAAATGGTCAAAATAAAAAAAAAGATGGTGTTTTCAGACCTCTGACAATGTTCCCCAACTCTGAGGATTGGTTGTTCCAGCAGGACAATGCTCCATGCCACACTGCCAGGTCAATCAAGGTGTGGCTGGAGGACCACCGGATCAAGACCCTGTCATGGCCAGCACAATCTCCAGACCTGAACCCCATTGAAAACCTCTGGAATGTGATCAAGAGGAAGATGGATGGCCACAAGCCATAAAACAAAGCCAAGCTGCTTGAATTTTTGCACCAGTAGTGGCATAAAGTTACCCAACAGCAATATGAAAGACTGGTAGAGAGCATGCCAAGATGCATGAAAGCTGTGATTGAAAATCAGGGTTATTCCGCCAAATATTGATTTCTGAACTCTTCCTAAGTTAAAACATTAGTATTGTGTTTAAAAATGAATATTAACTTTTTTTTTTTGCATTATTCGAGGTCTGAAAAAACAATCTTTTTGTTATTTTAACCAGTTGTCATTTTCTGCAAATAAATGCTCTAAATGACAATATTTTAATTTGGAATTTGGGAGAAATGTTGTCAGTACTTTATAGAATAAAACAAAAATGTTCATTATACTCAAACACATACCTATAAATAGAAAATCCAGAGAAACTGATAATTTTGCAGTGGTCTCTTAATTTTTTCCAGAGCTGTATAATCGATTTAATGGTGTATCATTTGTCCACTATCTTTTTTTTTTTCGCTGTTTGTTTTGCAATCTGCACCCTCAGGTAAAAAAGAACAACAGGCTGTTTAGGTTACAGGACGTGACATAATTTTGAGTCATTATTTTTCTTGATTATTTTTCTGTCTTTTGTGTTTACAAGTGATGAAGTTCAGAACATGTTATTCATGGACATCGCCTAAAACATTAGTTTTGTAATAGGGCATTGCCTATAACAGGCTCATTACCTAACAGTGTTAATACACTGCTTTATATAAAATACATCTTTTACTATTCACAGAACATGCTTCATGAACATTGTTTACATACCTGAATCTATCTGGAACAGTTTTTTCTTTTGTGTGTGTGTGTGTGTGTATTGTAACATTTTCATCTGGGTAAAGCACTGATTAATTTAAGATGGTAAATGCATAACATATGGGATATTTTCAGTGTTTAAACTTTGTTAACTAATGGTTAACTTGTCTTTACATCATGGACTCTGAAATTGGTATTCTAGATGATGGTTTATATATTTTAAAGGAAACAGCTGACACTGAAAACTTGGTTTAAATTTACTGTTTATCCATCACAATGTAGAACTAATAGACGCTGTCCTTTGCTGCCCTTGCCAATAGGATATTAGGCGGCTGTTCCTCAGCTTGACTGCAATTCACAGCTTCAGCCTGTAAATCAGCTTTTGAGTGGTCAAAGCTGTCACTGGATTACTACAGTGTATCTTCTATCTTTCCAGCAGATGCCAGTAATAAGCCCAACGAAAAGCAAACATTGAATCTCATCTCATTATTTGCTCCTTTACATTGATCAGGGAGGTAAAGCCATATATAAAGGTCCAGAGATTTCCCTATCTAGTGCATAGAAATATCACAGTGTTTCCAACTAACAGGGAATTGACAGCTAGCCAGAAACGGTACTCAACAGTGACTACACCTCTGCATCTGGCTGTTTTCTCTACACTTCTCTAAAACTTGTTAGTTATTATAATAGTTACAGTAGTTATTAAAGAAATATCAGTATTACCACTTACCAAGCTGTACTTGTATTATACAATGTTCCCCAAGTATAATGTTCTCAAATGTTATATCCTGATGCTGTGGATTTGGCCTGTAGACTACTTGTTTATAAACAGATTGTTCTTGCAATGGGTCACTTAAGCTTTATAATATCATGTGCTCTAATACAATAGTTACACTGTGGAATATCTGGTTTCTGTTTTGCTTATAATTGAAAATTAAATCTAAATGATTTAGGTTTCTAACTATAACTTCATGAAAGCACCTCATGAAAAACCACATAGCCATGTTGCAGTATAAATGTAAAACAATATGTACAATACCTATTATTATTGTTATTAATAATAATATTGTGCATACATAAACACTGAGCACTTTATTAGGAACACTATGGTCCTTATAAAGTGCCTGACTTGGTCTTCTGCTGTTGTAGCCCATCCGCCTCAAGGTTCGACGTGCATTCTGAGATGCTGTTCTGCTCACTACAGTTGTACAGAGGAGTTATCTGAGATAGCCTTACTGTCAGCTCGAACCAGACTGGCCATTCTCTGTTGACCTCTCTCATCAACAAGGTGTTTCCATCCGCAGAACTGTCGCTCACTGGATGTTTTTTGTTTTTGCCACCACTCTGCGTAAACTAGAGACTGTTGTGCGTGAAAATCCCAGGAGATCAGCAGTTACAGAAATACACAAACCAGCCCATCTTGCACCAGCAATCATGCCATGATCCAGATCACTGTGATCACATTTTTCCCCATTCTGATGGTTGATGTGAACATTAACTGAAGCTCCTGACCTGTGTCTGCCTGATTTCATATATTGCACTGCTCCCACATGTTTGGCTGATTAGATAATTGTATGAATAAGTAGGCATACAGGTGTACCTAATAAAGTGCTTAGTGAGTGTATATATATATACAGTATATGTATAGTGTTGCCAAAGCTCAAATAATAAGTGGACTCACACTGTCCAATATAAACAGAAATATGCACAAAAAATACGTTCTCTTCGTTTTATTATGATATGAATAAGCCATGAGGTCTGGCTGCGTCTTAAAGAATTTCAGCACCTTGGACAGAGACAGTCCTCGTGCGTGACCCCGTCGCGCGCTTCTGCTCTCCCCCTGAAAACAAATGCCCAGCCATGCAGAAATCTGGCTCACTTTGTTTAGGTGCATAACAAATTTAAGTGATATGACAACGAAATACCAATAACACCATCCGCTGATCACCTGTCTGTTACAACTTCAGACATATTTCCTTTATTTGACACTACATTTCTGACTTTAGAATAGTATCAAGATTGCGTTATTTGATTGAAAACATATAGAAGACACAATCGACCTGCACCTTGAGTCTCACCTTGTCCTAGGATCTACGCCACCTTTCTTCCACTCTTCCTTTCACTTCAGAATTGCCTCATTTACAAGCATTTTATGCACCTCCACTGACGTCAATGGAACTGTCTTGGATGTATATAACCATTCAGCTGGAGGCGCTCCACTCCAATCGCTGGCTGCAAACGCTCTTCTTTTACAGGCACTTTTGAAGCAACAGAAGACGAGCGAGTAAGTTACCTTATATGACTTGCTTTCAACTTCTTAACTGAGACATTCAAGATGGTTAGATATGAGTATAATAGATGTTTTATATTATGTTTGTAGCATATTGCGCAGTGGTTTCTTTACTGTCCATTCATTGAGCGCTGTGTTCATTCACTGATTGCAACTCATAGATTATTATGTATTATCTGTTAGAGTAGTTTAAATATGTACTATATCTTTAATTAGGCATTAATTTTTCTTTTCGACTGTTGGGAATTTTATTTAAAAAATTGTTTGTATACTAATTTACCTAGTATATGATTTTCACTTTTTTTTTTTTTTTTTTTTACTTCTAATAGTACGGGCAAGTTGGCTACTAAGTTATTATGATATTGATATGATTCTGATAGTTATTAAGCGCGTGGACCCGTAGTCGCGTTTTTATTGTTCTTTTATTTAATAATTTGCGTGTTTTGCGCTTTATTTGCTTTCATAAACGAGTTCAGATTTAAACTTTTTTACTTGGCCCGCGTGGGGGTTATTTCCCCTGTATTGGTTGATTATTTATTATTACGAATATATAATTTACGAATATATTATTAGTTTGTTTAATAATATTATTATAATTATTATAGCCTAACATTTAATAGTGTTCTACAATATTCTAATTTACAAGTTTTTATATGAAGTATTATACATGTTATTATATATATTATTATAGAATATATTTTTATTATAATTATATTATTTTTTAGTTATATATGTTATTTTTTTATATGTGCATTTTATGTTTATTTACTAAAAATAATTTTGTAATTTTCCTCTAGAGAATATTTAATTTCAATGAATGAAACTTTTAATCAGATTCAAAAATGAGCTGCTTTAGATTGGTGTGTTTTGTTTTGTTTTGTTTTTTCTCAGAAACCGAACGGGTGTGTCCAGTATGAAGCCTGTCCCTTTGGTCCTGCTCATAACTTCAGTGTTACTGACCACTCACATCCCGCTGAGTATCTGTCGACCCCGTGATCTGAGCATCTTAGACGGACACGGGTACAGCACCAACCTACTCGACGATGTGCTCTTAAACCAGGCTGGAGACCACCATATGTCCTACGACCTCGTGGGTGAAAATATCCTGCAGTATTTGCAAAGAAATCTCGGACCGCAGAAAGCCGGTGTTTTGCCTTTTCCGCACTTTCCCGCGGTAAATGGGCGCTCTCCAGACCAGGACAACAACTTAGAGGAGCTCGCAGAGTTTGCCAAAAGGAACGCCGATCCACCGATCTCCATTGATCTCACCTTCCACCTGCTGAGAAACATGATCGAAATGGCACGGAACGAGAATCAAAGAGAACAGGCGCGACTGAACCGCAAATATCTTGATGAGGTTGGGAAGTAGTTGTAGTACAGTGATGCCCAGTGGTTTCAAACGAAGAGGAAAGAACAAGCTCAGTGCACTTTACAGATCCCCTATTCTTGCTTTCTTTTTGAAACTCTCGCTAAAGCTTGACATGACACTCACCGATGCCAGGTAAAAGGCTTCTTCTGCTCGACCTACACTCTTAAAAATAAAGGTTCCTCACTGGTTCTTTGCAGCACCATGCACTTAGCAAAGAACTCTCAAGAACCATTGTATGGGGCATGGGGTTCCTGAGTTGGAGATTTAAAGAAGTTCTTGGAGTTACATTATAGGTTCTCCAGATCAGTGTATGGGTTTCTGGGTTCTAGAACAGAACTAGAGAAGTAAAAGTCCTTAGCAGAATTTTAAAAGGTTCTATCTGAAACCTTTATTATTAAGAGTGGAATCTGAAGAGCATCTGGTGACCTTCTGTGGTCTCCACCACCTCTGGACCATTTCAAGGAACCACATGCAAGAGCCACGACAGAACTTCCATTAGAATGGACCTCTGCTCAACTCTGCCCACGGGCCTACATTTAGATTCATTCAATCTACAGTTGTAATGTACAAACATCCTTTTAGTGTTTACATTGTTTGTTTGTATTAAGTTACCACTTAACAATATACAATAGGGTTTGCATTGTTACTGCAGACTATCATCTTGTAAATCAGTGTTCTTTTCATTGCAAGCAGGGCAAAGCATGATTATAAGTAAAGGAAGACCACTTAAAGGTGCGCCCCCCCCCCACCCTTTAATTGCCAGTGGGTATTATGGAATGTTATTATGACATTAAACTGGGATACTTTCGTAATGATGCCAATTTTTATTTCTGTCATGACCTTACCACATACAAGTTGCTCACTGTAAAAGTGCAAAAAAATGTTTTTCTCACCAATAGTGTGAAACTATGATCTGTAGCACTTCACACAAGAGGCTTAAACCCACGTTTTATGACAATGTTGGACAGTATTACAAAGTGCTTGAGATATATTGTACATTGTATATTGCTCATCATTATGTAAATTACATATTATATTGCACCTAAATGCATAAACATGACTTTGTATTTTGAACATGAATCTGCAGAAATAAATGAGACTATATGCCTTTTACAAGTAACTGCACACACGAAAACCTCATTATTACCAATTAAAAGTGGTAATGACCACAGACAAAGAGGTTTATGAAAAGCATGCATTGACATGACAAAAACACAACAAAATAAAAAAGTGGTACTGTAAATGGTTTGTGTTTAAAAAAAAAAAGAAAAAAATTATACAGTATAATGAACTGATGGACTGTTACAGTATCAGTACTAAAAAGCTCCCAACTCAAAATCGAACCTTTCTTTATGTGATATAGTTGATCCATATAGTGAAATTTACACTTTCAACTCCATTCTTATTAAGAATTATCAGTCTTTATATTTGTCGCACACAGATCATTTAACAGCAGCAATGCATCCTGACTCTAAAAGGAAAAATTTCTTGCACAGATTACTTATAAAAGTAACAAATTTATTAGTGCATCTCAAACAAACCACAAATGTTTGCAGGTTTAATTACCTATCACGTGCTGATCACGGATTCTCGGTTCATTTTAAGTGGTATCAACTCTCTCAAAAAACAGTTGTCTAATGCATTTAATCACTATATTGCCATCCTATGTAGTCTCTGTGCATAGTTAAACCATAGTTTTACATATCCGGGATGTAGGAAGCTAAGAGGACTTAAATTCCTCTTAATTCATCCTACAAAACTATGTGAAAAATAGACATTGAAATATAGCTTACTGAGTCTTAGGACCATGAAACGACACATGGATAGAGCTCTTGTCATATTCACGGGATTAAAAGAAAACCTCCTCCTTCTAGTCTTTCTTATGTCAGCACTGGAAATAGCCTGAAGATGAAGAAAAAAAAAATCTAAGAGTTAAATCTTCAGTAATCTTCCAGTTGCATTGTGTCTATTTTAAAATAGATGGGGCAAGTGGGAGAGTGTGTGCCATACATTGGCATGAAAATGCTGTGACTCCAGCGCTCATTGTTCTGAGGAAGAGCCACTGAGCAGAACTGCATGTTACATAAACAGTTTTATCTATTGACACACGCAGAACATAAAAGAAGGAAAACTATAAATAATATATGAAAGGAATAGTTTACCCCCCAAAAAAAACAAACAAAAAAAAATATTTTTTTTATTATGTCAACCCACATTACTTTCTTCCACTGATCATAAAAGGAGTAATTCAGAGCAAAACATCCAAGCTGCTCTTTTCCATACAGTGAGAGCGAATGGTGACCATGGCTTTCAGGCAAGATTTTTAGTGAATAACAACTTAACTTTCAGTCTGTTCCTCAATCAAAACTAATATAATGGTTTAAGAAAACTTGGAATTTAATGCACAAGTCATAATGACTAATTGAATTATGCTTTTTTTGGTGTTTATTTGTCATTTTTGGAGTTTGGCAATGCCTGGTCAAGGGTCAGACTCAGAAGGGGGGCTCCGGGCAAAAATGGCACCAAAAGTGACCAAAATGCCACTGAAATTCAGAATGTGGTGGCAGAAAATGCCCCCGTATTAAATTTCTCTATTTTTATTTCTAACATCTGATATAGTTCTTAATATTAAATTTTAAGCCTTGTTATACATATTATCACATAAAATATGATTTGATGTTGATTTAAAAGACTATTCTGGGCTCATTACAAAATAAGCTCAATCAACAGCATTTGTGGCATAATACTGATTACCACAAAATTAATTTCGACTCGTCCCTCCTATTCTTAAAAAAAAGCAAACAGATGGGTAACAATGATACACTTACAATGGAAGTGAATGGGGCCAAACTGTAAACATTAAAATACTCACTGTTTCAAAAGTATAGCCACAAGATGTAAACAATATGCACTAATTTAGTCTGACAAAATTGCTTACTATTTCTGTGTAAAGTTATATAAAATTTTACAACTTTGTTGCCATGAAGACGTAACACGTAAACCCTAAAATGGCCGTAAAAACGATGATTTAAACAACTTTACAGCTCAAATAATAAGTGAGTTTTAACAGAAGAATTAATGGAAGTGCTTTTATAAAATTATAAGCTTCACATTTCTGCCTTTAAACCCTCCAAAAATTGGCCCAATTTATTTCCATTGTAAGTGCCTCACTGAAACCTTGTTTTTCTCTTTTCTCCCCAATTTGGAATGCCCAATTCCCAATGCACTCTAAGTCCTCGTGGTGGCGTATTGACTCGCCTCAATCCGGTTGGTGGAGGACGAATCTCAGTTGCCTCTTCGTCTGAGACAGTCAATCTGCGCATCTCACACGTTACTGCGGAGACATAGGGCGTGTGGAGGCTTCACGCTATTCTCCGCGGCATCCACGCACAACTCACCATGTGCTCCACCGAGAGCGAGAACCACATTATAGTGATCACGAGGGGGTTACCCCATGTGACTCTACCCTCCCTAGCAACCAGGCCAATTTGGTTGCTTAAAGACCTGGCTGTTGTCACTCAGCATGCCTTGGATTCGATCTCAACTCCAGGGGTGGTACTCAGCATCTTTACTCATTGAGCTACCCAGGACCCCCTTGATTTTTTCTTTTTAAGAAAAGGAGGGACAAGTTGAAATTATTTTTGTAGTAATCAACATTATGCCACAAATGCTGCCAATTGGGGGCCTGGGTAACTCAGCTAGTATTGATGCTTACTACCACCCCTGGAGTCGCAAGTTTGAATCCAGGGTGTGCTGAGTGACTCCAGCCAGGTCTCCTAAGCAACCAAATTGGTTCGGTTGCTAGGGAGGGTAGAGTCACATGGGGTAACCTCCTCGTGATCGCAATGAGTGGTTCTCGCTCTCAGTGGGGTGCGTGGTAAGTTGTGCATGGATCGCAGAGAGGAGCATGAGCCTCCGCATGCTGGGAGTCTCCGCAGTGTCATGCACAACATGCCACATGATAAGATGCGCGGATTGACGGTCTCAGAAGCGGAGGCAACTGAGACTTGTCCTCCGCCACCCGGATTCAAGTGAGTAACCGTGCCACCATGAAGACCTACTAAGTAGTGGGAATTGGGCATTACAAATTGGGAGAAAAGGGGATAAAAAAAATAAAAATGCTACCAATTGAGCTAAACTTGTATTGAACCCAGAATATTCCTTTAATTTTATGAACAGGAAGCAAGACATTCTCAATCTAATTATTTATTTATTTAATTTTTAGCATCCCTTTAAGTGCAAGTAAATAGTGCAAGTTAAACCATCCATCCCCCATTTTGTCTCCATCCTGCTTCTGACACCCTGAAAAATCCACAGATTCAAGGAAAAATTACAGCTTTAAATTACATGAAGGCTGGTATGTCAGCTTATGAAGCACCACGTCCTCAAAATAAGATCCATCCTCATTTGGAATGGACACTCCATGTGTGGAGTTGTTGTGCACATACCCAGACTGAATGCTCCTTTTTCACACTACCTTCCCTCTCTATTTCACTCCATGAATTCATCAGCGGACTGACAGCACAAGTGACAAGGTCAGCATCTGTGAGCACATGCATCCAGTCATATATCCTCACTGCCGTATATCCTTACTGGTGGTACAGAGACCGAGCAGTTATTAAGTAATGGGAGGAAGTAAACTCATGGTTCGAATGCATGTGGGGGTAGATGGATCATCGAATGAGGAGGGGGAGCCACCGTAAAGGATTCTGAGTACCTGCCACTGCAGTTTAGCCCTGTTCTTTAAACTGATCTTACTCTGTAGACATAAAGTCCTATTAGATCAGTTGATGACCATAGAGGAAGCTGCTGTCCCAGACCCACTGCCTTGATTAATGGTGGTTTCTGACCTTTAAAGTAAAGTAGATTAAATGGTTATTTAGAGAAAGCATGCACAGTTGAGGATACCCCTACAAGACAGGATACCCACCTCTTAAAAAAACGAGGAAATGCCCCTGGGTAAATGCTACACTACCAATCAAAAATATAGACATTTTGATCTAAAGGTTTATTCTTAAATGCTTGAAGTAAGTTTTGAAGACAAATATACATTGTGCCAACATATGAATTTCTTTACAAAATAAAAACTAACTTGAATGCTTTTGAACATAAATAATTTGGATAGTGAAGGAAAAACAGCCAACAAGTGCCCAGTATATCTTAAGCCATTTTGACGTTTAATCACATGCATGCTATGAATTATAGATATTTACAATTGAATTTTCACTCATTAAAATGCTAATTATTGATATCAGCAATGGAATTACTAGCAAAAATGCTAATTCTTGAAATCAGTAAATACATATGCACTAGTAAAAATGTTAATTCTTGATATAAAAAAAAAAAATTTTCACTAGTTAAAATGCAAATTCTTGAGATCAGCAATGGAATTACTTCTAGTAAAAATACTCATTTTTGAAATCAGCAATTAGGTTTGCTCTAGTAAAAACTTTTCAGCTACTAAAAAACCTAATTATTGATATCTGTAACTGCATTTTCATTAGAATGTTACAATGATCTTTAATTCACTCCTGTTAAAAATGCAATAACAGATGTCTATAATTACTTTCTTACTAGTTGAAATTCCAGTTTTACAAATCAGCAATGTTGTACTTATTAGTAAAATCGATCATTTTTTAAATTAACATCTACATTGTTACTTGTGCAAATGTCTATTCCTGAAATCAACAACTGAATTAGAAAAAAATGCTAAATGTTTATATCTGTAATTTGGTTTTCACTAGTGGCAATGTTAATATCATATACTGTATCTGTATGTATATACAGTATGTTATTGTAACTAGTAAGAAAGCCTTTTAATATATTTTTAATTACTCTTCAATCAATGATATCTGAAATCCAAGTCCAAATATCTGAAATACCAAATCTAGTGTTGAAATGCATTTACAGATATCAATAAGTAGCATTTTAACTAGTGAAAATGTAATAAGATATCTATAATTCTTATCCTGCACGTGATTAAATGTCAAAAGGGCTTGTGATAACAGAAACTCCTTCAATACTGTTTAAAAAGCATCCCAGGTAGATAACTCATTAAGTTTGTTGAGGGAATGCCATAAGTATCAAAAGCTGTAAAGGCAAAAAATTACTGCTCTTGGAAGAAGAAAAAAATCCCCACTAGGATGAGATCTTACATACATTTGTACCATTATAATCAATATAAAATGCATTACAACTGCTAGATCTGATGAACACTTTTGACAGAGTTCAAATGCAATATTGATTTCTGAGAGTGAAGTGTCCATATAAAAATGTTAAAACGTACTGGACACAAATTGGCACATGACTGGTTTGTAAAAGAAAAACAAATATGATGTCTTGTAACACAGAATAAACCTGATCCAAGCATTTATAGTGCCCTTATAGAGATTTTAGTCAGCAAATATGTAATAGAGTTTGGTGGGTGATGAAGAGTGTGCACATTAATACAGTGAGGGACACTGTTGCAAAGAACGATCATGTCATCGGGGGGTATGTCCACATGACCTGGCAGATTCACTATAATGGAGAAGAGAAACTTTAAATATTTACTTTACAGGCATCATTAATGATCATAAGGGTTAGGATGTTGGAGGCAGTACTAAGACAAATTCCTTTAAAGGCCAATGATTTTATCTGAAACTAACCTTGGGACTAAAAATAAGTTAACGTCTCTCTGATTCACCACTCTGGGCAGGTGAGGTAAACAGAACATCAGGGTCTTCATAACTGCTGTCTTCCCACATCTTCACCTGTAACAAAAGTGCATACATCAGTTTTCTTCAGAAATGGGTTGCAATGTAATGTCAACTGAAACCAATAGCTCACCCAGTAATGGAAATTTTGCCATCATTGATTCAGCCTTAAGTCATTCCAAACCCATATGACTTTCTCTCTCCTGTGGACAACAAAAGGAGATGTCAGGCAGAATGTCAGAGTTGCTTTTTTCCCCACACAATGAAAGTTAAAGGGGATGGGGACTTCTGAGCTCCAAAAATGACAAAAAAGTGGTCAACTTGTGAAGGATTGTGACTGACGTCAAATCTGGCATGACATGTCTTATATTTTAATGTAAGTAATGTGGCAAACAACGTTGTGCCAAACACCAGTCCAAGTATACAAATATACACTATATTGCCAAAAGTATTCGCTCACCCATCCAAATAATTTAATTCAGGTGTTCCAATCACTTCCATGGCCACAGGTGTATACAATGAAGCACCTAGGCATGCAGACTGCTTCTACAAACATTTGTGAAAGAATGGGCCACTCTCAGGAGCTCAGTGAATTCCAGCGTGGTACTGTGATAGGATGCCACCTGTGCAACAAGTCCAGTCATGAAATTTCCTCGCTACTAAATATTCCACAGTCAACTGTCAGTGGTATTATAACAAAGTGGAAGCGATTGGGAATGACAGCAACTCAGCCACGAAGTGGTAGGCCACGTAAAATGACAGAGCGGGGTCAGCGGATGCTGAGGCGCATAGTGCGCAGAGGTCGCCAACTTTCTGCAGAGTCAATCGCTACAGACCTCCAAAGTTCATGTGGCCTTCAGATTAGCTCAAGAACAGTGCGTAGAGAGCTTCATGGAATGGGTTTCCATGGCCGAGCAGCTGCATCCAAGCCATACATCACCAAGTGCAATGCAAAGCGTTGGATGCAGTGGTGTAAAGCACGCCGCCACTGGACTCTAGAGCAGTGGAGACGCGTTCTCTGGAGTGACGAATCACGCTTCTCCATCTGGCAATCTGATGGACGAGTCTGGGTTTGGCGGTTGCCAGGAGAACGGTACTTGTCTGACTGCATTGTGCCAACTGTGAAGTTTGGTGGAGGGGGGATTATGGTGTGGGGTTGTTTTTCAGGAGCTGGGCTTGGCCCCTTAGTTCCAGTGAAAGGAACTCTGAATGCTTCAGCATACCAAGAGATTTTGGACAATTCCATGCTCCCAACTTTGTGGGAACAGTTTGGGGATGGCCCCTTCCTGTTCCAACATGACTGCGCACCAGTGCACAAAGCAAGGTCCATAAAGACATGGATGAGCGAGTTTGGTGTGGAAGAACTTGACTGGCCTGCACAGAGTCCTGACCTCAACCCGACAGAGCACCTTTGGGATGAATTAGAGCGAAGACCTTCTCGTCCAACATCAGTGTCTGACCTCACAAATGCGCTTCTGGAAGAATGGTCAAAAATTCCCATAAACACACTCCTAAACCTTGTGGAAAGCCTTCCCAGAAGAGTTGAAGCTGTTATAGCTGCAAAGGGTGGGCTGACGTCATATTAAACCCTATGGATTAAGAATGGGATGTCACTTAAGTTCATATGCGTCTAAAGGCAGATGAGCGAATGCTTTTGGCAATATAGTGTATAATCCAATTATCCAGGTGCATAGATCCAAAAACAGTGCAGACTCATCATTCCTTCCCTTTATATTTTAATGTACAAATGAACTAAGGAGGAGAGGTAGATTTTCAGCAAATGATTTACATTTCGGTTTGCACCTCGCACAAAGCTATTGTATGACCTCACTCAGAAGACTTAGAATATAGTCATGAGTAAGATGGACTACTTAAATTGTACTTTTTTGGTGCTTTTTTGTAATTTTTTGGAGCTCAAGAGCAGCCAGGACATTCTTTAAAACTTCTTCTTTTGCATTCCACAGAAGAAAGAAAACCATACTAGTTTGGAATGACTTACGAGTAAATAAATGATGACAAGATTTTTAGTTTGGGGCAAGATATTCATTTAAAATTAAACGGTCTGCCATCTCATTGACATGTGCAACAATTAATGATTGTGATTTTCATATTGTCTCAAGGAAAAGCCCATGTACTCTTGTCTTGTGTGTTCAGATATACAACAAGCCTAAAGACGCAAATAACTGGAGTTAATGGTGCACCTCTGTATATATTTGGAGATGATGTCAGCATGTCCACAGATTATATCATCATAGCTGTAAAGCCATTACCTGTTTGGAAGTCGATGCCTCTCAGCATGTCAGCCACATCCTCTGTGTTAATGATGAAGCGGGCCATGTTCTCATAGCCTGCCTCTGGCCATTCAATGTTGGAGGCCTTGGCAGTGTCTGTGATCCTGTCAAGGACAGAGCAGTGAAGACGTGGCACCACTCAGACAAACATAAAAGTGACTGATGGCAATAGGTGGCGGTTCCTCTGTCTCTCTGTGGCTGCTTATGAGTCAGGTGCGCAGGTGGAGCATGGCATGAAACAAGACACAGCTAGAGCGTAAGCATTTATCTAAGAGGTTTTTTGAGGAAAGAAATTGATTCATGCTGATGTATACATTATTGCAAATGTTGCATAAACTTTCAACAAACAAGACCACTGGAAGGTTGGAGGCATCATGTTTGTCTTACAGCACCAATGTAAGACTAGATATGCTTGCAAGGCAACAAAAGTATAGAGTATTTGATTAAAAAAAAAGAGAAGATTGCAGAGGAATTGGAAACAAAAAGGGAACACAGCTGACATCAGCAGCTGAAGCAGACATACCATTTTGACATTATCACAGCAATCCATTACGACATTGTCAGTGGCATTGATTAAAACATTGTCACTGTCATTCATTATGACATCATCACTGGCATTCATTATGCCATAATCACTGGCATTTATTATTATTTATTATGATGCCATAATGTGATGATGTCATAGTTAATGACAGTGACGATGTCATCATGAATGCCAGTGATGATGTAATAACGGGCAACAGTGATGATATCACAATGCCAGTGACAATGTTTTAATGTCTTAATGTTTTTGACATCATCACTGGCATAGATTATGACATCATCACTGGCACCCATTATGACATTGTCACTGGCACCCATTATGACCATCACTGCGTCGATAATATCATCATCACTGAAATTATGACATCGGCAATGACATCAGCACTGGAATTATGACATCATCATTGGCACCCATTATGACATTGTCACTGGCACCCATTATGACATTATCACAGACACCCATTATGACATCGTAATTAGAATCATGACATCATCACTGAAATTATGTCATCTTCACTGAAGTCCATTATGACATCATCACTGGCACCCATTACAACATCGTCACTGGCGTTCATTATGACATCATCACTGGCACCCAATATGACATTGTCACTGGTGTCCATTATGACATCATCACTGCCCATTATGACCTCGTCACTGGAACTCTGATATTGTCACTGACACCCATTATGACATTGTCACTGACGTCCATTATGACATCATCACTAGCACCCATTATGACAATGTCACTGGTGTCCATAATGACATCATCACTGGAATAATGACATCGTCACTGGCACCCAATATTACATTGTCACTGACATCCATTATGACATTGTCACTGGCATCCATTATGACATCATCCCTGGTGCCCACTATGATATCGTCACTGGAATTATGAAATTGTCACTGGAATTATGTCATCGTCACTGGCGCCCATTATGACATCATAACTCGACCCATTATGACATCGTCACTGGCGTCCATTATGATATCATCACTAGCGCCCATTATGACATCATCACTGGCATCCATTATGACACCATCACTGGTGCCCACTATGACATCGTCACTGGAATTATCACATCCTCACAGGAATAATGACATAATTAATGGTGCCCATTATGACATTGTCACTGGCATCCATTATGACATCATCACTGGTGTCCATTATGAATTCGTCACTGGCGTCCATTATGACATCATCACTGGTGGCAATTATGACATTGTAAGGCTGGCACCAGAATGTCTACAACCAAAAGGCGCCATTTCCGGTAAAAGTCAAAGAACTCTGCGAGAATCAACATCATAGAACTCTCTCACAAAAGCTGAAATCTACACCTGAATATCACCACAGTGTGATAAATTGCAAATCACCTTGCTGCCCCCCCTTCTCCCCTTCATCAGCTCTGGACCAACACAAAAGACTCAAGATTTATATGTAAAAATATAACAAATACCATGAAAACAAAGAATGCAACTGTATGTGTTTGATATCATTTAAGAGGTCTCCGTGCGACTGGTATAGTGGTCTCTTTCCCATGTTGATAAAACCAGTGGTAACAAAGTTATAAGGTCTTTGCCAAATACTGCATAATTCTGGAGGTGTCTCCCCCTCCTTGACCTACAATTGAAATTATCTCCTGTATGTTAACAAGGTTAAACCCCAGGAAGTCAAGGACCCATTCACCCCCAAATCCTCATTGTTCAAAGGATAATACCATTTGGTACACAATGTTTATTCTGTCTGGATATTTAAGGAAAGTTGGCATGAAGTTCTGGGAATCTGTATACAGATCTCCCATGGTGTACCGCTGCATGTAGTTTTGTCAGGTATGTTTCTTTGACTTGTCTTTTATTTGTCATGTGAAATTGGCTTTGATTTGAATTTCTGCAACAATGTTTTATATCCTACCTGACAAATAAATTGTTATTATTTGATTTATTCTGAATTCCTCTGAAATCATTACTGGAGCTTTAATATAGGAGGAAGCCATTTAAAGACTCTCAGTTTGAATTTAAACCACTCAGGACAACCAGGTAGGACAACCACCTAGGACAACCAGGTAGGACAACCACCTAGGACAGCCGGGTAGGATTTGAATTTCAATAGACCAGGGTAGACCATACTGGAGCTTTAATATAGGAGAAACCACTCAGGACAACCGGGTAGGAGAAAGCCATTTAAAGACTCTGTCACTGCTCACCGCCCGTCTTAGCAAGTTGTATGTACGTGACTAAGTGGCAATATCGTCTGGTTATGAGAAAAGCCAAACCAGACGATATTAGTTAACCCTACAACCGCTGACTAAGAACGGAACTGGCTATCCATTTTCGGGAGGTTTACGTAATTTAATAACGGCCGGCGTAAGTCTCCAAAGATCAAAAGGACAATGAATAGAAGAGGATTTAGAGTAATCAATAACCTAAAAATGTTAAATTAAAAGAATGATCAGAAATTAATTTGAGCTTAAATATAAATTAGAGGTCAACTTAAAATTGGAGTCAGATTAATATAAAATTGGAGTCAGATAAAATGAATAACGGAATTAAATGTGTGAATTAACAATAACTGATTTACTTCAGCGCTCAGAAAAGACAGAACAATGCAGAGACCTTCAAGGGCAATTTATTGAAGTTCTGCTCCGGAACGGATATGAAAATTATTTATCCAGATTCCCTTTTCCTTTTTTTACAACATCGTCACTGGAATTGTCACATCCTCACAGGAATAATGACATAAGTAATGGTGCCCATTATGACATCATAACTGGCGCCAGTTATGACATCGTCACTGGCATCCATTATGACATCATCACTGGCACCAATTATGAATTCGTCACTGACGCCCATTATGACATCGTCACTGGCATACGTTATGGCATCATCACTGGCATCCATTATGACATCGTCACTGGCGTCCGTTATGACATCATCACTGGCACCCATTATGACATTTTCACTTGGCATCCATTATGATATCACTGGCGCCCATTATGACATCATCAATAGCACCCATTATGCGACATCACTGCCGTCCAAAATGACATCATCACTGGCACTTTATAGAGAAAGCTGTTTCAAAAAACAATTATGTCTTTCCATCACCTTCATTTAAAATATATTTCTGCAAAGTATTGTTGGTTTGAGCCACCAGTCAAAGGACTGGGCTCCTGTACCGCTTTCAGCTTTAAGAAGCTCTGCTAATCAATGACAGACCCCCTGGGTCTTGCCATTAAAGGATGCTTGCAATGTAGCAACAGGCACTGCATCAATCTGCAGACAGCATATGCAAGGGTTTCATCATTTGCATCAAGCATCTCTGGTGACTCTAAAACAACAAGCTCTGCCACCAGCATCCCTGGTGAGGTGTTGAAGCATTAGCTCCACACAGCTCAATAAAAACATGTCAGATGTTCACAAGTGAACAACCATTGATTATTGATGCCAAAGATTTGTGTGAATTAGATACAGTGACTATGTAATACAAGGACATATAAGGTAATGCAGTGTCTCTAGGTTTCTGCACTATTTGGAGGCCAATAGCTCAAGACTTTGTAGGGGTTTAAAACAAAACCCCAAAGCCCCTAAGAAAGTAACTTTACTGTGTAACTCAGCAATGAATGGTACCTTAAATCAAGCAGTTGCTGAGGAAAAGGCGTGCTGCTATTATTTTTCAAAGCAATGGTACTGGGATTTTTTCCTGGTTGACTATAAAACAAGCAAAAAATTACAAAGACTTGGACTTACCTGTTTATCTAGCAACCACAAAATCATAGAGACGTATTGTCTCTTTTGAATTGGCCCAGAAAGCAACTGCCTAGCAATGCCTCAGCAACCATCCAAAAGTTTTTTTTTGGCAGTTCTTCAGAAAACATAAAAATGTACCCAACTGAAAAACCATCTCAGACCAGCGTTAATTTCCAAGCTGTATGGTGCTGGTCAAGTTGGTGGACCATGAAAAATCTTATCAGGTTAAGCTAGTTAAGAAGCCTGGAAGCACTGAAGATATCCCTTGGGGACTGAAACATTATTAAGACTCATTATGTTGGCTTGACGAAGCTGTTATTCTGTTATTCTACAAATGTGATTTAGTTTTTTTAGTTTTTTTTATCGCTAAACCAAGACCAACACTTCTGACACTAACTCCACCTAGAGCTTTCGAGCTATATCCACCAAACCTGGTACAGACCTGCTTTGTCTTGTCTAACTGACAGGACTTATGGTTTTCACACAGCAGATGATCAAAAATTAGAAAAATCCCATAGACTTACATTGCCGAAATGTTTAAACAGGCCAAAGGAATGCTTATTAATTCAAACACCAACTGTGAAAAAATTCAAATGTAAACAACCGACAGAAGGCCTTTGCTCTCTCTCTTTCTCTCTCCCTATATGATGGTTTATCTGATTCTATGTGATGATCCGTCTGGCTATCTAGCTTGATAGCTAGCTGGCGGATTGTCTTACTGTAATGTGTGTAGAACTTACAATCTTCAAACTTTTAAAACTTGTTTAAACTTTCAGATAAGGCTATGTCAAGCCAACATCAAAGTTTGTCTTACTTTACCTATCTATCTTTCTCTGATTTTTATTATTTGATTATGTGTGCAGATTCTATTTAGTCTAAGATGTACCTGCAGGAACACAGCTATCTGAGGTTCCTCCATGGACTGGATGGCTGTCTCCACCAGTTTGACAGACATCTCCAAGTGGTCTCCGTGGCGACAAATGAGGGAGTAGGCGTGGCCCAATTTTTGGTCCTGTTCACGGCCGATGCTCTCTATTAGTTCTCTTTTATGCTCTTCCAAGATGCCATAAAGTTCATCAAACTTTGCATAGATGTGCTGCATCTGACGCCTACTATTCTCCTGCAAACGATTGTCAGTGATTGTTTCAGTCTGAATTAAATGCAAGTTAAAAGTGAAGTATGCTATTTTTCCATGTTAAAGACCCCATAAAATCAGAATTCGGGGAAACGTGTTTAAAAATAATTATTATTTTTGCAAATAATAACAGTTTTTTCCATTTGGTGCTAGTGAAGCAGAAATTACTCACTTCACCTTTAAACACAAGCATTTGTCACCCCTGACAAACAATGGTGTAATTGCTGTGTTTTATCATCACATTACTTTGCCATTCTCACCTTGACGGTCCTACAAATATCCTCCATCTGTGAGACCAGTGCCTGTATTCGGTCATTTCCGGCCACCAAGATGGAAATGGCATCACTTAGCTCTGTCTAAACAAAACAGAGCAGAATTTAATCAATTGTGACAGGTCTTAATAATAAAAGGAAGAAAAATAAATGACCATTGCGCTACAAAGTGTCATCTTTCACAAGAAAGCCATGTCAGACTTGGCTTTATTAGTTGTGATACTCACACTTACGACAAGAGAACAGCATGTGAACTAAAAGCCGAGATTGTAAGAATGTTACCCATCATGACTTATCAAACTTCGCTGATTTGCATTTGAAATGAGTGATTCACTGTTTATAGTGGACCATGACTAAAGGAGGTAAAATGTCATCATTGCCACCTGGCTGAAAGTATGGCCCTTTGGGTGCCAGCTTGCCATTGTTGCATTTGGGAATCAACCATTACATTATCCTGGTACCTCTATATCAAGGAGACTCTTTCTCTTAGAGGCAGACATGACAATAGACTATTTCCTGTAGTGAAAAATTGACCTTCAGTGTAAGAACATCACAAATAACAGACGGCCATATGGTGTCCACAATACACATGTTTTTTTATTGGGAAAGGCTGGTAGGTTTAGTCATTGTTCATCTGGTATCTGCTGAAGAGAGTGAGAGTGCTGAGAACAAGCACTTACCAAGATCAAAACTGAGAGACAAAAAAGTAAAGAGCTGAAGAAGCTGCTATGACTCAAACACAACAGGGAGGAATGAGTCATTTCTCTGGGCCAGTTACACCCTGGTACGAAGACCTTCATTATTAGCTATGCCACAAGAAGTGCAGTAGGCCAAGAACTCAATATCATGTAGGTCAAGAATGCATTTTTTGAGATTATCAATAAAATTTGTCCAAAAATGATTACATTTAGGGCCTTTGTTATATTTAGGACCAAAAAGTATTACATTTAGGGCCTTTATTACACACTGAAATCCCTAAGAAGTTGACTCTATGCAGTTCATTGAGTAAACTAGTTCCCTTAATTGAATTGGAGTGGTGGGTAGCGTAGTGGACTAAGCACTGAACTGGTAAGCAAAAGGTTGTTGGTTTAATTCCCACAGCCACCACCATTGTGTCCTTGAGCAAGGCACGTTGCTCCAGGGGGACTGTCCCTGTAATAAGAGCACTGTAATTCGCTTTGGATAAAAGCGTCTGCCAAATGCATAAATATATATATATATATATAAAAACTGAGTAATGGTGTCTCCAAAACTTTTGTAATTAAGAATGAACTTATCTATTTAAGTTAAGGTATCTAGATGCAAGGAGATGTTTTTGTTTCAACTTTTAATTGCATGGACTAAAATTTAGGTCATACTGCAAGAAGTGGTAACCTACAACTGTTACCTTAAGGTAAAAAAAAATGTCAGTGCAATATCAGCTTAAATAATGAAGATTATAACTGATTCTTGGGCAAACATTACATAAACGTATTTCTCCTCAGAAATGCATACAGTATATCCCTGTATGTTAGTTGCACATGTACAAGGTGAACTGAAATAGAGTTCCAGTAGAGGGTCCAATTTTACCAAAGGGACATAGATCACCCCAATGGTGACATCACACAAAACAACTATTTGCACCAACACAACATAAATAGTACTACAAAGAGCTAAAACTATGATATCTATTCATTCTACCATTTAAATGCCCCCATATTTTCCCTTTGACCAAGGAAACATAATTAAATAATTCAATTTGTGTGTATTCCCCATAGCCTCAATTTTGTACTGAATAGTTTGAGATATTAATATAACAAAACAAAATCTTAAGTCTAAAGATTTAAAAAAATAAGTAAGTTCAAGAAATTTAAGTTATGAACCCAAAACCTGACATTCCAAGTAATGTTTAATTAAGATAACTTGCTTTTTCCAGTAGTGACAACATTAGGGTTTACAGTGCATTATTACATTACATGCATTATTACATTCAGGTCTTTTAATACATTTAGGACTATAAGTTATTATATTTAGTGCTTTTATTACATTTAGGACCAAATATTACATTTGTGCCCTATACATACATTAATTTGTGTGGTTTGTTGAGAAGAAGTGTGCTATTACTTTTCTAAGCAACTGGACCTAAAGTTCTTGCCTGGCAGATGATAAAACAAAGAATTTACTCAGAGAGAATATCATAGGAGACAGCTGTTGGTTGAGGCAGGAGGCCGGGTTTTTCTAGGTGGATACAACAGTAAAATAAGTTAAATTGATAACCACTGCAGTGAGGCCAGTCTAGATAAGGCAGCAGTTGGTTGAGGCAGGAGGCCGGGTTGGTGGTGTAAGTGCGTGTGTTTGCATGTGGGTGGGTGCTGATGCTAGAGCAGTTAGGTGAGATCAAGCCCCTTGTAGTGTCTGAAACCTGCTGGGCAGTGTGCTATACACACATCTGTCTAGTTCACAGTGTGACACCACACTCACTCACAGTCCCAGAACAGTCTGTTTTTTCTGCTGAAGTCATTACTGTAACAAAGTATAACAAACACAGTGCTACTCTAAAAAAAATCTATAAAATACAATGTCTTTTTAATGGGTCATTAATTGTCTTAATGTAAATTTGAGGATTTTTTCCCTGTAGTCTTGGAGTCTAATTCAAATCAGATATTAAACAAATCCTTCCGTCAATGTGCTGTAAGTCTTTGGGCCTATTATATCATTCGCCAGGTGAAAATTGCTAGTCTGATCTCTCAGAAAAGTAATAGCATACCTCTCCTCAATAAGTAGCACAATTTGAGGCATTATTCATGCCCATAGAAGAATTTATGCACCATGTTTAACACTTTAGGGTTAATGATTTGGAACAAACCACAAATCCTAAGCATGAGCAAAAGTAATAGTAATGCATGCCTCATCAACACCATAAACAATTAATAAAAAATCTTGGATCAACGAAACTACTTTATGTTTCCATTATATTACACAGAATCCATGTCATCTACCTTCTGTCTCAGGTAGATGACTTGCAGTGGGGCGTTTGACAAGTGAGGCAGTAGATGTTGATCTTCTCCTCTTCATGCTGGTCACACATCAGCTGTTTTTGCTCTGTTTTGGGCAGAAGTGGCCTATGGAAACACAGAAATGACAAGGTGCTGTTAAACAGAGGAACTATTCCCATATGTTATACTGAGAGGGCAATGGTAACATATGCATATGCATTCATCTTCCAAACTTTAATCTGGACACAACTGATTGGACGCAATGGGACTCAATGGACTCACTGCAGTTCACAGACCTAAAGTGGACTTTTAGATGCGTATGTAATGATAAACTACATACTACAAGCATCCTTTTTTGGGACATCAAAGGTAAAATATCACATCCCCTAGGATGATTAACCGTAATGGGTGCTGATGTGAAATTTTGAAGCTTAAGGCATTTCCAACTAATATGATATTCGATATTCTTTCCTAAAATGAGACGTTAGTCAACATAGACATTTTCAACAAGCATCGGTCTTGATCTATGTCTTAATCTGTCTTGTCAATTGGTGAGAGATGGGATGTATGTTTCAGGGTCTTGGCAAATGGCCTGTTCAAATCACACACTATCTTTATGAAAGACTGCCATCCAGAGGATGTCTCTTGAAAGGACAGGTATAAGAAATTATGTCATGATGGCATGGTTGATAATAACAGGTTAGAAAAGACTAAATGTATTAATACTGGTTACTTAATGTAGCTTTTACATTGGTCTTGTTACTATTGACCATTTTTTCATAAACTCAAAATACAGGATATGTTTTTATTACAATGTCAGAAAACTGAGACATCCTTGAAATCTTCTTTAAATACCTCAATGAGTCAACGTGAAATAGCATTTGCAACACACTTTTACTTCTGAAATTGGATGTATTTTAAAGTCAAACAATATTCAGTCAGAAATAAATATTTTCATTTTTAGATTTTTTTCATATGAATGTTTCAAAGCCAGTTTTTTTTTATCCACATTTATCACTGAATCTTTTAAAATAATATATATGTTTGATCAGATAAACTAAAAAGAATACCCTTTCAATCATATTACCTCAACTTGTGTCCCTGAAATTAAAGGAATATTCCAAGTTCAATGCAAGTTAAGCTCAATCGACAGCATTTGTGGCATAATGTTGATTACCACAAAAATGAATTTCGACTACTTAAAATAAGCAAAAAATCAGGTTTCAGTGAGGCACTTACAATGGAAGTGAATGGGGCCAATTTTTTGGAGGATTTCAAGGCAGAAATGTGAAGCTTATAATTTTATAAAAGCACTTACATTAATTCTTCTGTTAAAACATGTATAATTTGAGCTGTAAAGTTGTATAAATTGTAATTTTTACAGTCATTTTAGGTTTTGTTGACATTACATTGTCATGGCAACGAAGCTGTAAAATTGGCTATAACTTTACACAGAAAAGGTTAGTAAGTGATTTTAGCACACTAAAATCATGTTTACATGCATATTGTTTACATCTTGTGGCTATACTTGAAAAAGTGAGTATTTTACCGTTCAAATATAGGCCTCCATTCACTTCCATTGTAAGATATTTCCTTTTTTTTAAAGAAAAGGAGGGGCAAGTCAAAATATATTTTTGTGGTAATCAACATTATGCCACAAATGCTGTCATTTGAGCTTCACTTGTGTTGAACCCAGAATATTCCTTTAATTTTACATTCAGGTGACCTTCTCTAAGTCAAAGATGCTAATAGTGTTAAATTATTCATAATAAGCTCCTTGCCATTTGTTGCAAACGGCCTGAAAGTATATGTCTAATACACCCAATTATGCTTATTTTTCACAGGTCTCATGACATAGTTTATTGCCACAGGGATAATGCGTCCTAGTTATATTTAGTGTTTTTGGCAAAGGATGGCAGCACTCACAAGAGCCTCAGGCCCCATATCTCTGAGTTACATGACGTGGCATAAAATCTCCCACATGCGGGCAAATCACAGATTTGTGTCACTTACACATGGCTTAAGGGCTTACTCAGGGCATTGCTGGATCTCTATTCAGAAGAGATGCCTTTGAAGTATGTACTACAAATAGATTTCATTCATATCAGTGCACTTTCAGAAGAGAAATGCTTGATATTGGTTTGTGGATCAAATCCAGATAAAGCCAGTGCTTCTGAGATACTTCCTACTATACTGACCTGGTAAACTCTGATTTGTAGATATCAATGATATTCTCCACCAATAGGTTCCTCTGTTGGCCATATACACCATGCCTGTCTAATAGCACCTCATGACGACAGGATGGGCAACGGAAACGCCCCCCTGTAGACACAGAGGTAGAGCCCCGGTTTTGCCAAAGGGGGTTGGAGGTCTGAACCAATGAAAGAAAACAAGGGGATGCAGCACAAAGGTTAATTAAGCAATCTGCAATTGTACAAGTCAATGTAATTTCTGAATATATGGACTACATTTTGTGTTTCTACATTGCCATATTATGTGCATCAAATGATCTTTAAAGGAATGTAAGCCACAGACAATTATTTATCTATCTTTTCTAAAATGATCAGCATTTGCCGATAACTATGCCATCTGGACGATATACAGTAGTCATTCCACAAACTATTCATTTTTTTGTGTGTGTGTGTGAATTTTAAATAAAGTATAAAATACATGTTTGTTTAAATTCAGCAATTTTGTGCACATCTTATTTGATATCATTAAATTGTATTATGAATATAGCAAAATTTTATCAGCCATTGGCCAGTCTGCTCTTTAGATATCAGTTTCAGCATCAGCCATTAAAAACCCATATTGTTTGACCACTATCAATGGAACATTCCTTTAAAGGTGCAATATGTCATATATTTACTGTACTAAATCATAAAATTATCATAATATGTTATCAGAGATTTAGGAAACATGCCAAGTTGAAATACTGGCTTCTCCGAAAACAATACTACAGCCAGTATATTCTACTTTGAAATGTGTTTTGGCCTGTATGATCCTGCCCACTGCCCATTTCCCAATAGTATTTGGACACCCCGGGTTGCCAGATTTGAAACAAATTAGTGTGCTTGCAAACACAGCATGCTGCAGCCATGGAAGCCAGCAATACATCTAGCTGACATTGACAGAGATTTAAAAGATCCACATGAGCTGGTTTATAATTTGCAAACAATAAAAACATTGCAAACAGATACATTAGCTGATCAACTTACAGTGTAAGGCTCGTCGCTTGCCATTGTCAGTTTGCTCATTCCTGTTGTGTGTCCTCAACCTAGCAACCCGTGTGAGCTTTGAGTCTGGGGAGGAGGGGGCAGGGGAGACAACTCTCTCCAATATTTTTAAATTGGGCTGCAGTACCCATTATAAACGCTTGATATCAATGTTACATATTGCTCCTTTAACCCTTAAATGCAAGAGCATTTTGCCAAAATACATACCTCGGTTTTTAGCGACCCAGCACTGATATCTATCACAAATGGATCTACAAAATGCCCAGATATTGTAAACATTTCAAAGCCTTTTCAAGACAATAATAACATAATAAAATAGAGTATATTCTGTTCTATTTTTGCATTCTATTTTTCATATATCCTAAGAGATGATACAACAAATGATAGAATGGAATTCATTACTTTCACGCTGAAATTTTATGAGACTTAACATGCAGTCAAATGCATAATGAGCTACACTGATCACATAAGTTACACACATATGTATTTTTTTCCAGGTACTTATTGAGACTAAATAGACATACAACTTACAGAATTTCAGCAGCACACCCAAATGACAATAGTCATATCATACTGTTCATGTGTTGCACTTGCTATAGTTTACTTCCATGTTGCTTCTTTGTCAAATAGCAATGTCAAATGTAAAACAAGTCAATCAATGAAACAACAACAGCACCTAGTCAGCAGCCATATCACCCTGTAGCTTTAGACAGGTTACCCACTGAAGCTAAGCAGGTTTGAGCCTGGTCAGTACCTGGATGGGAGACCACCAGGGGAAAACTAAGGTTGCTGCTGGAGGAGGTGTTAGTGAGGCAAGCACAGGGTGCTCAGCGTGTGGGTCCTAATGCCCTAGTATAGTGATGGGGACACTGTCCTTCGGATGAGATGTTAAACTGAGATCCTGACTCTCTGTGGTTACTAAAAATCCCAGGGCACCTCTTGTAAAGAGTGGGGGTGTACCCTGGTGTCCTGGCCAAATTCCCCCCATTGGTCTTTATCAATTATGGCCACCTAATAATCCCCATCCATGAATTGGCACTATCACTCTACTCTCCTACGATAGCTGGTGTGTGATTAGTGTACTTGTGCACTATGGCTGCTGTTGCATCATCCAGGTGGATGCTGCACACTGGTGGTGGTTGAGAGTCCCCTGTTCACTATGTTAAAGTGCTTTGAGTGTAGTATCAGATAAATGTTATATAAATTCATGCATTCACCTTGAGTAACAAATAGCATGTATAATATGTGTGTACATGCACAATGATTTCTGAAAATTCACCACCATTGTGCAGAAAATCAACATGATATAGTAATTATTGTATGAATATGACACTCATCTGTCATATAATAAACAAAGAAATAGATGTACTGTGATAGTAAACTTAAATGGATAAGAAGTAATCATAAAAATATTGATTTATAGAAGTGGAAATATTTATTGCGACATATCGCATATAAAAAAGGAGAACCTATTTTAACAGAAATAATTGCACACTTCAGATTTAAAGGTCAAATTCACAGTTCACAAAGTTGTAGTTACTGTACCAATACCTTTGATGCTTCCGAATACTACAGATTGATGCAAACCTAGTTTGGGCAAATAGGACACTACCCTGTAATCAAGTCCTGTAATATAATGAACCAATAGGAATTACCTGAAAAACATAATTGGCACACTTGCTGCAGAGGTTGTGCTGGCAGGGTAAGATGACCATAGGCTTGGTAAATATCTCCAGACAGATGGGGCAGATGAGCTGCTTTTCTAGGTTCTCCATTGAACTAGAGTCTCCCATCGCTGATTTGAAGCCCAGAGCAAAGTTCATCCCAGACTCCTTTGTTTATCCCCTTCAGTCTATATAACAAAAATCAGGAACTTTCTTACTTCATAGTCATCTGATTGCTTCTACTCTACTTCTCTAGTGCCAGTCTTCACCCAGATACGCACTTACTAACAGCAGAGTGCTGTCCTGTGGATATATTTGGTTTGTGTTTGTACTGGCTTGGGTTACTGTCCAAACAGCACACCCCTGATACCACTTAAGAGTCCCCACTAAGTGCTGTAGTGTAGGGGCCTGGGGCCAAGTGAGAAAGGGGTAGAAGACAGATTCCTCTAAGCAGTTTTATCACTTGTTATTTGAGGAGACTGAGGGCTGGGCTGGTAGAGAGCTGTTGGTGGATGCAGATCAAAAGCTAGCCCATGATAAATCTAGGTGCATCACTGAGCAAATACCCCCTGAATTCATGCCTGGGTTTTCAGACCACTTTGCAACTAGAGACTTTTGTTGTGAAAAAACAAATACAAAAGACATAGTCTGAGAGCCTACAAACCAAACCTATATTAAATAAGTATATATTAAATATACTGTATACCATCAATTCACTAGGAGTGGTTTCCTAGGAGTACAAGTCCCAATGAAAAAAATTAAATAAAAATCATTAATAGTATGGCAAAGTGTCCATTTCTGATTTCCTGTGGTTCTGAACTAGGTTTTAACGACTGGAAATATGCTTTTCGTCTAGTCATGTCCAATCCATGGTTTCCTCTCCAAATAAATTTACTTCAAACTTTTTTGTGAAGTGCTTATGACAAACTAATGTATATTAAAAACTAATAGCCCCCACCCCCCATTAAATAGCTGAAAATACTCAAGCGATCCATATTCACGTTGCGTAAAAGTTGGCAAACCTAGCTTTATAGCCCATATTATCACTGGCCAAATGAAACCTTTTGGGTCTGGTTTACCTTTTTTTTTGTTTTGTTTTTTACTTTCAAGAAATGTGTCAAATCATTTTTGACCTAATCTTGCCAAACCATTATAGACTGTAGCTTTTATCTCATCACACATTTCAATCAAACCGCTTACATAACCATCACTTACCACAGTTCAATCTGACTGCAATTCCTGTTGAGCAAGTTGACAGAACAGTTAATAAGCATCTGTGTAGAGTTGCACACTAAGCTGATTACAGACTTATGGGTACAACTATAGCACATAGACCTGTGGTGTGGAGATATCAGACATGAGCTTCCACTGATTTTGTAACCCAGGCTTAAAACAGCCTGGTGGATCTTCCCATCTAACCATCAAGCTCACAATGCTGTATAAAACAAGAAACAATCAAAATCACAAAATTCACTCAAAAACCACTTTTTTAAAAATCCCCATTATTTTAATTAATTCAGATTCAATAATATGAAGAGACAATGAAATATGTGATGCATAACGAACCATGTTGAGTAAAAACAGGAGGAACGTAACAATGGAACAACTGCGTTGTGGTTTTCATGACATGACATATTGGTCTGTGCTGATGTTCTTTGCCACACACATACAGGTCAATTTGTTCCAACTCATCACCTAACAGCTTATCATACACAATTCTGCAGCATCATAAAACGTAATATGTGCACCAGTGCAGAGGCCAAACACCTCTCAAATGTTTTAAAATCAATTATCATTGCACCCAAATAAGTGCCAAAATTTAAATATGTAAACAAAAATGTGTTATATATATATATATATATATATATATATATATATATATATATAGTTGATTGCAGAAATGGGCCTTGTTTATGTGGTTCATTGATCCTGTGAGCATGGAAATGTATAATTTAAAAAAAATTAGAAAATTTAACAGCTAATGAATTTCCGTGTTCATCTCTCAATATTTTGGCATGTTTTTAGTCTATTCAATAAAAGAAATTCCCATTTTTACTAAATAAAAGAAAATGCATTGGCTATAACAAAATACCCCCCCAAAATAACAACTAGAATAGACAGATGACCATGCACTACTTGAAATAATTACATACATTTATATTAGTACACTGAAATGAAAAGGTCTATAATCCAGTGCAGAGGCAAGTACATACTATTGTCATTGAAATATTTAAGGGAAAATAACATTTGGCATTTAATCTAACATACTGACATACTTGAGGATGCCTCACAGTCACCTGACTAGTCTTGTTGAGTCCTTCACATTTAACACAATGAGCATTTCCTTATTGCTAAAATGGTGAGGCTTTTCAGATCACAACTTTGTAATTATACTTTTACACAGTGCATCACGTCAGTCAGAACGTCATACATATTAATCTCAATCTTGATATATTAAAAAATAAATAAGATTATTAAAAATATTTGCGTTTTGTCATCATACGTCCTTAGAACACAAAAAAAAGCATAGGTTTGCTTGAATGATTTGGCATTGCATTTACCAAAATAAGGGTTGATCCCATTTCAGCCCGTTTCGACAAATTGAAAAACACATTTATAGCTATTCTAGCCTTTGCAGTTGATATGTAGTGGTAAGGACTAAAGCCATTAGTTTTACATTGGTGATTTGAAGCCTCCTTTGAAGGTAGTGGAAAAAAAGTGCATAGAAAAACATCTTTCAACAGCAATTTCAAGTGTTGCTGTTGAAAGATTTTAGGGAAATGACCACAGCACATAGCTTTGAATACCAAGCATGACACATCTGCATGGTGGTTGAGGCGTTAACATTGGCTTTGGTCAGAAAGAGTTGCCATTTGCGTCAGATGGATTGATTCAATTGAAATGAAATATAATCAGAATGCAAATGCATGTAACAGGTGACCGCATGCCTGAGATATCAACAGAATGGAAAATACACCTGTCTTAAAAAGCAGACTGAAAAAAAGGTGCCAAGTTGAAGGTCTTTGGGTTTTTAAATAAAAAGGAGTAGTTTACCAAAAAAATTACATTTCTTTAATCATTTACTCATCCTCAGGTTGTTCCAAATCTGTATGACTGTATGAAAGTTAATGGTGACTGAGGCTAACATTCTGCTAACATCTGCGAAACGTCATACAGGGTTTGGAACAACGAAGGCGAGTAAATGACAAGAATTTTTAAATTAACTACCACTTTAAGAAGCAAAAGGGGGAGGAAGTATGCACACATGTTCCAATGCTGTTTAGTAGAGGCATGCCGTTATTGCTTTGCATGCACTCATATGATCATTCCACTCACATCCATGCTTCTACCACAGAACGACTCCAAACCACAAAATAAAATAAATAAATAGTCAGAACCAGAAAGAACACCACCCTTAAGTAAAACCCCCTCCTGGAGCACAGCCTAATGGCACCAGTCTCACAGCTATATTAATTTGAGATATAATCAATGCATGGTTACAGATGGATAGACAGACATACACACCAATGGAGACATAGTTAAAGTGAGCTTGGCAGAGGCTTCCCTGTCTTTTGGCAAACTGCCACTTGTTTCCAGTGGGTCAGGGTTAGGTTATGGTGCAGTGGCACAGTTTGGATGTCCTGGTGCCTTGATGCCCTGCGGTCAGCACACTAGGTCAGGTGCCTTAAAGAGTCCATCAGCAGGTCTCCGTCAGTGATGACTGGAACCGGGACCAGGAAGGTGGCTCATTTCTGGGTGTTGTACACAGGCTGGCTGGCTGCAATATGTGTGGACTCGGAGGTGTTGACGGTAGAAGTGGGCTGGACCAAAATAGGGATATTTGAGCCTACAAGTACACAAACAATAATAACAACAAGGACAGGATTAGGAACCGACTACCATGTCTCCATTTGTTTTAGCAAAACTAGAACATATGGGTTGACCGATTTGAGTTTTTCAACGACCAACACCAAACCTGAATTCTCAAGAACTGTGTGGACCACATAAATACAAACACATCATATTTAATGATAGAAAATGAAATAAAATTACACACAATATACAGTATATAGTATATACATACCAACAACTATGTATATACTATATATAAACATATACACACACACACTTTCTCATTCTGTGGCTGAGCTGCTTGTAAAAGTTTGAGGTGCACTGAATGCCCCTGCTGACACAGCTCATATAATCATGAAATTACATGAACTTCAAACCCTGAATTGCTCCGATGGTAGTATGTACATTAATTCCATAAACAATGTACAGGGCTGTATTTCCCAAAAGCATTGCAAGCTTAAGTTGTTCGTAGCGACCACTGACACCAACGGTTTCTAAGATCTACTTAGGCTTATGGTGCTTTTGGGAAACTCTGCGTTATTATAATTAAATCACACTAAATGAATATGTTAAATCGACAGCCTGAATATATTCAATATAACATTTTCACACAATATTTACTTGACATCCACTGAAAATATCTACAAACTAGGGTTGTCACGATACCATAATCATATCTTACGATACTATACCAGCTAAAGTATCACAATACCAAGTAGTATCATGATACCACACGATAGTGTGTTAATTCTTATTCATAGTTCTTAGAAACTAGCCATTCCACTTGTTGCTACAGAAGTGGTGAAAATAACTGATGGATGAACTGGGAGAAGGTTCAAATAGACTAACTTGTTATCAAATGCATTCTTAGTTTGATGTAAAAAATAAATAAAAAATTGCAACATCAAAACAGCCAGTTTAAACGGCAACGGCTTTAAACATTTATTCCATTATTTCTGTGATTATTTGAATGTTTGTAACAAAAAAATAAAGATATTGTTGTGCTGAAAAGACTGTTTTGAGGAACCGCTTCGGCCCCTCTCACCTGGTAAACAGCAGCGCGAATGCAAAACAAACACACACACACACACACACAGGTTTGATTGCACGGCTCAGGGACGTGATCAAACTGATTTGGGCTGTTTCCCAAAAGCAACGCTAACTTAAGTTGATCATAGAGACCATTTTTGTGTGATGGTTTCTAAGATCTAATGCAGCTCTGATCATGTGCGAGGTTACTGCCACCATGCATTTGTAATTGGAAAAAATAAGAGTGCAACATTGGATTTTTCAGAGAATCTGTAAATGTTAAGATAAATAATTTAGGCTAAATGAAGTGGCACTAACTGGTGTGTATTCTGCAAAGGCAGTGGGATGTGTCTGAAGGTGTTTAATAAGGTTGCTGGTGTTTCCCCCTTTGGCTTAAAATCTCTGTAGACATTCACGGCAGATAGGTTTTCCTAGTCTCATCAGGCAAAACCCAAAATAATTCCAAATCTCGTTACGTTAAGTGTTTGTTAAAAAGCAATACAAAGTTTTTTTTAAAATCCATATTATCCATTAGGAGAAACAACCGCCAAATTAACACAATGGGATTCAGATGTGTGTTTGAAGCATGGGAAAACCACTCAATGAAAAATAATCAATACCAAGTAAGGGGCAAATTCGAAACAGCATTTTGTGCTCTTAAATGGAACTGCGTGAATGGGACGCCACTCAAAAAGACTACATTATAGGTCTGATTCAAATGAAGATTTTAGCGAAAATAATATTTTTTACCGCACATACAACATAACTTGCGGTACTACAGTTTAAAAAAATACTGTGGCACCACCAGTATTTTGAAGCTTTATTATCACGATACTACCGTTGCACCGGTATACCGTGCAATCCTACTAGAAACACAATTTTTATGCTGCACAGCCCACACAGAGGTCACTGCCAAACCAAGCAATCTCCTATTGGTCAACGATACAAATTTGAATGTTAAAGTTCACCAAATTTGAACTCCATATGAAATCTGTGTGGGGAAATTCTTCACCAGCAGATGCACATCATGCAAAGTTCCAGATAGGATTCCCACTGAGATGAGTATATTTTGCCTGTGGGATTTTGCTGTGCAAAGGTTGATTTGACAGCCTTTATTTTGCCAAGCTGGCAGGGTTATCAAGTTGGATGCTGATCTCAAAATGGCCAAATATCGGCCTACCACTACTATAAAGTAGACTTGGGGTACTCGAGTTTGGACTCAAGTCCGAGTCACAAGTCTAATTTTAATGGACTTGTCACGGACTCGGATGCATTTTTATTTGGACTTGAGCCTTTGGGACTCAGGATTTTATTTCGGAGTCCAGCCGAGACCATGACATTTGTGATGCAATGAATTATTATATATTTTTTAAATAAATAATAAAACAGAAATTAATGAACACATCTCTGTCTGCATGTAGCTGTATTAGCCCCTGAAGTCGTAGATGTAGCCAGAGTTGTTTCACTGTGTTTAAGCAAACACACGCACGTGCACATGCACACTCATCAGTCAACCAATACGCTTGAAATGTTACTACAGAGACTACTGTATAACATTGACTACTGAGATGGCTGGCATCACGAAAAAATAAAGACGTGTATTTATCCAATGTAATAGAATCTAAACAAGGCAGTTTCACACGACAAGGGACCTGACAACTGGTAAAATTGCATTTGCCGTTTGTGCAGCCAAGACGGTGCTCGCATTGCGGTTTCATCATGTTTAAAAACTTAAAATCAAGAACTTCATTGAGTTAAGTCACCCACATCATGTCTCTCGCAGTTTACTAAAAACAGCATATCGAATAAAAATACATAAAATAGTATTAATATTGGATGTTAAATCTTTTTAGGCGTAATGTATCTACACATGTAGGCTCCTTTAGTCTCTTGTGGTCCACGCAGTGTTGTCAGCTTGAACTGGTCCATAATAGCTTGATGAATTAACTGTGTAACTTTTTAAATTGTCGGGGAACAAAGCGTTACTGTTAAAGCAGACAGCAACTCTAAACAAATAAACAGCACCTATTTATATTGATTGACTATTTTTAAAGCATTGACAAGCTGCTTAAAATACATTCTTTTACAGCATTTGTCCATCATTCACAACATTCAACCAAGCACAAAATAAAATATTAGGATATTTTGGGCTGTGAAATGTTTTGTTTATAATTTAATTATAGACTATAAAATAAATGTATTATTCGATGACAGAGTTTGTGTATGAAGCTAATCTTCATGTTACGAGATGAATTTAGTTGGTTATGATGTTTTTATTTTAGTTATGCACCTCTTTTTTTAAGCCTATATCTCTGACACTTTTGAAGGACAATTCTGTTAAATTTATGACTCAAATTTATGATTCTCCATGTTTTTGCAGTTAAAGAAGAGCTCAATGAAATTTTCTTTGGTTGGTATTTAAAGATTTCAGACTAATTGCAGACCAAAGCGGCTGCCGCTCAAGCAAATATAAAAAATAAATAAATAAATAAAAATTGTATCTTCTGCGGCAGCTGCTGTGAGACGCACACGGATGCATCAGGGATTTAGGTACACGAGCAGCATGCAGAACTGCCCTGCATTGTGTGGTTTCCCACAAATTAACTAGAAAATTATGTACATGATTACACGGCCCTAATATTATCCGTGGGCTTTTCCAGTATTTTTTAGATGTAGCATTTGTAGTCAAATCGTGAGACATAACTTCTCAATGAGTGCTAATTACTTCTGTGTTGATTCATTTGTATGTAATGTATTTTCCCAAATCAGTCGGCAGATAGACAAAAAAGATTCAGAAAGAAATCTCAGTATAGACTATTATTTCTTTAGATAGGGATATTTTAAATAAAACTAAATTAAATTGACAAATTGAAAATGAAGTAGAAATAAAAAATAAACTAAAATTTGAAACATAACCTTGGTTGTAATGACTAACGCAGCTTTAACTTTTAGTCTATGTTTGAGTGGAGGGGAAAAAGCAACAAATAATTTAAAATGTCAACAGAAAGCAATAAGAAGTGTGTTAAAGGACAGTTTTGTCTTCATACACCTAAAGCATATGCTTTCATTCTGAAACCACTTTGAAGTCTGTTCAGCAGGATATTAATCATAATATATATATGAAATGCAACAGAAGTGTTTTTGTTACATTTATATTGACAAACTGTTTTTCTTAGTTGTGAAGTTTAAAATTAGCTTAAAATATTGATGTTGAGTTTACTGTTACAATATTAATTCAGATTTATGGACAGTTTCATTCAGACTTGGACTCTGCCTGTTATGGACTCGGTCTTGAGTCCGACTCGGCCCCTTTTGGACTCAGACTCGATTGTTTAAAGACTCGGACTCAACTAAGGTGGACTCGAACCCTACACTACTATAAAGTGAAAGGAAATTAAGCAAGACATGGGTTCATGCAGATAAAAGCACTATTTGCCTGTTTTGCATAAACCTATCAGTCTTTGAGGAATAGACAGACAGCGATACAGAACATGAAGATTTAATGAAAATAGTGCAAGGGGTACTTTCTGACAGGAAATGTCATATCTCTCAAAAATTAACTCTAGGCAAGCTCTTTTCTTTGTAGTGAATAGGGATGGAATCACAAGGAATTTAAAGAACCTGGTTCTGATTATATTTAACCATTTTAGTTTCTTAAAAATTATTTCAGGCCACATCTACAATAATATGTTTTCATTTTTCATTTCCTAACGTTATCGTTTCCCAAAGTGTGCGGTACTAGAAAGTGTTTTTGAAAGTCTCCATTTTTGTTGGAGAAATATTGCGTTCCAGTGTGGATGAAAGACGTAAACTTGGCAAAATCAGTGTTTTTACGTATGAACGTGGCCTTAGTTCGACATGAATATGAATAAGTTATGGATTCCCAACTCTCATAGTGAGGCATGTACATTTAGATCAGTTCCCAGGAAATACAGCTCTGCTCTGAGGAACGTACCTCCCTTCCATGATGCAGCTCTTCCAAATCACCGCCCCACTAATAGACACCATCCATGTGCAGCAAAGGGTGAGATAAGAGATAATTTCGTAATTAATCTGTTCAATAACAATTCAGTATTCCTAGAAATGTATTGAGGGAAGAAAAAAATAAAAAGAAAAAAATCTGCAAAACCTTACAGGTGCAAGAAAATTATATAATAAGAAAAAAAAAAAAAAAAAAAAAAAAAAAGTCCATGCATGAAGTGAAGTGACAATGTTAGCTAGGTAAAACAGAATATGCATGGAGGTGTGAGGTGAAATGAAGATGACACTGGTAAGCAGATGGCGGTGGTGACAGGCCAGCGGTGCCTTGGTGCAAGACAGCTCGTGTTGATTACTTCTCTATCAATGAAATTCACCTGCTTTCACAGCTCTTTTCACACTGACGCAAACTCTCAAACAAAAAATGTTTTTCCTGCTGACTCATGTTTGAACTCACTGGCCTTCTAACATCCTATAACAACCCGCAAGTGAATTTACCAAAAACTATTACATATAAAAAAAAACTTTTTTTTAAAAATACAAGGATATGAACTCAGGTAATGAAACTTGCTTATGATTTGTGATTAATTAGACTTGTTCATAATCAGGTGATTCTTCAATTAGGGGTACCTCTGACAACTTAAAAGCAACAGCTATTCTTTGTTACACACACCAAAAAAAAAAAAAAAAAAAACTGTACACATAACATTAATTGAATATATGGTTTTATGCTCTTCTGAAAAATAATTTTCCTGATTTTCTTTACAGTTGCACTGTAGAGGGGAATTTCAGAAGTTTGGCGAGGGACAGAGAGAACTCAGAAGTTCAGGCAAATTTAACTAACACTTAAAATTCAGAAACAAGTCATTAAAGAGACACAATAGAAGTTCAAAACTATTTTAATATCATTTTAAACCAAAATGATTGCTTTATAGTGCTTTACAGAAAAAAAAAGGCTATTATAGTAAAGAATGTAAAAATGATAATTTAAAAATGCTACAGTAAAAAACCCATTATTGGTTAACAGGCTAAAAAATTATATATTTAAGACAATACATGTAATTTTACAGAAACATATTGTAAGTTTTTAGTAGTAGTATTATTTTACCATATAATTAACGGTAAAAATTTAGATTAATATTTAACAAAGGAATACATGTACTTTCTTTGTAAACTATTATTAAAATTAGGAAGTCCCTGTGCGACCCAACACACTTTAAATTTCATGGAAAATAGTTATGTTTCTTCTTATTTACACTGATGAGCCAAAATATCATGACCACTAACAGGTGAAGCAAATAACGTTGATCATCTCCTAACAAGGGCACGTCAAGGTCTGGGTAGATTAGATGGTAAGCGAACAATCAGTTCTCGTAGTCAATGTGTTGGTTGCAGGAGAAATGGGCAGGAGTAAAAAGACCTGAGTGACTTTGACAAGGGCCAAATTGTTATGGCCAGACAACTGGGTCAGAGCATCTCTGAAACGGCAAGGTTTGTGGGGTGCTCCCGGTCAGCAGTGGTGAGTACCTACCGACAGTGGTCCGAGGAGGGACAAACCACGACAGGGTGTTGGGCGCCCAAGGCTCATCGATGCGTTAAGGCAACGAAGGCTATCCCGTCTGGTCCAAACCGACAGAAGGTCTACTGTGGCACAAGTAACAGAAAAATTCAATGATGGTTACGGGAGGAATGCTTTACAACACACAGTGCATCGCACCCTGCTGTGTATGGGGCTGCATAGCCACAAACCGGTCAGAGTGCCCATGATGACCCCTGTCCACCGTCAAAAGCGCCTACAATGGGGACGTGAGTGTCGGAACTGGACTTTGGAGCAACGGAAGAAGGTCGCCTGGTCCAATGAGTCCCATTTTCTTTTACATCACGTGAAAGGCCATGTACGTGTGAGCTGTTAACCTGGGGAAGTGATGGCACCAAGATGCACTGTGGGAATACGACAAGCCAGTCGTCAAGCCAGAGTGTGATGCTCTGGGCGATGTTCTTCAGGGAAACCCTGGGTACGTCCATTCATGTGGACATCAATTTGACACACGTCACCTACCTAAACATTGTTGCAGACCAGGTTCACCCCTTCATGGCAATGGTATTCCCTGATGGCAGTGGCCTCTTTCAGCTAATATGCCCTGCATATAATGTGCCCTGCCACACTGCACACATTGTTCAGGAATGGTTTGAGGAACATGATGAAGAGTTCAAGGTGTTGCCCTGGCCTCCAAATTCCCCAGATCTCAATCCAATTGACCAACAGGGCTCCACCTCGCAACTTACACGACTTGAAGGATCTGCTGCTAATGTCTTGGTGCCAGATACGGCAGGACACCTTCAGGGATCTTGCAGAGTCCATGCCTCAGCGGGTCAGCGCTGTTTTGGCAGCACGTGCAGGACCAACAGTATATTAGGCAGGTGGTCATAATGTTTTGGCTCATCAGTGTGTATCTTCTTCCTATGTATATTGAGGGGTTTTATGTTACTTTGTTGTTTAGATAATGTTTATTGCATTATTTTATTGTCACATGCGTTACCCAGATGGTGTTTTGTGTTTGCGTGGGTAACTGTGTACTGTCTCTACATATGTATTGGTCAATGGTCCTGGAAGGGCCACTCTTGATGAACTTCAACACATGGCCTTCTGTTGTTATTACAGTGTTTAACCGTACATTTTAAAGTGAAAAGTCGATTTTTGTAGTTCCAGAAGATTGGTATATTAAATGTATATCATTTAATAATATAAATGGTAGTGAACTGTAAAATATACAGAACATATCTGCCTAAAACATGATCACTGTATTTTTACGGTGAATTTCTGGAACCACAGCTGCCGGTATTTAATCATAAATTTAACTGATTTTTTATTATTTATTTTTTACAGTGTTGGACAGATATGTTCTCCTAATTGAAGAATCACCCAATTGTTAAAAAGAACTAGCCTACGACAAATGCATTGTGACAAGAAGGAATTTATAAACAGAATGTTCTGAAATACTGAAAACTGCATTATGTGCCTTGATATTCTGATCATAAATAATATATATAAATTATTTCCCTGCTCTAATCATGAGCTAAAGGGTGAGGGGTTGCGCTTACACCTCCTAATCATCCAACCCCTAAAACCTACAGAAAGTCCAAAGTGCTTGTTGGAAACAAAGGCTTAGCTTTACAATGCAAAACAAGGACATCCAGAGCACGCACATGCAAAGCTTAAAATTCATGCACAGGCCTAGTAAAGCAAACATAACTTGGTTGATCTTAGGGTCTCTGTATACGTAATGCAGGTCATTGGCTTTGGGTTTCAGTTCATTGCATGGTCTTTCATTGCATACATTTCCTTAAAAGGGAAAATATTTGATGTACTTACATACAGCAACAGGTTGTGAAAGCACTGTTTAATAAGTCTCAGTAAAGCAACCAAGAGGTTGTTCATGCAGTGCGATTTAACGATGTACAATAAATTTTGAATTCGAAAACCAGATCCAATGACTGAAACTAAAAGGCTTTTTAAGAGACAAAGACCAAACACTGTGTAACAATCCAAACTAAGTGCGAGACAAGGAATGCTGTGAATCACAGACAAATGCAGCGTTATTTATAAGTGTAAGGTAGACATTCACAATGGAATGACTCATGCCGTTGATGACTATTCAGTGCCTTACAAGTCATTTTGAATCTGGTGAAGTTTCACTGGAGATTTCTGGAGCAGGACTAGGTATAGGCTGGACGATAATTATAGTTTCACCTGTCAGGTAAAGAGAGATGGTCATTTATGAGGCCAAAACAAATTGGCAGTTTATACCTTTAAATCTGAGGGGCACTTAAACCATTTATCATCATTTACAACACATTAAGGTCAGTATTTGTATGATTTACTGTGGTCTGTGTGCAACACAAAAGATGTTTGTTCATAAGATGTTTTTTTTTTTTTAATTCATAAAATGTTCATAAAATATAAAGATGGCACGTTTAAATGCTTAAGTTGGCATCTTTGACATGCACATTATTTGAACTTGAACCTTAAATGAATCATATCTATCAAAATAACAAAGTTTCCCCTCAATATTTCAGGGTCAAACTGGTAATGCACCTGAATTTCTCTTCTACTCAGCCAGAATATTATAAATATGCTAAATTTAGACTCAATAGATAACATATGGGATTGACCAAAGACCTTGTGCTCGGTGCTAGCACTCTATAAATAATTTAAAAGCAGACTTTCTAGTTGACAGATATACAAACTTCTTGAACATTAGAAAAATGGTCAAGGCCAGAGAAGTAAAATGAGCCCTGTCATTCATTTCAGTATTAAAGTTCAAGACAAATTTGAACACCAACTTTCATACACTAGACCACAATACAGACCTAGACCTTTTAATACAGAATGCAAGGAAACATTTGAAGGTGATGGGTGACTCAGAATGTTCAATTATAACACAATCTTCCCACATATTATGAAAAATATGTCCTTAGATATTCAGCCACCTCATATATAAAGGACTCCACAATATGAAGAAAGCAAGTTTCACCCATCAAAACTGCATTGATCATGCCTACTTATGAGCCATAGTAACACTTACACTTGCATTAGTGAGCACCTCTAATAAACAATCCTCAGAGTGCAAACCAACAAAAACACTAAATATCTAAATATGCAACATCTGAGTTACAATTAGCTTTGTGTTTGTCTTTTTGCTTGATCTGTGTAAATTGTATTTAATCATGCTGTATCTGCCACCTGAGCAAAATCACGTGGCTCAGCCCAGACTGTAGAAACCATTGCAGCTGAGGCTTTTGCATGATTGGTTTTTAAACACTGAGTAAAACATAGCGAGCCTCTCCTTTTAAAATGAAGAGAAATCATATGGTCAGCAGTGCTCACTGCTCAACATACATTAATGAAGTTGTCCAAAAGGACAGATAAACACTAAACATGTAAAAATCTGTAGAGTTACACAACAAATGTTACAACGTAGATCTACAAGGCTACAATGACACAGACTTTAGGCATTTTTGCCAAATGGTGCCAAAAACAAAAAACAACCAGTAAGGGGCAGTTCTGTGGATGGAAACGCCTTGTTGATGAGAGAGGTCAACAGAGAAAGGCCAGACTGGTTCGAATGAACAAAGTCTACGGTAACTCAGATAACCGCTCTGTACAACTGTGGTGAGAAGAATATCATCTCAGAATGCTATTCTGAGATGCGGGTTGGTGCTGTTTTGGCGGCACGAGGAGGACCTACACAATATTAGGCAGGTGGTTTTAATGTTGTGGCTGATCGGTGTGTGTGTGTGTGTGTGTGTGTGTATATATGTATATAAATTGTTTAAAAATATTGCCATCTTTACTGTTACCGGATGGCTCAGACACAGCGACAACAAGAGTGCAAATTGAATGAAATCCCAGATGCAGTTTGTGCTACTCCAATCCCAATCAATAATTACCAGAAGGAAAAAATAAAGTGGTACACAATACAGGACTTTTACTTATCAAGAAGCCCCTAATACACATGGGACTCTAATTTTGAAATGTCTGCACTCCCAGTTGTGAGCTCACTGACGGCTGATTCGCTGAGAAAGTGAATCTGTTTCAAACTGTTAACCAGAGCTACTGAGTTCAAACCCTCAGTTCTTTTCGGATGATTCATGAAAAAGATCCCATTCAAGAGTGTCATTTGTTCACGACTCTCTCGCATGGTGTATGTTGTTATGCGCAGTGCAGCGAGCTCATCAGAAACAGAATGGGTGAAAAACGGCTTGAGACACATCGGTGCTCTAAAGATGTATTCAATAACTCACAAGATGATATCTGACGAAACCGCATATGAACGCGCACAACCCGACTGTCGCCAATGGCGACTAGATTTTAAATTGTCACAATCAATTATTTTTGGTCGTATTTGCGACCATTTTAGTTGCAGTCTGGAGCCCTGGTAGGTACTAAAAATGTTCCTGGTTTGGTTCAGGTTTAAGCTCAACTTGAACCCTACATAGTTCCATAACTAGGAAATGTCTCTGCAGTGGAAAAATGCCTTTTGTGTCAGCTGTCATAGGGTGCTTCTCATTTTCAAAATTGTGCATCTTCGTTTCTTTTCCTTGTCCATCCTGGCTCTCCCCTCTTAGGACGCGAGGAAGGGATGCAAGGAAAGGAAACAAAACAAGGATGGGGAAATCGAAACAAGATGAATATATAAACTCGAATGTCCTTGCTCACTCATGCGTCACTTCAGAGTGGCATCTTTGCGCAGCTGTATTACCTCAGAATGTTTTCCGTTAAGTTGTTGAAACTTGGTTAATCTATTTATGGTAAATCCTAATAATTCAACATGCGCGGGGGCCTGGGTAGTTCAGCGAGTAAAGACGCTGCCTACCACCCCTGGAGTCGCGAGTTCCAATCCAGGGCATGCTAAATGACTCCAGCCAGGTCTCCAAAGCAACCAAAATGGCCCGGTTGCTAGGGAGGGTAGAGTCCCATGAGGAGGTTACCCCATGTTCACTATAATGTGGTTCACTCTCGGTGGGGCACGTGGCGAGTTGTGCGTGGATGCCGCAGAGAATAATGTGAAGTCTCTGCGGTAACACGTTCAACAACCACATGATAAGATGCGTGAATTGACGGTCTCAGACACGGAGGCAACTGAGATTCATCCACCGCCACCCGGATTGAGGCGTCACTATACCGCCGCGAGGACTTAGAGCGCATTGGGAATTGGGCATTCCAAATTGGGGAGAAAAAGGAGAGAAAATCCAAAAATAAATAAATAAATAATTCGACATGTGCTGTTGAAGTATGTGACAATTGTGGTTTATTTAATCCACAAAGGTGAAACATGAATTTAAACTATTGTTCCTGATGTGAAGGGGGAGGAGAATGTATGTATGTATGCATCAGGTGTTTCAACAAAAGAAGACTTCCGCACTGAACACTATACTAGCAACAAACCCCCACACCTTCTCAACTAAATCAAGTCTCACCTCCTCCATCCAGCTCTGCTTTGATCTGGGCTTCCAGGTCTTCTGGGTCCACGTACTGGTAGTTCTCATCTTCCTCTGGTGGTTTGCACTTTCCACAGCAGAAACAACAGCAACAACAGCAGCAGCAACAGGAGAAGACTCCACAGCATACAACCATTGCCTGAGGTAATGACACAGACCTTAGATCAGAGACGGCTCTCTCAGAAAGACACATCATAAACAATATCGGCAGCTTAACGAAACAGCGACGGTGCAAGTTTGCAAGCTGCTACCACCAGCTACAGTTTGCTCCAATCAGTCAATCCCTATATTGATCGCGCTTGGAAGTTTGAGGAGCTTTTGTATAAATTCAAAAGGTTCCATGCAGAAACAAAATGGAAATGATTTGTAAAAACAATGTCCATCAGTCCATATTAATAGCTTTGTAGATAAAATTTTATTATTATTCTTATTCTTATTCTTAATTCATAATTATTATTATTCCTACAGTAAATATAACATTTTACTATATAGTTGTAATATGTTTCTGTTGCGCTTTCTTCAATTTCAGGTGCCTAGCTTTTATTTTGAATCATGTTTTTATTATGACGTGAGCTTTAAATTTTGACTTGTGGTTTGACGGAAGCTTCACTTCTCCGTATAAACAGTTCGCTACATGGCCAAGTGGGATCGCTAAAGCGCAAATGCTGTGATTTAATTATATAAATATATAGTCTACATGTAATATGCACTTCACGGTGTGTTAGTGCTCTGCTTTGTCATCCCATACAACGCGAATGATTCTCAATGTCTGTGGAGTTTCCAGTGTACGAGCAGTCTGCTTCACACATTCATATAAAGCACGCAGCTCGAATAAAGACTAAAGCCCACTGTACGATTTGCCACGATTCTGCCATCTGAGACAAATTTTGGGAATCCTAAAGGATTTCTGTCATTGTAGGGGAAATCGGCAATCTTACAACGTTTAGTTTGTTAGTGATCTGGCTTTCTTTTTATATGTTATGCTCGTGATGGAGTGGTATTGGAGCAACGGAAATGCTGATGCCCTGACTTTAAAAAATAAAATAATAAAAAACGCTTCTTTTCACTTCTATTCTGCAACACTCACGTTCAATGATCGGGACGATTAGGACCACAGTTGGCTACTGTGTGTATCGTACAGTCTGGCATAATGTCACACAGTGTGCCATGGCGAGCTCAATGCGTTCATATCGTACAGTCTGGCAAGCAACAATCTTAAAGGACTGTAAAAATCATTCAGTGTATAGCGGACTTAAGATTGCAACTTTTGCGGTTTAATAATCACATTAGGACACATCACAATTATAATTTGATTAATTGTCCATTTCATTGGAGTAACATAGCACACGCTCATAAACATGTGAGCATTTGAAAGCTGTCGTGTGTCAGTCAGACAGCGTGTGGGTGCTTGTTACTACCTGTTCTGTAGAAACACTGGTATCATTACATCTTTTTTATTTTAGTACTGACTTGGTACCGAAGTACTAACACTAAAAACAACATCTCTGAGTAAGTGGATATCTGTCACTATGGAAAGTCAGTGTAGGTCAGTGCACTGAGTGTGTAGTACAGACGATCAGTAACGGACTATTAGTTGACAGTAAATTACTTGAAAGAAACAACAGCTCTGCTTATAGGAAAATTGGAAACAATCTTCTCACCTTGAACCACCATTTTGACATGAGGAAGTAGTATTTGACACTTTCTTCTCCAAACTGCTCGGACACATAGAGCCCCATGGAACCGTATTCATTGTAGATCTTGCGCTTGGTCTCATCGGTGAGGATCGAGTTGGCGTTGTTGATTTCTTTAAACTTGTCAGCGGCTTCTGGGTTGTCTGGATTTTTGTCTGGATGGTATTTCAGAGCCAGTTTTCTGTAGACCATACATCATATTGTGTGGCTTAAATTTTGTGCATACTTAAAAATGGTAGACTTCCAGAGTGTGAACACAGTTTAAAAAAAAAAATGCAAGACTTAATGATCTAATCAAAGTTAAGATCAAAGTTGTCGTCAATTCATCGTCATATCTCCTATCTCATGACAATTCTAGCATGAGATAAAACAAAATTAGGTCTTTCAGGAAACCAGGGCTGAGCGATGATATCGGTTGTAACAGTAAACCATGGAAAGACTGGGCTTTTATACTTATCACTTTACACTGTAAACTAAAAGCCTAATTTTTTTTGTTTGAATAAAAAAATAAATTAAAAAAAAAAAATCATGCAGTGCATGTTAATATTTTGCTTAATTTTTGATAAATTTGCTTTACTGCAATTTAAAATGACTTCTAAAATATAAAATACATTTATATTTTTTGCAGTCCTTTTGGGATCACTTTTCTTTATAATTTGTATTTTGTGATAAAGCTTAAATCGTTATTGACCAAAAATTGAAAACAGTTCATATTTATTTGTATCGCCCAACCCAAACTCAGTCTTGACAAAAGCTTAACATAGTGCCTAGTAGATATAGACAATAACAAAAATGCATATTTAGAGTACTATACAATTTACTATAACTAGGCCTGTGACAATTATTTGATCTAACCAGGATTATTTGAAATAACTGCATTTACTGTGCACTACAAATTCCATTCACATTTTACTATCCTACTACAGTGAATTTTAAGCAAATATAGAAATGTCATGAATAGCGCATTTTTGTGTCACTTTTCTTTGTTACTGCATTATGTAGGCACTCCAAATGAACTCTAGTCATCTCACTGACACGCACAACAGGCCACGCTCAGAGCAGCTCCTGAAGACTAACCGTTTCTGAAGTGTTGTGATGCACACGGCATCTGCGGAGGTCCGCACAGAACTCCCACAAAAATATAAGTGAGGATTTTTATAGCTAACGTAAAGCGCTCTGGTTTTACTTTTAATTTAACATTAAAGGAACTTCAAAGGTCTTCGTTCATGCAAAATAAGGCATACTGGGCATTTTCCCGGTGGGCCGAAGTACTTTGGGGCCAATCAGGGGTGGACTAGCCATCGGAAGAACCGGGACTAAGCTGAAATGAGCCGCCGTGTTATGCAGAATGGGCCACAAAAAGGGGGCAGCAATATGCAGAAAAGGACAGCGACCCCAAATGAACAAAATGAACATTATAATTTCTTATCAAAAGTTTAAATAAGAGTTTCTCATTTACCTTTCTCTATAAGAAAAGATCACAAACAAATGTGCCTTCAAAAATATTGGGCTACATTCAGTCTGATCAGGGGCAGAACAAGCAATAAAACTGAACAGAACCTGTCCTAAAAAAGTGTATATGAAACGTATATTTATTTATTACTAATTTTATATTTTAACTTTTAAAAATATATTTTAAAAAAATCTACATACGTATTAGATCATGAAATTGTATATAGATATGTATGTATATATGTATATAAAACTTATATACACTGTAAATATAAAATAATAAATGGTACTGACACTTTAAGAGAGCAACGCGCAGACTCGCACAGGTGTTTCGGCTGATTTATTAACGAGAGAGAATTCTAGTTTTTTTTAGCGCATCTGTGCTGTGTAATTAGAATTAACATTTCTTTTTACTTTTTTATTTGACTAAAGAACAAAAGGGATATTAAAAGACATATTATTCAATGAAAGTGGAGTGCGGGATCTCATCTTGGAAGAAACGATCCATTTTAATTTCAAACACTTTAATAAAAAGCAATTTTCCAGATATTCCAGTTCTTAATTTCTAAAAGCTAAATTCAAGCACTTTAAGCACTTCAAAGACCTTGTGTGAACCTTGTAAACAGTGTAGAAAGCACAGCAGGGGTCAAATAAAGTGATAGGGAGATTATAATGTTTAACGGCTCATTTTATTTTTGATCGCATGGACAGAAAAGAATGTTGCAGATTTCGGAATATTGAGTTGTGCCTCGATATTGTTAGTAATTGCAATTTGGTTTGCAATATATCGAAATTGGATATATCGTCCCATCTCTACATATATCCCTATATTATTATATGATTCCAAGTTAAATATGAATAAATGACTTAAGGTGTACGAATCTTGTGTTAAAAAAAAATAAATAAATAAAAAAAAACACACACACCAAGTATGACAATTTGTATGACAATTAATCATCATAATCATGAAAGCACTAAAGCAGAAAAATAATTGTCAAAATCGCAATTATTTTTTAGACAATACATTGTCAGACAAATTTCATAAAATGGCAGCCCTTACTATAACAAATATGATCAAATAAAACTGATCTTCATAGTGTAATAATTGACAATGTGATAGCAACATTGGTGACAGTGAGATCAGTTGACTTGCTTTTGCTGAACACAGTCCCGAATACTTCCAAACAGGTTGAAGAGATCCGTACTATAATTTAAAGCAGGAATGCAAATAATGCTGAACTGCAAATGAATGTCACAGCAGTGTTTAACTTACCTGTAGGCTCTTTTAATGTCCTCCGCTGAGGCCCCTTTTTCCAGTCCCAGCACCTTGTATAAACTGTCCCCTGTAGTGGACATCTTCCTCTGAGGCCTGTCAGAAGGCTGCTTGGCATCAGCCATGATTTAATTCTGAAGAACAGGAAAAATAGATAATAAAATTATGCATCCAAAAATGTAATTCCATCCATTTGGTGTGCTTTGAGAGCTACTCTTCAAAGTACACAGCAGCACTTTATTGACACATGGCACAATGTACACACCCAAAGCAAGCACAAACCACGTCTTTCTATTTTAACAACACATTGTACAAATACAAGGTGTGGCAAAGGTGATCTTATGTTTATGTGAAACTAACAGGCGTAGTTTTCGGATGTTTATGAGCAATCATTAAGGAAATGATAGAAACACTACTGAGAGAACATTAATGAGATGTTTAAACTCTTCATTTTGAGTTCGGTATATGAGGAATGTACCGGAACACAACAAAGGGCAGAGCAATGGCTTCTCCATTCACGTAATCATTTGTTTAAGTTGATTATCTTTTTCTGAGCTCACAGATTACACCAAGTTGACACAGGCCATTACACGCTTGTATAGACATGACACCATCCCTGGGGCCTGTACCGTGAAGCTAGTTGAGCAACCTCAGGGTTCCAGGATTGGTTGAGTTGCTAAAACCAAACCAATCAGGCTTAACTGGTACCATGATGATGCTTATCAACTTTGTCAACTCTTTGTCAGCTCTTATCAAAGCTTTGACCCTGAGTTTAAGATTAGTTCACGCACTCGTGAACATGAATGAGTGACGTTTGCGGTGAACAGCCAATCGTGTAAAACGTGGAAAGAGCGCAATTCAGATTCACTTCTTGTTAGAGAGTCGGTGGGATTTACCTCTCTGCTGAAGACCAATCATTATGAAAATATAAAGAATTTAAATACATTTAAACAGCATAAGAGATTGTTATAAAAATATGAAACATTTAAACGCATTTAAACTGCGAAAGAGATCACTATGAAATAATTAAAGGAATAGTTCTCCCAAAAATGAAAATTCTCTAATTATTCACTTACCCTGATGCCATCCCAGATGTGTGTGACTGTCTTTCTTCAGCAGACCACAAATAAAGATTTTTAGAAGATAGAGCTCTGTCAGGTCCTTATAATGAAAGTACATGGGTGCCAGCACTTTGATGGTCCAAAAGTCACATTTAGGCAGCATAAAAGTAATCCACACAACTCCAGTCGATCAATGAATGTCTTCTGAAGCGAATCGATAGGTTTATGTAAGAAACAAGTCAATAATTAAAATGTTTAACTTTAAATCAGTGCACCTACAATGTAGGTTTGATGCAGATGTGTAAGTCAGCCTTAAACCGAATGAAGATTTTTCTGAGACATGCCCTGCTTACTAGGGCTGCAACTAACGATTATTTTGATAAATTTAATCTAACCATTTTTAGAATGATTATTCGACGATTATTGAAACGATTAATCATTAGCTCTTAACAGACTATTCAGCTTGTGCCCAACTTAAAAGGTTGTATTAAACGTGTTTACTAACAATAAAGAGGACAAAATCATCTTTTAAAAATACCTCTAAATGACATTTACTGAATTAAAGGGAAAAAATACTTTTAAGTTTAATTCAGTAAAAAAAAAAAAAAACAATCACCGCAAAAATCCTATTATCAAGTGTTTGTCTTGTTTTCCATTTAAACTTGTCTAAAAATCCTTAAAACAAGATACATTTACTTGAGAAGCAACATAAGATATTTAGACTTGCTTTAAGAGAATGTACAGTTGAAGTCAGAAGTTTACATACACCTTAGCCAAATACATTTAAACTTAGTTTTCCACAATTCCTGACATTTAATCATAGAAAACATTCCATGTCTTAGGTCAGTTAGGATCAATACTTTATTTTAAGAATGTGAAATGTCAGAATAATTGTAGAGAGAATGGTTTGTTTCAGCTTTTCTTTCTTTCATCACATTCCAAGTGGGTCAGAAGTTTACATACACTTTGTTAGTTTTTGGTAGCATTGCCTTTAAATTGTTTAACTTGGGTCAAACATTTTGGGTAGCCTTCCACAAGCTTCTCACAATAATTTGCTGGAATTTTGGCCCATTCCTCCAGACAGAACTGGTGTAACTGAGTCAGGATTGTAGGCCTCCTTGCTCGCACATGCTTTTTCAGTTCTGCCCACAAAAATCAGATTGAGGTCAGGGCTTTGTGATGGCCATTCCAATACCTTGACTTTGTTGTCCTTAAGCCATTTTGCCACAACTTTGGAGGTATGCTTGGGGTCATTGTCCATTTGGAAGACCCATTTGCATCCAAGCTTTAACTTCCTGGCTGATGTCTTGAGATGTTGCTTCAATATATCCACATAATTTTCCTTCCTCTTGATGCCATCTATTTTGAGAAGTGCACCAGTCCCTCCTACAGCAAAGCACCCCCACAACATGATGCTGCCACCCCCATGCTTCACGGTTGGGATGGTATTCTTCGGCTTGCAAACCTCACCATATTTCCTCCAAACATAACAATGGTCATTATGGCCAAACAGATACATTTTTGTTTCATTAAACCAGAGGACATTTCTCCAAAAAGTAAGATCTTTGTTCCCATGTGTATTTGCAAACTGTAGTCTGGCTTTTTTATGGCGGGTTTGGGGCAGTGGAATCTTCCTTGCTGAGCAGCTTTTCAGGTTATGTTGATATAGGACACGTTTTACTGTGGATATAGACACTTGACTACTTCCAGCAACTTCACAAGTTCCTTTGCTGTTGTTCTGGGATTGATTTTCACTTTACGGTTTTATTTCTGAGGTCTTGGCTGGTTTATTTTGATTTTCCCATGATGTCAAGCAAAGAGGCACTGAGTTTGAAGGTAGGCCTTAAAATACATCCACAGGTACAATTCCAATTCAGTACACCACCTATCAGAAGCTAATTGGCTAATTGTCTAAAGGCTAGACATCATTTTCTGGAAATTTCCAAGCTGTTTAAAGGCACAGTTAACTTAATGTATGTAAACTTCTGACCCACTGGAATTGTGATATAGTCAATTAAAAGTTTAAACAATCTGTCTGTAAACAATTGTTGGAAAAATTACTTGCTTCATGCACAAAGTAGATGTCCTAAACAACTTGCCATAACTATAGTTTACTAATATTAAATGTGCGGCGTAGTTAAAAAAAAAAATGTATGCCTTCAACCTAAGTGTATGTAAACTTCTGATTTCAACTGTATATTCACTTTAGTCGCATAGCGCGAAATTTGGTTGCAAATGAGAGTGATTTCCTCTCACTGTAGTGGAGGGTTGCGCATTGAGTGAAAGATCGATCTTGGGATTTAAGAAACGATATCGATCAAATGAAGATCACGATGCATCAGAAAAAAAATATTTTTACCCACCCCTATTGGGTGCATCCCCGGGCCGCAACCTGGAAGACTTTGTTGTAGCCTTACAACACACATTCCTTAATCTTTCGTAAAGGCAGCAATGTCTACACTAAAACAACATTAATACTTATTGCAGTCTAGGGATGGGCATTTTGGTAATTTTGTCTACTCGAGTGCTCAGTCTAATTACTCCAGTACTCGGGCAATGACATGTACATACACTGGTGGCCAAAAGTTTGGAATAATGTACAGATTAGGGCTGCCCCCAATAGTGGACCAAACGTTAGTCAATGAGAAGAGACTTGGCCGACCAAGTTTTGTTTGGTCAGTCGCAAAAAAAAAAAAACTCCAAAGGAAACTGACTAACACCGGTATTACTGCTGGTTGGATTCTAGGGGGTACTATGGGGTAATTTTCGTTAAGCAGGGTTAGGGTTAAGCCTACACAATAAAGCAAGACACCTTGATTTCAAACTTTGAACTTTATTTTGTATTTATTTTAACTAAAAATTCAAATGAAACTGGAAAAAAATTGCAATTAAAATTAAGTGTGTTGTTCAACTTTTTGAAAGATGGCTTTATAACAGCTGTGAAGAGCAACATCTCTCTGGCAAAGAACCTAATTCATCTGTGCACAATCTATCGGGTATTTCGTTGTACAGGAAAATACATCATGTGTGTGAATAAATTAGCTTTGTTCCCTCCTTCACAATATTATATATATATATATATATATATATATATATATATATATATATATATATATATATATAGCAATATCCAATTACATCAGCAACCCCCAGGCTAAGGGATCGTGAATATTCTTGCTTTAGTGGTTTCGCATTGAAAATTCATTTATTTAAAAAACAAAAAACTTAAATCAAATACATTCTAAATTGAAATTGCACTCCAAACGAAACAGCAATTAAAATAATGGAGTGATCAAAAAAATAATATATAAGTAACCACCTTTCCATTTACCGTCAGGCAAGTACCATCTAAACATGCAGGCGGAAAATTACTTACACAAATGAAGACATAAAAACAATTATACATGTAAAAATAATAATTATAATGATGATAATAATCACTGAAATATAAATCATGGTTCGAGGTGAATGTGTTTTTGTATTATTTTATGCTTTAATCACAGATGTATAGGCTGCAGATTTGTGGTCACAACGAACTGCTCTGTGGAAATAAAGCAAAATGAACTCAAAGCACCTCCTGAGCTGAGATGTCTGAGGTCATCTGCAGCACTCATAGATGATACTGTTCTTGCAAAAAAATAAAAAATTCAGAAGACAGAAACAAAGAAAGTGTGAGAACATTTTACATGCGCGTGTTCCACGAGACTGCACACCTCCATACAAACAGCATGTCATACATGCGCATAGACGGCTTTTCTGTAATATGTTCTTAATAATATAATAAAGTGTGTTTCTTCAAGCGCGTGTCTGTGTCTACGGGCGAATTATTTGTAATATTAATTTTATAATAATAATAGCTTAATAATTATAATAATAATAAATTAATACATTAATGGGGAAACAAGCCAAATATCGTCTTGACATCGTCAAAGGCATCAGCTATTGGCGATCCCCGAGATCACTCTCCGTGACAACGAGCTTACAGCTAACTAGCTAACCACGTAGCTACTTTCATTGCTTGTCAGCTGAGTGGAAGCTAATGAGTAAACATGTATTCACCAAAATGTTTTGTTTAAGATTCACAGTTTGGTACCCCCTTCAACCGAACAATTCCAGTCGTTGCATTTATAAAACGTAATATTTAGAAGTCTGGTTTTCCAGACATTAAAATACGATAAGTAGATTTAATAAATAGTGTTTTTGCCCTGTGTAAATAATAATATATAGGAACTGTATCTAAAATAAATGAGGGGTGATAAATAAATACTAATACAACAGGCTGGAAAAATAGAGTCATTCATTTTAATATCCTATATACACTATATTGCCAAAAGTATTCGCTCACCCAACCAAATAATTGAATTCAGGTGTTCCAATCACTTCCATGGCCACAGGTGTATAAAATGAAGCACCTAGGCATGCAGACTGCTTCTACAAACATTTGTGAAAGAATGGGCCGCTCTCAGGAGCTCAGTGAATTCCAGCGTGGTACTGTGATAGGATGCCACCTGTGCAACAAGTCCAGTCATGAAATTTCCTCGCTACTAAATATTCCACAGTCAACTGTCAGTGGTATTATAACAAAGTGGAAGCGATTGGGAATGACAGCAACTCAGCCACGAAGTGGTAGGCCACGTAAAATGACAGAGCGGGGTCAGCGGATGCTGAGGCGCATTGTGCGCAGAGGTTGCCAACTTTCTGCAGAGTCAATCGCTACAGACCTCCAAAGTTCATGTGGCCTTCAGATTAGTTCAAGAACAGTGCGTAGAGAGCTTCATGGAATGGGTTTCCATGGCCGAGCAGCTGCATCCAAGCCATACATCACCAAGTGCAATGCAAAGCGTTGGATGCAGTGGTGTAAAGCACACCGCCACTGGACTCTAGAGCAGTGGAGACGCGTTCTCTGGAGTGACGAATCACGCTTCTCCATCTGGCAATCTGATGGACGAGTCTGGGTTTGGCGGTTGCCAGGAGAACGGTACTTGTCTGACTGCATTGTGCCAACTGTGAAGTTTGGTGGAGGGGGATTATGGTGTGGGGTTGTTTTTCAGGAGCTGGGCTTGGCCCCTTAGTTCCAGTGAAAGGAACTCTGAATGCTTCAGCATACCAAGAGATTTTGGACAATTCCATGATCCCAACTTTGTGGGAACAGTATGGGGATGGCCCCTTCCTGTTCCAACATGACTGCGCACCAGTGCACAAAGCAAGGTCCATAAAGACATGGATGAGCGAGTTTGGTGTGGAAGAACTTGACTGGCCTGCACAGAGTCCTGACCTCAACCCGATAGAGCACCTTTGGGATGAATTAGAGCGAAGACTGCGAGCCAGGCCTTCTCGTCCAACATCAGTGTCTGACCTCACAAATGCGCTTCTGGAAGAATGGTCAAAAATTCCCATAAACACACTCCTAAACCTTGTGGAAAGCCTTCCCAGAAGAGTTGAAGCTGTTATAGCTGCAAAGGGTGGGCCGACGTCATATTAAACCCTATGGATTAAGAATGGGATGTCACTTAAGTTCATATGCATCTAAAGGCAGATGAGCGAATACTTTTGACAATATAGCGTATATTTGAATGTGTTGAAACTTGACACCGGGCGACGCACCCTAAAAACTCCACTGTTAGATCGGTTTCAAGCTGAAGAGCCACATAAAAGTACGTTTTTTTCTCTCGTAAATGTAAACGAGTGTAAATGCCAACACATCATATGCGTCAAAAGTGATGCCTGTCAACCAAAACATGAGCTCATTGATGTCCTTAAATGAGTCTGCTTTTTTATTCCATCAGTTACTCCTGATCGGAGGCTTCCATATATATTTAGTTTATACGTAGGGTTATGTTCTACCTATGTTTGATGGTGCAACGCTCAAATATTTAGTAGTGCGTAAATTGTGACTTAGTGCCCATTTACGCCACAACTAGGCTAAGTTATAATGTACGTATAGCTGGTGCAACCGGCCCCTGATATTTATTTAGCTATTTATTTTATTTTTATTTTTTATTTTAATGGTCAGCATTTGACTGATACTAAACATACAGTACTGATGTTTATTTAGCTGTTTATTTTATTTGAATTTATTCTTTATTTAAATGGTCAGCATTTGACTGATACTAAACATACCGTACTGATTTTTATTTAATTTATTCTTTATTTAAATGGTCAGCAACTGACTAATACTGAACATACAGTACTGATGTTTATTAAGCTATTTATTGTATTTTTATTTATTCTTTATTTTCTTAGTGTTCATTTCTAGTATTTGTTGACAATGTATAATAATAATGTCAAATATTATTTGCTAAAAATATTTAAGAAAGCAGCCTTCCGAGTACCTTTGCATAGTCATATCGGTGCAAAATCAGTGCACGATCCACATAGAAAAGGTCTGTTTTCATTCCAGCTCAAAGATTAGCTATATCGGTAATCGGTGAATTTTTCCTCTCTAAAATTGGTATCGGTCGGGCTCTAGAAATACAGCATCACATTTTGTGTTGGTTCAGATTTCTTTATTTTAAATAGAGTAAGGATCTATTATTGGATTGTTTTTATGTCTCTAAAAAGTCTGCAAACACACCTTTTACAAGAAATCTATTAAAGTGATTTCTGATTTGTTATATCTGCTCTGTACAAATCTGAAATGATCTCATTATTTGGTAACAGACAGCTGAGGGTAGTAAATGCAATAAGAATTGCATTTCTCATTTCTAAATAATTCTTTAAAAGTACTAAAGGAATTACTGGAATCATTACTGGAACCGTTAAGGAACAGGAATCATTAAGAGGAATCGGAATCATAAAATTCCTTACGATTCCCAACCCTACTGAATTTTGAATGAAGTGAGAAGTCACACCATGCATGATCACCATCGATCATCATTTTCACGATCGATCATTGCTGCAACATCCGAGTACTCATGCCCATCCCTACTGCAGTCACTGCAATCATTTCATTTTTTTTTTAGAAATTAAAATTCTGTCATCATTTACTCACCCTCATGTTGCTCCAAAGTCATCTGACTTTCTTACATGGAACACAAAAGGATTTGTTAGGCAGAATGTTGGGGACTGATAGCTTCAATCACCTGCACTTTCATTGCAAAGTTTTTCCATACAATGAAATTGAATGTTGACTGAAACTAACATTCGGATTTCTCCTTTTGTGTTCCAAGGAGGAAGAAAAAAAAAAAAAAAAAAAGGAGGCTGTAAATGATGACAGATTTTTATTTTTAATGTGAACTAACCCTTTACAGGACGCAACATCCAAAAGCCAAACAATCAACCGTATCAGTGTGCAGCTGTGCAAGCTTCAGATGAGGCTCTGTTCATCAAGCAGTAAGCTTATCCCAGGCTTAACTTCACACTTTTTGTACTTAAGATGAATCTAGTATCTAATGATAACGCCCACCCATCAGACGGGTCAGTTTTTCCAGATGAATGCCCCTAAATGAACCAGTCTTATGTGACGAAGCAGATACAATTTTGTATGACATTTCCATTCAAAGCAAAGGCAGGTACACCAATACTCAGTTAACTGGCCAGTGAGTGAAAGCAGGTTTTGGAATCAAGAGTTCGTGGTATTTCAATAATGCTCAAAATTGTTAGAAACGTAGAAGCAAAAGTTCACATTGTCATTCACCTAAAAACAATTTTTTTTTTCATCTTTTACACCCTAATGCCATCTCTAACTCAAACGTCCTCACGCTTGACGCATACGCACTCTGTGCATGCGCTGTCCATGCACTCTGTGATGCGTCAAGAGAGAGGAAGTGTGAATGAGCTTCCCTTATGAAGGTGCAGATGGAGACTGTAGATGTCAAGATTTATAGAGAGCTACAGATCGTATTGCTTCAGAAGATGTGGATTAAACCTTGAGTCCTATGGACAACATTAATACTTCCTTTAAGTCCTTTTTGAAGCTTGAAGGTTATGGACCCCATTGACTTGCATTGTACGGCACAAAACACATTATCCTTTTAAAAAGTCTTTGTGTTCTGCAGAAGCAAGAAAGTCATACGAGTTTGAGATGGCATATGGGAGAATAAATGAGAGTTATCATTTTAGGGTGAACTATTCCTTTCAGGCATATTTGTGAATGAACTCAAAACACACTGTTTAGTAATAAATAATTAGCTCCACTCTCAATGAACACGTAAACATGTGGTTTGTCCAATGATAAACCAATCTTTTCTGGGTAGAGAACCCTTTCTCAAATTAGAGATAATGACATTGCGACATGTCATAAAAATAGGTTTAACGAACTATAACACTTAAAAACACTCAATCAAAAAGGAACCATAAAGCCCATCCAACTACTAAACAAGTTTATTAAATTGAAATATATACAAATATTTTTAAACATTACTGGCTTTCACAACAGGTCTACATCATTAGTTCTGTGCCCTGGTTAACAGCATGTACATATAGTGATCTATAAAGTTTAACAAAGCCAAAAATACAGATCCAACACAGGTGGATATTTCAAAGCACTGCTGCATGGAGCACTACATGCAAACACACACCTGGTCTCAGTCTTGTGACGTCACCTGCCCATTGATAACGTCTATTTTTATCATGCAGCTAGACGTAATATCATAGTCATCATCATATTTATACTACTTGCTGGCTGCTGTAACAGGAGTGTGTTCTTGTAAAACCATAATCCACTCCTAATCCAGTACAGATTACTCTCCCCATCAGACGCTGCCTTTTCCTTCACTTTCTGTTTGACCCTGACCTGTTTGGTTTAACCAGGACAAAACTATCAGTGTGTAACGCTCAGTTAAACCAGTAAATACTGGAGTTTATTCATCTCTGTTCTGGATTATCGATAAATCTGGACAGATCTGTAAGGAAAGCACGAGAGTGTACTGGCTAATTCACACATTACGAAACCTGGTATCAACAAAACGCCCTTGTAAATAAACCCATCTAACAAACTTGCATCAATAACAGACAAATTATAAAACTTCGACACAACATCGACTGGTTCATGTGTTCGTTATTAATTGGTAACAACTGCTATCGATAAGGTAAACGGCTGACTCGACAGCTAGCATTAGCGCGCTAACCCACAAAAGCTGATTTATGTTTATTGTGCTCCTTAAAATAAATCAACGATCAAAACTCACCTTGAACTGGTTGGTAATGTGATATAGTTAATTGTGGCTGAATCACAAAGGACCCAGCCGAATAGTTTCTTTAGATATTATCTGTAAAGCTCCTCATTGCTATCGGAGCAGGTCCTCCCTTGAAAGCGAAAAGCGGACGCGGTCGAGTCTTGGGAGTCGACTCTTTGAACATGATCTTGAGCAGAGTCGACTCACTTGATTGCGTAGAGCTCGTTCCATCTGATTCCACTATTTCTAGTTAGCTTTCTAGATTCGTATGTTTTTGATGGTTAATACAAAGAAACCTTACGCACTAAACACGTAGGCTGATGAACGTGAGGGGGTACTTGTAATGTAAATTATACAAATAAAAATCTGTGTGGTAAAAAAACAAAAACAAATCAGTGTTTATATTTCATTTATGTTTCAAAATAAAAGTCTGATGCACACAATTTAGTTTGAATTTAATCAAACGGACTATGGCCACAAGCTACTTCACCACCCAAAATCTTTGTTCTCTAACACAAGGTGCGGTTTGGTTCCATCTGTTAACATTAGCTAATGCAAAACAATAAAGTGTTTTTTTTACAGTATTTTTTAATCTTTATTAATAAAAATACAATTGTCATTGTTAGTTCATAGTGCATAATGTTAACAAATGCTACTTTTGATTTTAATAATGTATTAGTATATGTTTAAATTAACATTAACCATTTACAGCATTAATAATGCTGTAAAAATATAGTTCAATGTTAGCTCATGTTAACCTATTGTAGTGTTACCATAACATTTACATTTAGTGTCCTCTGTTGCTTGAATAAAGGCATACTAATGCAGTTACATTATTTAATGTGAGCAGTGTGCAGCCCTAGAACTTCAAAAATGTGGTTTTAATAAGACAGACTAATTGCATTGTAAGCAGAATCAATGCTTGTGGCAGTTTTTTTTTTTTTTTTTTTTTTTGGTCTTTGACTTTAATTTATGCTTTAAAGACGGCAAAATCATATGCACTTTTGATGCAAGACAACCTCAAAGCACTTGCGGTGTAAAATGCAGCAATAAAAGGATTCATTTACCAACTGTTCAGGTGTTATACGGGGATATTTTCTCCCTTTATGTGTGACTAGTAGATTGTGTGCACATACTGTAGGACAGGTGGACTATGCCATGTTGCTGTGGAAGGACAGGGATAACAACCGAGCAACATTTTTACCTTCTAAAAATGCATCACGTTACCAAAGGAGTTGCAGTTACAATACATTTGGTAAAGTTTTAATCAGTATTGATGAACAATCTTCCTACCATTTCTATTTGAAAAAAAAAAAAGATCCTATTACAGTGTTATAAAATTTTGCCCACCCTGGTGAATATCTGGAATGTCAAAATGCACAAGATAACATTGTGTCAATTGAAGATTGCTTCATTTTTGTAACGCACAACAAAAATCAAGGAGAGCAAAGAATAAAATAGTTGTAGTAAACGTGGTAGTAAAATTGTTAATGCCAAATCTGTAAGACCGAAATTGAATTGAGAGTAGGCACCTCTGTGAAAAACCTGCTATCCTAGAGTGTTGCATTATAGGTATAGTTCACCCAAAAATGAAAATTCTCATCATTTACTCAATCTCTTGCCATCCCAGATGACTTTCTTCAGAACACAAATAAAGTTTTTTTTTTTAGAAGAATATCTCAGCTCTTTAGGTCCAGATAATACAAGTGAATGGTTGCCAGAACTTTGAAAGTTGAAAAATCACAAAGGCACCAAAGAAGCAATCCATACCACTCCAGTGGTTAAATCCATATCTTCAGAAGCAATATGATAAGTGAGGGTGAGAAACAGATCAATACAAGTCTTTTTTTACTATAAATCTCCACTTTCACGTCAACATTCTTTTAATTTTTGGCGATTCACATTCTGCGTGCATATTGCCACCTATTGGTCGGGGTTGGTCAAAGGTGGAGATTTATAGTAAAAAAAAGGACTTAAATATTGATCCGTTTCTCACCCACACCTATCATATCGCTTCAGAAGACATGGATTTAACCACTTAAGTTTTATGGACTATATTTGTGCTGCCTTACGTGATTTTTGAAGATTCAAAGTTCTGGCCACCATTCACTTCCATTGTGTGGTCCTACAGAGCGGAGACATTCTTCTAAAAATCTTCATTTGTGTTCTGCAGAAGAAAGAAAGTCATACACATCTGGTATGGCATGAGGATGAGCAAATGATGAGAGAATTTTAATTTTGGGGTAAACTATCCCTTTAATGCAGTGCATGCACTCAAGTATTTTGAGATGAAACCAAAAAGAAAGAGTTAACCACATACCAGTGTGGTTGCTGTAGTAAATCTGATTGAATTAATATATTCATATTCAGTATTTTACTTAAAGTCAATACAGAATAGAATCAAGTCTGGGTGCAGCATCCCCCCACCACCTTACTGGAACTTTGAGTACACAAAAAACTAACCAGTCTTTTTTATGTACAAGTGTATTGTCAGGCAAAATATTTCCCTTTTCTTTTTAACGCCCATAACCGGACTGTCATGGGCAACCTCATCGACCCAGCATAGTGGCCAGCAGTGCCATCCGAACATACATCCCATTCTCTGCCTGTCGGAAGTAAGCAGCTCGAGGATCTGTGTCCACCTCAACACTGAAAAACAATACCATTAAGAGACATAAGTTGATGTATTTTCCATACTTTACTCCATAAGCAACCCACACGTGTATTTGTAAGAGTTGTCTGCCTGGCCAAAGCCTGTTGGGACCCGACAAACTTTGTAGTTTCAGGATTAGGGTAATTTTTCCCCATGAATGACTTAAGGTTTCCATCAGGTTCAGGTTTTTAATTATTAAAAAATACATCATATAATAACATTATCCATAAATACTTTTGCCATTATACATATTACAATAACTAGACTCAAATATATTATTTATTATAGACTAGAGTTACTTAATAATATCAAACCTGATCTCATTGACTCTGGGCAGAGGATGCATAACCACCATCTTCCTTTTGGCTCCCGTCATGATGTGGGGGGTTAGGATGAACTGGCCGAAACACTGCCGGTAGGAAAGAGACGATGTATTAAAACCTTTTTCAATACTGTTAGGGAAAAACAAAAGCTGATACAATGATCTCAACATGAGATGCCTACCGCTTTGTACTGTTCTTCAGAGGCGAATCGCTCCTTCTGTATCCTCGTCATATACAGTACATCAGTGTCTGAAAGGGCCTCTTCAATGCTGTTAAACTCCTCCTATGGACACAGTTGGAGAAGTTTAGACACAATTCAAGAACAATTCAACCAATGAGGGTAAATGAAGCACACATAATTAGCAATCCACTCCTCAATTCACACATTTGACTGCGGACACACCTGTTTTATCCCTTTGGAGGCCACAAAGTCAATAATCTCAGCAGGCATGCTGAGATTCTTTGGGGCCACATAGCGCAAAGTGATCCTGTACTGAGTGAGAAGTCTGGCCAGAGAATGCACAGTGCGGCCATGTTTCAGATCGCCTACCATGGTAATCTGAGATTTAAGAAAAAAAAAAGAAACATTAAAAGGAATATTCCAGGTTTAATACAAGTCAAGCTCAATCAACAGCATTTGTGGCATAATGTTGATTATCACAAATTTATTTCGACTCGTCCCTCCTTTTCTTTAAAAAAAAATGGAATGGAAGTGACTGTGACCAATTATTGGAGGGTTTAAAGGCATAAATGTGAAGCGTATAATTTTATAAAAGCACTTACATTAATTCTTCTGTTACATCTCATGTATTATTTGAGCTGTAAAGTAGTTTAAATTGTAATTTTTACAGTCATTTTAGGGTTTGTTGACATTACATTGTCATGGAAACCTTATATACTAAACACATAAGCATGATGAACATGAGGGGGTATTTCTAATGTAAAATTACACAAATACAGTTTTATGTGGTAAAAAAACAAAAATTTCATCTATTTTTCAAAATAAAAGTCTGAAGCACACAATTTAGTTTTAATTTAATAATAAAAAAAATTTACCTACTGGAACTTTGAGTACACAAAAAGCTAACCAGTGTTTTTGGTACAAGTGTATTTAAAGATGCTGTAAGCGATGTCAGCCGTTGAATTAGCCATGCCTTCTCTTTCCAAAACCCCTCACTCCAAAGATAACAAATGAGCGTTATTGAGACTGACATGGTGCAGAAAGTTTTTTTTTTAAAACAACAGCAGCAAAATAGCACCCTCAACAGACAACTGTTATGAACAACACTGCTTAAAAATGGCAGTAAGCCTCAATTTGCTGCAACTACAATACTATGAGAACCCATCAAATGATTGACAGGTCAAAAGCGTCATTGTCCGCGGCTCGCGGAAATATTTTTATTTTCTGTTTACAGAGTCTAGTGCTGTCAGAGACAGGTGAGATATCTTATAACACAGTTCATTAATATCTTTCAGGGAGTAGGAACATTTTTGGCATACCTTTTCATGAAAATAAAATCGCTTACAGCACCTTTAACTAGTCTGTTGCCAGGCAAAATAATTCCTTTTTCTTTTTAATGCCCAAAACTGGACAGTCATGGGTGACCTCATCGACCCAGCACAGTGGCCACAGTGAAGTTGTAAAATTGGCTAACTTTACACAAAAAAGGTTAGTGATTTTATCACACTAAAATTATGTTTTCACGCATATTGAAAATATTGATTATTTTAATTTTTTTTTTATTTTTACGAAAATGAGGGGCAAGTCAAAATTATTTTTGTGGTGATTAATATTATGTCATAAATACTATTAATTGAGTTTAACTTGTATTGAACCCGGAATATTCCTTTAATTGGAACAAGACAGAAATTCAGCAATTATGCTTAATAAAGCAACTCATGGTTCCAACATAGTTCCAAATTTCAGCCCAGGCAAATCAGATCAAGACATACTAATACTGAGCTATGCTAATACAATTGTCTGAGGAGTTAGAACAATTTATCCACATAGACTCACAGTCATGCCATTGACTGTTCCCAGTTCCTCTCTGATGGTAAATATGTCCAGAAGAGCCTGAGTGGGATGTTCTCCAACTCCATCTCCAGCATTGATCACGGGTCGCCGACAATGCCTTGCTGCACTCTACAAACCATAAGCATTAAGCAGCAAATGCTGCATTATCTTCAAATTCTTGTTTTGAAACATTACTGACAACTATAGCAATATAATTGTTTATAATCATCACTTAATGCACTTCTAAACACAAAGTTATGCATGTGATTAATTTCCGAGTGAAACAGAGTGTCTAGCCGAAAGTAAATATACAGTAGAATGGGTTATTACATTTTGATGAAGACCAGGAACATTTATTCTTTATGACATTGATGTCACGTCTTTTGACCCAAAAGTATTTTCCTATAAAAGTGCATTGATGGCTAGCCACTGGCATGACTCACCTCTACAGCTCCAGGTGTGGGGTGGCGCAGAACTATGACATCAGCATAGCAGCTCATGGTGTGAACGGAGTCAGCCAAAGACTCGTCCTTCTGTGTGGAGGACGTGGACTCGCTGAAATGCACCACTGTGCCTCCCAGACGCTGCATGGCTGCTGCGAATGAGCTACTGGTGCAAGTGTTCACCTCATAGAACATGGATGCCATGACTTTACCCTAAGAATAGATGAAGAGGATTCAGTTTCCAAAGACTGCTATTTGAAGCCTGGATTTCTATCACAAAACCAAAAACTCGCACAAGTGATCTACTCTGCTCTATCCTACTGTGATAACCGAGGTTATTTGACAAAAATGTTATAGTTCATATTAAATAATATTTTTGGTGGAATCTATCAAGGCATTATTATCAGTGGCAGATTCAAAATGTGCTAAGGCTACCATTTTTCATAAATATTCTAGTTTACTTTTTTAGAAAGATTACTGTAGCTACATTGACCTACCACAGAAATGAGGAGCCATCCACAGTTTTACCTGTGCTTATCGTATTACACTGTAAATATAAGGGCAAGTACATAGGGCTCTGAAGTCGGGATCTCCAAGACTTATGGACAAATTTATATGTTTTTTTCAAATGTTGTTATGATATTAGTAAATAAACTGGCCTTGTTTGTCTTCAGATATTCCTAAAACTACTTAAATCATAAAGAGCCTGATGAAAAGAAAACGATCCATTTTAGGTTAGGAAACAATTTTTTTTTTTTTACTCCTTTAGAAATAAGGTGTGAATTAAATTACGTTTAGTTTGATTTCACCTTAAAGGGGTCATGACATGAGGAATCAAATTTTCCTTGTTCTTTTGACATATAAGCAGTCATAGTACTATAAAAATATACTGTAGGTTTCAGACACCAATGCCTATTTTTCGTCATTACACCCTTGGCCCCACCCACTAGTGCACAGGTTAAGTGGAAAGAGATGGGCCTGTCATGGTAGATTCATCTACACCAAAGGGGACTTACACAGGACACCTTCATGTGCCTATCTGGATTTAAATGTTTTTCTATATAAACCTGCACTAGATGAACGGCTTTGACCATTATAGTTCATCTCGTGCCTCTTCTAAAAGACACAATGTCAAGTTATAACTCCAAAAGGAGACCTCCATTCTGTTCAGCTGCATTTCTTGCTGTTTTGAAGGTGTCCGGGACTGTTTTTGCACCCATCTGTGCTATTTTTAATGGTTAGTCTTTTGTAAACAAGCACTATGTGGACGTCTATGATCGTTTTGATGCGTTTCCGGCAATGTGCACCGAGTTTTAAGAGCAGTACAAGTGCAACTTTTAAAAACCCATCACATTCTGCTGCTGCCACTGACTGGGAGAACACATGCTGTTCTGTGTGTCCTTGCAACAAACACAGAAGATGTGAGTTGTGAAGATCAGCGTCTCTGCTTTGGCCTGTTGAAGCACCCAGCATCACCATGGATTGTATTACGTTTGCGTTTTCAGAACATTTCAGAGTGTATTGTATGTTTTTTTGAGCTGATATCAGCGTGGATTGCTTGTGAACCAGTCACAATATGATTCAAGCTTTGTAAAGAAACTGTTATTGAATAAGCATTATTAAAGATGGGGCAGTTAAAAACTCTATTGGACCCGATGCAAAACCGTAAGTACAGTTTCATTCACGAATATTTCAAATGTCAAAACGGTTTAAAGTTAAGGTGCCACAATGTATTCGGATGCAATGTATTGGGTGTACGTTATTTATAAACCTTGAAATTTAATTTTATAATGTTGTGGAGCTTGTTGTTCATTTTCTTCTGATTGAGTTTCAAATATGGCTGAATTGGAGGGGGCTGCATGATGTTAACCAATCATAACAGATGGCATTTACATTGAAATCTTAAAGGGCCAGAGATCTTAAAACAGAGCGTTTCAGACAGAGGGCCAGAGACAGGGTAGAAAATGTATATATATATATATATATATATATATATATATATATATATATATATATATATAAATCTTTACTAACATTAAAAGTGGACCTCAGGGAAGATAAGGAGTATGTCATGTAAAAATAATGTAAATAGAATTAAAAATAAGTGTCGAATTCTACAAGGATCCAGATGCTTAGATTATGTAAATTATACTTAGCAAACGTAAACTCGAAATGCAATTAAGCAATTATGTTATAAATTAATTAATTGCAATTATGTAATAAACCAACTTCGGTGGTGGCTGCTTTATACAGTCATCCATGCTCGAAGACCATTTTGGACCCAGGAAAAACTGTATTAACTGAGATAAAATCTGCTCATTCTTCTGTGCAATTTTGGCTATGGCCAGGGTACCTTTAAAATGTCCAAGGGTCTTTCTTTCTGCACCTTGAGACGAAGTGTATGTGCCACATTGAACAAGTGAGACATCTGAAAGCCCAGCAAGACAAGGTGTTTAATTATTAGTGAGACAAATTAACTTCATAACTTTTGAAAAAAATACAACGCTATAATTTCTGGTATTAAAAAATCTAATAGATTAGGTGGCGTGTTACCTGTTCCTTGCTGAACTGCCACACAGACAGTACATGCTGGCCTACCAGTGGGTGCAGCAATGGGGAGGTCTGGGGGTGGGGCATGATCTGTCCAGCTTGAGGTGACAGGATCCTGGCCAGAGGAAGAGGGTGCATATATGCCTCCGCAGGGGGAGCCAATTCTGATAATGGAAGTAGTACAATCATAATCAGCACACAAAATATCACTGCCTTGTTTTAGTAAATTCCATTTTACACCAATGTACGGGACACAAGTTCACTGGAAACAGCCTGAATCAGAAGACATGGCACACAAACAAAGAATGGGTAATGGAGAAATAGACCAAAATGTTTTGATCCCACTGTAGCTCAATATACAAGCCCATGCTACAGACAGATTTGCAGAGTACCGCACATACAGTTGTTATTACGTAAAATTCATTTATGCAGCCTCGTTCCCAAAGAGTCAGTTTGTATGAGTGGTAGGAGGACACATTTTGCTATGGTTTCCAGGGTATACAGACTAACCCAGATCATTTCAAACAATACCTTTTAGCAACTACAAACCTGCATCGTACAGTGGTCTTAATGGTATCTCCTTCATGCCACAAAGTTTGAAGCAATCAATAAGTGATAACATACTCACAGCTATTAGAATAGCTAGAATTCCAAGATTTTAAGTTTGTAAAAAGTGTAATAGTAGTCTGGATAACCATTTATCTCATGCGCGTCCCATTAAAATCTTACACTTTTTATTTGGTGTGTATTGTCACAGTGGCTTGTATGCGTCCATATTTATTTATGTTGTATATATTGTTTTGTTTTTTGAATCCCTAGTTTAAAATACTTTACTAAAAACAAAAATGAAACATCATAGTAGTGTTTAATTTGGCACACAGCATGCACAAACTCAGATGGAATATGCAGAGCTATACTGCAGCCTACATTACCTGGAGTAAGACCGGGATCAGACGAGCGGTGGATACGAGGTGGGAGAATGAAGCGACCGTCCCCAGCTGACAGGCGTGGGCTTGGGGCGTGGCTACGGACCACATCAGCAGGTGCTGCCTGACAGAGGCACTCAGGAGTCTGTACCTCACTAACACGCTGTAAACAGCAACGTTAATCAGTATATTAGAGAGCTAGAGATAAAGTTTAGGGAGCTGATAATTATGGGGGTGTCTGTTAGCACATTACCCTAGGAGCATCCATCATTGTTGATCCTGCAGGGGCCACTGACCATGACTTTACATCCTGACCATAACCTGGAGCTACAAACACCTTATGAGAAAAATAAAATTATTAAAACAGAGAAATGTTGGAGCCACGGCCTAGCATTTGGAGCATGTGCTCCAGAAACCTTGAGCTCATGCGGGATTGTTTCTAGCCTGCACTGTGTCCCGATCACTTTCTGTCCAACCACGCCCCCAAATATTACTACATTTTAAAAATAATTTTGATTCAGACCGATTTGTGAACCGGTTCAACTGTTTTATTGAAACAAACCAACACAAAAGAACAATTTTCTCACCAAAGGAACATCACTATGGCTAGCGAGCACATTTTACGCTACACTAGAGCAATATCTAGCTGACAAAATATTTTTGAGTACAGCAAAACTAGAAAATGTATATTCACTATAACACATTTCCATGACTTTTCAGATCACTTTCATTTCATTAACTTTACCAAACATGGAAAACAATTTAAAGAAACAGTTCTCCCAAAAATGACCATTCTCTCATCATTTACTCACCCTTATGCAGTCTCAAACCTGATGACTTTCTTTTTTTCTGTAGAATACAAACAAAGATGGTGATATGATGTAAATATATCCATACAGTGCAAGTCAATGGGGTCCAATGCTTCCAAAGACAGTATCAATGGTAATCTATAAGACTCAAGTGATTTAATCCATGTCTTCTGAAGTGATATGATTTGCTTTGGGTGAGAACAGACCCAAATTTATACACAATAAATCATGCCATCGGCAGTCTCCAAGGATTTGAGCTCATGATTTGAAGCTCAATTACACTTGACGCATGCCAGAGCACTGACGTTTTGGTCTGTTCTCACCCAAAACCAACCGTATCACTTCAGAAGACATTGATTAAACCACATGCGTTGTATGGATTTCCTTTATGTCGTTTTTGGAGCTTGGAAGTGTTGGACCCCATTGACTTGCATTGTGTGTATTTATTCACATTTTTATCTCCTTTAAAACATCTTCATTTGTGTTCCGTAGAAGAAAGAAAGTCCAACGAAAGCATAAGAGAAAGTAAATAAAAGCATTATCATTTTCCTTAATATTTCCAGGTTTTCTATGACTCTGATTGACAGTCTGTGGATGAACTGATTATTTGAATATGAAAGAAAGAGAAACAATTGAACAGATAAGCATTACCACACCTGTCCATCAATATAGGCCACCTCTCCTCTCAGCACCACCCTCATGACTTTTCCCTTCACTTTCATGCCCTCAAAAGGAGTCCACTTTGACTTGGTGAACTGCATGTGCTTTGGAATCGTCCACTCTTGCTCCAAATCCACCTGTAAATTTGTGTGTCCAAAGCATTGTGTTCAAATTCAAAACATTCTTGACACTTCATGGATGATTTTATGTACAGCAATGTGATTTTTAACTTCTGCAACACTGAAATACCTCCACATAAGTGTCCTCTTGTGGAGGAAGACAGAATATTCTGCTGGGGTTCTCGTAGAGTCTCTTGATGATGTCATCGATGGTGAGGCGTCCATCGCTGACTGCAGTGAGTAGCAGAGGCAGCATGGTCTCCAGGCCTGGGTAACCTGGAGGTGGTTTCTTAGAGTTCTTCTCCTCTAATGAATGAGGAGCTGCAAAATCACAAAAGATTGCCAAATAAGACCAACAAGACTTGCCTAAGCAGCCTTGATCAACAGTTATACAGGAGTAAACATTGTCACATGGGAAAGTATAAAAAGTGAGTAACGGCATACAGTTTGAAACCAGTATTACCATGGTCTGTAGCAAAACAGTCAATGATATCTAGATTCTCCCACAATGCCTCCATATCCTCACGTGTACCCAGCATGGGCCGTACTTGTGCCCTGCCGTCCCCAAAGGTGGGAACATTATCTTCACACAGGAAGAGATGGTGAGGAGCCACTTCACACGTCACCTGGATCCCCTTTTGTTTAGCAGCACGAATGATCAAAATCTGAAAATCAAAGCATGGTAATTAGAAATGCATTACAAGAACATGTAAAGACACGTTAGACCATTTTTAACATCACTTTCTTGACTCATTTGATCTGACTGTTAAATTGTTAAGGTTATGCAAAATAACCCACTGATTCTTGAGATAAGGGACAAAACAAGTTTTAAACCTTAGTTTTAATTTTTTAATACTAAATTAATTTTAAATTGATATATTTGTAGACAAAGGTCTCAGCTAACAAACCATGTAAGGGGAGCATTTTATAAAAGGTTTCTTTCTGAAAACTCCATCAGACATACTAAATGTGCTATTTTAATTTGATCCATCCAACAAGAGTATAAAGTCTTTATCTAATTATGGTGTTCAGCAGAGGAGTTAAGTGATAAAATACATTCTATAATTTTTTTCTGTTTTCACACTATTCTGAAAATCCTGACGGAGTTGACAAAATGCAATATTTTTCCATCTTAACCATGTGTTGTACGCTGGAGCCATTTAGTTTTTTTTTTCCTTAGTTAAGCTGCCACTATAACCTAAACTAAAATTCTTAACAGAAATTATCATACATGGAATGACGCAGTTGACATGTTGAAGCTGTGACCGCAGAGACTTCATAATCAAATTTACCAAACCATGTGTCCTACTGTTGCATCCACCATGAGCAGGAAGTGGGAAAGGGTTACTCAGAGTTCTAGCTGACCATGACATTATCTGATTAATTCAGGGTTAAATAAAAATCTGACGGAGTTGACGCCAAGTGAGGACACAACTTTGATGGGCAGTTTTTTTTATGGAAAATATAATATTAAGTTTACTTAATGTATTGTTTGATATCTTCCAGATCCCTACCTTTCATTTGATACTCATATTTATGAATTTGTTGCATTTGTAATCACTTTGTTTGACAGTTTAACATTGTTAAGGTTGTTACATGTGCTTCCAAGTATAGAGGATGCATTTAAAAAAAATTGTAATTAAATTAAAAAATATAAGTAATAAATGCCCTGAGTATTCACATTTCCTTTAGACTTAACCTTTTCAGTATTATTATTACTATAAATGTCTTGATACTTAAAGGTGCAATATGTAACATTTTTTTTTGCCAATGTGTGAACGGCTTGTAACACAACTTAAATAATTAGCCCTTCCCGGACTTCTAGGTTGCCTATTAAAGCCTGTAGACTAATGGCTTTTGCCGAGAAAATCCAAAGGATGTGAAGTTTTGCGTGCTCCCAAGAGCCTTGCCTCAGTGCTTCCGCTATTTAACAGTGTCAACAGACAGTCTGCAACACTAGGTAACGTTATCTTAGAGATGGAATCCAGCAAACGGCCGGCTCCAGACACAACACCGACTCCTACACAAACTCTGAGTAAGCCAAAAAAAAAAAAAAAAAACATTTACTGACTCCCGTCTGGCTAAGCAGGAACGCGATCATGGTCGAGCGAAATCTAGAGTGAACATCGGCAGGACATTTGATTCCTGGAGGGACCTTCCTTCGGTTTTTGGGTTCAGAACCGACCCTGAATTGGCGTTCATCTTATTGGACAGGTAAGCTTACATAGCTGCAAAGCATGTGAAATATAGTGCCATAAGGATTGATCTGTGTAATTTTAGCTAACTTGACCTTGCCTGCTAACGCTGACGAATTGCAAGCTACCTGGCTTCGTAACTTTCAAATAATTTCAACGATCTTCTCTTTATACTAAAAGTCAGGTATGCTGATTCACAGTAACTGACATAATGTTAATCTGTAATTATTCAACAAGGTAAACTACAATAACACATGAAATTAATGCTTGACAATGTTCAAGATAATGCAAAAAGACCCATTCATTAGTGTAACGTAACTTGGTTATACAGAAAATATATACAATCTATTATTATAAAACAATAGCGCATCAATATATCAAAATGACAGTTGTGATGGAATCACATCAATACTGAATTGTGTCAACATATTTATAATGTACAGTCTATTTTATAAACAGCTTCTGTCATCATCCACCAAATTTAGCTAACAGCTACTGATAAAGCTGGCTAGCTAGCTAACGCCGACATAGGCTATCGTATAAATGCAGTCAATGTATCATGCAACGAAAAGTGATTACTTCAAACTACAGTCTCGCATAGTCAGACCTATATCCACACTTTCTTTTAGCCCTGTTCCAGCACTGGAGAGTCAAATATAATATATAGTCTCAAAGTTTGTAGTAAAACAATCATAACTAAGTAATTTTAATTATGCTAACTCATCTGTCATAATGATGCAGGTGAATCACATTCAGTCTCTTTGTTTTGGTCATGCTCGCTCGCGTCCCTATGGAGTGTGTGCGCGCGATCACAAGCAACAGGCTGCAGTTCACTTAACGGCCACAGGTGTCATTAATAACAAGGGTTTCTGAATGTTGCATACTGCACCTACTTAACAATTTTTTTTTTATGTAGGACATGTTTTGTACCTTCTCTCAAGAATCAGTGACCCGTTTTATTCCCAAGATCATAACAAGACACCACTTGCTGAATGCAACATGAGGTGATGTCACTAACATAATACGATGAAGTCGCACACATTTCAAACAGTGAAATAATGACTACCGTTACACATGCTAAATAGTAGGCAGTATACAGTATATACTGCACAGTATACATAAAGTTTTATGCTAGTATTCCATTTCAAACATAGCCTGACAGGAGCTTGACCATCAAGGTAAATGAAATCTAGCTGTTAGACTACCACATCCCAAATACTATGCATTCTTACCTCTTCTTTCTTGGCAACATGGCTGATATGAACAGGTCTCTGATACAGTTGTGCTACCATTAAGATTGCCGCCACCGTCTGTTTCTCCGCATGTGCCACAATGGGCAGATGCTTTGGCCACTTTTCAAAGTGCTGCAATGACACAGAACATCGGTTTGCTTTGTCACAATAGTAATGTAACCAAACTGTGAGACATATAATAATAACATTTGAAAGGGAACTAGAAACTCTGAAGACATGTTCCTTACCTCCATCCATTGAGAAACATTGTCCATTTTCAAAGTGGAAAAGGTTTCATTCAAGTACATCTTTAGGCCAGCCGTAGAGCTCGCTATGGATGGAAGAAGAGTGGCGTTTTCAGATGATGCTCCCACAAAGAGAGCATAATCACAGCGGCACCCAGCCTTGGCAAGCTACGCCAGTTCATGGGGGTGGGGGGAAACAAGAGAGATCATGTTTAACAACGTCTACCGTTTTTCATACTAATAACCAGAACAATCTGTAACTGGTGTTGATGTTACCTTCTGAGCCATGGCGAAAGAGGTGGGGTCAATGATGGCGGGGTTGGTGTTGGGCATGGCACACACCAAGGTGATTCCTCCAGCCAGGGCAGCAGCTGTGCCCGAGGAGAAATCCTCTTTATGGGTGGCACCGGGCTCCCGAAGGTGCACATGGATATCAATCAGACCTTTAGAAGTAGAAAATGACACCCTTTAATTATCATGTATGGTTTTAGGAAAAACATTGGCCCTATTTAACCATACATACACAGAAAGGATGCACTTCACTAACAGGTTAGCAGAGGACCGGACAGTATTTAAAAAAAAAGATGGGGCAGTACTCACCAGGCAAACGGATGAGTTTCTGTGAGGTCATGCTATCAACATGTGTCTTTACACGAGGAGCCTGACCAATCTGCCTCAGTGCCTGTCAACCCAACATACATTTCAATCTTACAATAAATCAGGTTTTTTATATATATATATATATATTATTATTATTATTATTATTTATTTTTTTTATTATTATTTTTCTTTTCTAATTTTATCCCCTTTTCTCCCCAATTTGGCATACCCAATTCCCACTACTTAGTAGGTCCTCGTGGAGACACGGGTGGCAGAGGACAAGTCTCAGTTGCCTCTGATTCTGAGACAGTCAATCCGCGCATCTTCTCACATGGCTCGTTGTGCATGACACAGCAGAGACTCACAGCATGTGGAGGCTCATGCTATTCTCCGCGATCCACGCACAACTTACCACGCGCCCCATTGAGAGCAAGTACCACTAATCATGACCACGAGGAGGTTACCCTATGTGACTCTACCCTCCCTAGCAACCAGGCCAATTTGGTTGCATAGGAGACCTGGCTGGAGTCACTCAGCACACCCTGGATTCGAACTTGCGACTCCAGGGGTGGTAGTCAGCGTCAATACTCGCTGAGCTACCCAGGCCCCTAATAAATCAGGTTATTAAATGCAGCAGAGCTACAGAATGCATAAACCCCTCAGATCCACCAACATTTTTTATTTTTTATCTACATTAGAGGATAATGGCTTTATCAATTTATTCAAGTAAAGTCTGTAAACTTCACTAACAAATCTTAGATCATCACTACTTACCTGAACAAAAAGCTTGGTGCATTTAATATCAGTGATTAGAGGAACAGAGTAGTCGATGGCCATTCGGCGCGTGCGGTAACCTTTGGTCATGAAGGAGGACAAGCGCCTTCCACCAGAACTCCTCATGGACAGATTGATGACCAAGTCAAAGTGGTTTTCCTCAAGATAGTCCATGATGTTTCTTTGCTTGTCTTTATTAGGACAGTCACTCTCCTCTTCAAAAGGCCAGTCCACTGCCATCACCTGCTCAGAGACAGATGAACAAGTAGAAATTACAAAACAGGAAATTTATCAGGTAGTTCATATCATCGCTCAGTTAGCTGTAAATGAAAATGCACCAGAAGTTAAATAAATGGTCTGATGGGTCTTAATAGCCTTAAACCTCGTTTAGCCAACTTGCTGTCTACTGTCTACATATGCAGCTACCTTCCAAACATCATGACTAAAATGATACCTGATAAGAGACTGACTGAAACCCTTTATAGGCAGCAACTCACACATAAAGCTCCACACATAAAGTGCACAACAGACTCGACTAACTATTCAAACAGAATTGGACATTAGAGCTTGCTAAGCTGATAAAACACTACTCTAATAAGCATAAAACACATAGCATGCAAATATTGAGTAAAAAAAAAGAAGTCAATTTTCAATTAGATTGAATAATTTTTATCGATACTTTTTGGATGTACCTTGACTCCATGTTCAGTGTAGAAGTCAGCAGTGCCCAGACTGGCATACAAGTTATAACCCAAACTCTCCAACGTCTGGACAGTGGGCAGCAGCTCACACTTATTCTGAAAAGAAATGAGCCACAGACTATTTTAATATATCAATTTCTTTCTTTTACAATCAAAAACATCTAACACCACAACTTTCAGTACAGTGAATCAAGTTAACTTTTTACTGGTCAGATCTTTATACCTTGTAGGTACCAATGGAGAGGAGAATATTCTCTTTAGGGAGTTTGAAGCCAGTGCTGAGCATTGCCTTTAGATAGGCCTCATATCTATTCTCTCCAAAGCAGGCCACCTCTCCAGTGCTGGTCATCTCAACACCTAGAACAACATCTGCTCCAGCCAACCGTGAGAAGGAGAACTGAGGAACCTGAGGGAGAAATAGTTAAAACATATGTAAACCTTGAAAGAGATAATTGTATCCAGTGTCCAAAATTAATGGTTGCCTTGTGACAAATGAAAGTAAAAATTGGCTTTGGTGAGTAAATAAAAGCAGTTACTTGGCTGATAACTCTAAAAAGGAACTGAAACATAATACATGGTTTAAGTTGAACCGTAAGAATGACAGTCTGTCCCTCTCTGATGTAAGGGACAGGAGTGATTTAAATCAAGGCACACAAACAGCCTACTAAAGCAAATATCTGTTACGACTCACATCTTCTTAAAAGGAATATTCCAGGTTCAAAATAAGTTAGGCTCAATCATCAGCACATGTGACATAATATTGATTACCAAAAAAATTAATTTTGACTTGCCCCTTTTCTTTATTAAAAAAAAAAAAAAAAAAAAAAAGAGCAAAAATCTGGGTTACAGTGAAGCACTTTCAATGAAAGGGGGCCAATTTTTAAACATTAAAATACTCACTTTTTCAAAAGTATGGCCACAAGACATAAACAATGTTTGTGTCAACATGATTTTAGTGTGATAAAAATCACTTACAAACCTTTTCTGTGTAACATTAAAGCCAATTTTACAACTTTGTTGCCATGACGATGTAATGTCAACAAACCCTAAAATAACTAAAAATTAAAACTGAAAAAACTTCACAGCTCAAACAATACACAAGTTTTAAGAAATAAGTGCTTTTATAAAATTATAAGCTTCACATTTCTGCATTTGAACCCTTCAAAAATTGGCCCCATTTACTTTCATTGTCAGTGCTTCCCTGTAACCTTGATTTTTGCTTTTTTTATAGAAAAGGAGGGATGATTCAAAATTTATTTTTATGGTAAACAATATTATGCAACAAATGCTGTGAATTGAGCTTAACTTGTATTAAACCCGGAATATTCCTTAAAGACTTTTATCCGAGTGGAAAAATTACCATCAGAAGCTTAGGTTGTCTAAAGTTTTTTTTTTCTCAGGAACTCCATGTGCCCTCACCATGTCCTCCATGTATTCCTCACAACAAAAATAAAGCCTTCTTTAATTTTCTCGAAAACTGTAAACACTTTGTCTCTGTAGCACTATAAAATTCCTGTGTTTGTTTAGCGTGACCTACTTAGACCTGCCCCAACAACATAACTTAACCAGTGGCATGAGTTGGGGGCAGGACTATCTGACGGTTTGAACAACGGCAGATGAGGGGCATATTCAGAAAGCCGTTTTGAAAACAGTTTATTTTTGCAATTGCGTTCGGTGGTGCTAGTGTCACAGAAATTCCATACTTCAGCTTTAAGAACAAAATCACGTTGTTTCATGACAAAAAGGACGAGGAATTGAGCATGTATATATACATTTTTTATAAAAATAGTACAAAATACAGTATCTTGTCCAGTACAGTCTCAATTCACTCATCACTGGCAGTGTGGCAAAACTAATTTTGAACCCTGGAAGCATCTCTTTATTTAAAAAAAATTATAATTAAATGAAAATAATAATAATTTAATTCAGAGGTCAGAGATTGTGAAGTTTGTTACCTTAACTCCTACAATTCCAGTTCCCCTCATCAACCCAACAGTCTCAACTTCCTCTCCCATTATGACTCTTGTTGCAAGGGCAACAAGATCAACACCAAGTGTTTTGGACACATACGGGAAGGAGCGCGAGACTCGTACGTTACATTCGATCACCTTAAGCTGGTCATCCTGATGATAAAGAAATATAATTTCGTTTCAGCAGCAAATATTGTGAAACGCAGTCATCCCAACTCATAAAGCCACAAACCTTGGCGATGAGCTGCAGGTTGAAGGGGCCAGTAACTTGAAGCTCCTGACCGATCGCATGGACAATCATCTTAATGCGTTCCATGGTCTTCTGATTGATGTCCTGAGGAGGAGTTACCAGTGTGGCATCTCCAGAATGCACCCCTGCATTCTCCACATGCTCTGACACTGCTATGGCGATTACCACTCCGTCACAGGCCACGGCGTCCACATCTATCTCCTTCCAGCCAAACATCACACCAATCAATACATTTTACAAATCAAAATGTAAAAAAAAAAGAAAAAAAAAAAGAAAAAAAAAAGATTGGTGCTTATCTGTGCAAAAAGGTCTTCTGGTTGGTTGCCAGGGCATTGCCATTTGGTTGCTATGGATCTCTGGTTGGTTGCCAGGGTATTGCCATATGGTTACTATGGATTTCTGGGTGGTGTCTAAGTGTTTGGCTAGGGTGTTCACATATCAAAATGAGCAATAGTACTAGTGATACTTGCCTTAGAAAGCACAACTAATAAAATAAGAATAGGTGAACAGCTTTATCCTGTTTACAAGCAAATGACTACAGCACAGTGTTGCAATTGTTCATTCTGTAGTGCATTATTCACCCAAATATGTAACAATCAAATCACTTACACAGCAGTGTTACTAAATATATACAGTATCTATTCCACAGTCAAATCAAGTTCTCATATGATCTTTCTCTTCCAACCTTACTTATTATATATAATACTGTTTGTTTTTATATATATCTTTTTATTTTTTGTGTAAAAACATTAAGCAAACACAATGCTTCTGGCATTAATGCACTGTCACTAGTTTAAGTGGTGAAAACCCCCTTTGGACTAGAGTGAGTGAATTTGTAATTTAACACCATGCCAGCTTCCATGGCTATTTTCATTGCGAAAAAACAACTTAAAATACTTTTCCGGGTACAATATTAAAAACCTATATAAGGTTTTTAAAATGCATTTTCGATAAAAATTCTAAAACTGATTCAGGGTAAAAGTAAAATATCTGTCTTTTTCCCACTACAATGTTGATTTCGTGTAGTTTGTTTGTTGCGCATTGATCCCATTCAGTTTGCCATTTGTTGATGGAGATTATGGTTGGTTTGAGGTCTGAAGGTGATATAGAGCATTTTTTAAGATCTATCGAGAGTGCTTCTTTAGCAGCAGAGTCTGCTTGTTCATTTCCTGGGATTCCATAATGGCCAGGTACCCAAGAAAAGTATATATTAAAATTCCAACTCCAGAGCTGACAGTTTGATTAAAATCTTTACAAGAGCTGGATGGTCATTTTTGAGTGATGCGAGAGCTTGAAGACATGATTTTTAATCTATTATTAAGAAATGCCTCTGTTGTGTGGTTTTAATGTAATCCAGAGCTAAGATGATATCATTGGCCTCTGCTGTAAAAATTGAGCTTTGACTAGTGCTCTTTATTCCACTTTTTTGGCGATTAATCCCAAAAGCAGCTGACACATGATCTCCAGACTTTGATCCCCTTTGGACTAGAAATGTTTCATTATGTGCCAACTTCTGTAACTCTACTATTTAGATTTAGAGTTGTGTAACCCTGTAATTATCTGCTTCTCTCATATATATCTGCATTTTTTAGCTGTTAACTCAAAACTGCCAGAGGGAGTGAGCCGTTTTAACATTAGAGATACCTTTGCCTCCTGAATGAATTTGGAGATGACAACAGGATGTTCCTTAGACAAGGCCACAGCACTGCACAGGAACTTCTCCAGGTCACTGTCAGAGTAAGCAACGTTCATAGCAGCTCCACTGAGAACATACGACGGCCTCACTAGGCAAGGATAACCGACCGTCTTACAGAAAACCATGGCAGACTACAACAGAGACAAGTCAAGAGTAATTTAACTACAGTTGTGTCCATGTTGGGTTTGTTTAAGATGAATCTACTAGCCTTGTTGGATACCTCAGTATCAGACAGCTCTTTCCACCGGGGCTGGCTGATTCCTATTGTGTCAAGCATCCTGGAGAATTTGAAGCGGTTCTCAGCAGAGTCGATACACTCAGGCGAGGTGCCCAGAATTCTGCACTGTTGACGGTGAAGCGACATGGCGATGTTGTTGGGCAGCTGCCCACCCATGGACAGAATCACTCCCTCTGGGTTCTCCATTTCATAAATGTCCATAACAACCTGGTTTTAAAGGCAAACAAAGTGTGTTAATTAATAATGAACAGGATTTTATCAACATTTAAGACTCAGACCAATGAACATGTAATGGATACAGTCAGCTGGTCATTACTGCATAATAACCCCCAACAAAGTGATCAGGACCCCAATGCAAAGTGGAGAAATCATGATACAAGAATGGGTTTATTTTGTGATCATGACCGGCTGACTGTATATTATCCCTCTAATTACATGGCTTGTAACCAAACAGATAAAAAATGAATATTAAATATTGATTTGAGTTGAAAAGATAGACACTGTGGAGTGATATGAGAGACCTGAAACTAGGACAGTTATTTAGGAAATATGGGACAACGGTCAATTATACAATTATTTGACTGCAGAATGCCATAATTGACCAACAAGAATGAATTATTCACGTTGTTGTATAGTAAGTCAAGTTATGATTGAATTAAATTCAACGTAGATATTTAGCATCATCGTCATTTTAAAGATGTATACAGATTAAAATCAAGCAATATGTCTGCCTAGATTTAATTCTTTACCTCAAAGGAGATTTCATCAAAGTAGAGTCTATCGCACATATCATAATCTGTGCTGACCGTTTCTGGGTTATAGTTCACCATAATGGTTTTGCATCCCATCTGTGAAGAGATAAGTTCACAAATACACACTGAAAAAACATTTCTTTTGAAAAATAAGGAGTAAGAAGTTAAATTAACAAATTTTCCTCTATAGGAAGACAGCTCACCTTCCTCAGTTCCATAATACATCCAACAGCACACCAATCAAACTCTACACTGCTTCCGATACGGTACACCCCAGAGCCGATCACCATGACATGGGGCTGCTCGAAGACCACGTCGCTTTCTGAGCCATGATAGGTCAGGTACAGGTAGTTAGTGTGAGCGGGCCACTCTGCAGCCACGGTGTCAATCTGTTTTACCACAGGAAGGATCTTCCAGTCACGTCTCAACTTCCTCACGACCAGTCCCGTGCTACAGGAGGGGACACAGGAAATGTATCAGAAATTAAAGGGGCAATATTTGTTTTTTTACAGGGGCATGTATGGGCATATTTTTTCCAACCATATAAAAACCCAGTGTGCCATCCATTTATATCAAATACTTAACTTAAATACATTCTTAATCAGAACAATTATATCTGTCACCTATAAAATCAAATGATCAGCAAATACAAAACTGACTATAAGCAATGCATAAGATATCACAATAAACACACTGCAAGGCTACATTTTAAATAAGTGGCCGTTCACGATGATCGATTATACAGCTTTCTGCTCTCTACCTCCACCATACATTTCATTACTCATTTAGATTTGTTTACCTCCAGTGTTTTCAGAGCTGATATCAGTATTTTATATTAGTGACACATTCGATAACAGTAGCCTCTGAGACAGCCTTAACATTTCTGAAAGCTAGGTCACTATATTTTCTGAAAAGCTCCTAAATTCATAACTAAATAGAATAGTAGAGTAGAGTAGAATATATGCAACTGAAAAAAAAAGAAAAAAAAAAAGGGCAAATTCATTACGAGTAATTTTTACAACCACATTTTAAATACCTGGGGCATTTTGTCACTTTTAGTGGCATTTTAACTCAGAGCCCTGGTTAAAGGAATTTACCAGGTTCAATACATGTTAATGGGATTAGTTTGCCCAAAAATTAAAACTGCTCATTTACTCACCCTCATGCCATTCCAGATGTGTGTGAATGGTGACCAGAAGTCAGATGGTCCAATAAGCACATAAAGACAATAGAAAAGTAATCCATAAGACTCCAGTGGTTAAATCCATAACTTCGGAAGCAATTTGAAACCGATCAATATTTAAGTCCTTTTTTATTGTAAACCTACACTTTCACATTCTGGTGTGTAAGTGACTTTCACTTTCACATTCAGCCACCTACTGGTCAGAGCTAGTCAAAGGTGAAGATTTAAAGAAAAAAGGATTTAAATATTGATCCGTTTCTCACCCACACCTATCATATCGCTTCTTTAGACATGTATTGAACCACTGGAGTCTTATGGATTACTTTTATAATGCCTTAATGTGATTTTTGGACCTTCCGAGTTCTGGTCACCATTCACTTGCATTCTGAGGACCAACAGAGCTGAGATATTCTTCTAAAAATCTTCATTTGTGAAGAGAGATTTTTTTTTTTGGGTGAACTATTCCTTTTAGCACAATCGACAGCCTCTCTGTACCCACAATTTTTTAAATAAAAAAAATTATCCCTTGTTTGTGGTAATCAACATTATGCCACAAATCCTAACCTTACCCTAATCCTAACCAAACCCTAACCTTAATTTGTATGAAACCTGGAAGGTTCCTTTAATGTCTGACCCTGGTGGCATTGCCCTGCCTAAGGAATAGTTTAGCACTTAAAATGCCCTTCAGCTTTTAACTACACCTTTTATGAAACAAAGTGCAAAAATATACATTTATATCAGTGGTACACTGTTGTGTAAGATCACCAACATTTAGCTTTTTTACCTTTGCACAGCTTGGGCAATCTGTTTGTCAGAGAAGCCCAGTTGCTTGGCTTTCCTCATCACCTCAGGTGGCATGGCACTCTCATCCTGCTTATATGTCTCCAGAAGCTTCTTGTGGTCTGTGATGTTCTTCATCTTGTGCAGAAACCAGTGGTCTATTTTGGTCAGCTCATAGAGCCGCTCGACTGCGTAGCCGGCATACAGGGCTGCAGCCAGAACAAAGATGCGCTTGTCTGTGGGCGTCTGTAACTCCTGAGAAACCAGACAAAACATTATCTTTTCTGCTTTCATTCACATCACTTGTTTGATTTTTCACCAGCCTGTTGAAAAACATGCATTTAACATGGAAGTAAGATTAAAGACTTCAGATTTCAGTACAAACCTCCTCAGATACTGGTTTGATGGTGTGGTCAAAACCTACACAGTTCTCATCCACCATTCTTAAAGCTTTTTGGAAGGCCTCTTCGAAGCTGCGACCAATGGCCATCACTTCACCTGTTGAGGTGGAGGAGAGTACTGAATGAGATCAAATTATGACTAGAAACATCTAGCAAAGAAAGGGTCCTTAATTTTTAATGAACGCTTAAAGTCAACTTTATAAAGGCATTTCACCATCAATTGTACTTCCACAATGTGATGCATTTCTGAACATTAAACAAGAACAAAAATGAACGACGGGACAAGATCAGACTGTGAAATTGGATGTTCCATACCAGAATGGATTTGCATTAAAGGTGCACTCAGTAGTTTTTTTCTCATTAAAAAAGATTTACTCTTAAAGAAATTAACTGCAATTTTGGAACATACAGTATGTATATATAATCATGATGACTCGCATGAGATGAAGACTCCAATCATACCAGTAACCTTTTAAAAGCAGCTTCCTTCTACATGGAGAGGGTCTTCTAAGGGGGACTGCCATGTTAGGATCACATGACCAGTCAAATACAACTCACTTAATCTCAGCAACTGCCCTGTTATAGAGCGCAACAGTCTGGTTCCGGAAGTAAAATCCTATTTATTTAACAGACTAATTGATTTTCAAAGATAACTTATAAGCCTTTAGAGGCAGACCTACGGTGAGCTACAAGGTTGTTCATCGATGGTATGTGCTTCCTTTGAAGCCATCCATCTGTGTTATTTCAACTTTACTGTTTCATTGCTTGATAGTGGAATTCAAGGTAATCAACTACATTACCCATGGTCCAGCAGAGAAAGCTTCACCAATCACAGAACTGCAGCCAACAAATCCTGTGAAACATGCCTCAGAGCGAACAGCCACTCGCATAAAGCACTGTAAATGATGTAATCGAGTCGGTGTCTCGTCACCCTTAAACTACTTATCTGTTTGTACATATCAGAATATTTTGCAATAAACACAAAATATACTGTTTCTATACTTATAATCAACCATCTAAAATCAGTAGTTTTATACTGTATATTACCAAAGTTTTTATTCAATGACATCATTCGCAATGCTTCATGGGATTGTAGTCCGTGCTCTCATGAAAGACAGTAAGCCTTGTACCTTTGCCTTTTTGTTCGATTTTCAAATACTTTTTTGCCTCAAAAAAAGTTTATGATGTTGTGATATACCTCAAAGCTGGTTGGTTTTGTTCATGGCCTACAACTATTATGAAGGATTCTATGGAAAGTATATGGAGGAAATGAAAGAGGAAAACACTTCGGGAACCCAGATGGCTGAATAAGTGGGCGGGTCCTGTTGTGTTCTACTGGACACTTTCACTCGTGGATCAAACAATTAATGGCTGACAGTGAACAGTGATTTTCTACAACGGCTTCCTTAACTAAAAACTATTGCATTTGAATGATGCTGCAAACATGCCCCTAGGTGTCAATGTAAGTCCAAGACAACATAAACAAAAACTTACTGAGTGTACATTTAAGCAAGCTAACTGAGTAAACTGCATTTCATGTTGACTTTAAATGTACTTAGCTGGTGACATGTTTAAGATTTCTAATGGGAAGTTTTCAAATAGGTAGCTCACCAACGCTCTTCATGGAACTGCCGATTTTAGTGCTGACTCTGAGGAACTTGCTCAAGTCCCAACGTGGAACCTTCACCACACAGTAATCCAGGCTGGGCTCAAAGTTGGCTGTTGTGGAATTAGTCACTGAATTCCTGGAATACAGTAACTTGCAGGTAAAAAATGCTCAAGTGTAGAAGTCCATTGAACTTGATAGGTATTTTCAAATAAAGAACTCACTTAAGGTCAGGCAGAGGGATTCCTAAGCCGAGTTTGGCTGCCACATAGGCCAGTGGGTAACCTGTGGCCTTACTGGCTAGCGCTGAGCTTCGTGAGAGCCGGGCGTTCACTTCAATGATGTAGTACTGTCAGAGAGACATAAAGCAAAAGATTATTGATTGATAAGCGCCTTGAGTTTGATTATTTCTAGATCTTTTAAATTACAATTACCTGCTCAGATTCTGGATTTAAGGCATACTGAATGTTGCACTCTCCCACAATGCCCAAGTGGCGAACAACTTTGATGGCTGTGTTTCTCAGCATATTGTATTCATAGTCATTCAAAGTTTGACTAGGGGCCACCACTATGGACTCCCCAGTGTGGATTCCAAGAGGATCAATATTCTCCATGTTACAAACCTAGATCAAAGTCAAATTTAATCACATCAATTGACAGGGTTCCCGCACCTTTTGACCAATGAATTTGCATGTCTTTTACAGTTTGTGGTTAATGGTCTGGATAAGGTTTTTATATGAATTTTAAGGAGATTGCACTCACAAAGCAATGTCTAACCAATCATATATTTGGTTATGACGCTGAACATAACTACAAAAATGTATACTGACTATAGAAATTTCCATGACTACGTTTTTATCCATTTCCACTATTTTTCCAGACCTGGGGCTGGATTGAAAAAAAAATAAAAAATACTAAAGGAAAAATAAAAAAAAGTTTTTAAAAAGGCATCTAGCACAAATATTCATAACTTTTTTTCCTAAAGTTAGAAAAATAAGAATGTAATAGTTAATGAGGAATTATTTTGTCAATCCGACCCCTGGAGATCAAAATTAAAAAAAAATCTGGCATTTTCAGGTTTTCCATGACTGTGGGAACACTTAATTAAAAAAATATACTACAGTCCCAAATAAATGTATTTAAGAGACGCAAAATATTAGAATAAAAGGAAATTCACAGCTATAGGCAGTTTGTACCGTTACACAGTTGTCGTAGGCATCCCGCACCACTTCATACTCTATTTCCTTCCAACCTTTAAGTGATTTATCAACCAAGACTTGTGATGTGTGGGCCAAGGCCTGGGTAACCAATGTAACCATTTGCTCTCTACTGTTGGCAAAGCCTGAACCCAGTCCACCAAGTGCAAAAGCAGAACGAACCAGCACGGGATAGCCAAGTCTTTCAGCAGCAGCCACTGCCTATAGGAACCAATTATACGCAAAGTTAAACCATGCATTCAATGTATCGGTATGCAAGTTAAATGCAAAGGTTCTGCTTTTATTATATTCTAATATGTACAATATGGTGGCGAGCTAACCTGTTCAACTGACATGGCAGACTCACTGGGGGCGACATGCTCATTAATTTCCTCCATCTTCTCCACAAAGATCTTCCTGTCTTCAGTCATCTCTATGGAGGCAACTGGAGTTCCAAGCACATTCACTTTGTACTTCTCCAGCACTCCCTGTTTAGTGAGCTTCACTCCGCAGTTCAGGGCCGTCTGACCTCCGAATGCGAGCAACACCCCATCTGGACGCTCGTTCTTGATCACCTATTTGAAGGACGGCAGGATGAATGTCTGACATCGGCTACATTTCGAGCTCTATTTGGTTGAGATAAACCGACATAAAAACGTTCAAGTCAAAAGCTGAGCAACATAATTTTTATATTAACTGCATTTCATTCAACTTTCAAAAATGCTCAAAAGAAGAACGTACTCAAAAGAAAGCCTAGTAAATTCACTCGTACCAAGAAGGATAGAATAGCCTTCTCTTACCTGTGTGACATACTCCGGTGTGATCGGGAGGAAGTAAACTTTGTCTGCCAGACCTTTTGACGTTTGCACTGTGGCAATGTTTGGATTGATGAGAACGGTTTGGATGTTCTCTTCTTTCAGAGCCTTTATTGCCTGGAATAAACAAAAACCATGACAAAATTGTTTAACAGAAAAGCAAGTTGGTTTTAACATCTTTTAGATGCTTCCTGAAAAAAGTCCTTCTGATTAGGGCTGAGCGGTGTGGCAATACACATCATGGTGACAGTATATAGTGTCAACCAGTAGAGATTTTTTTTTTATTTTGGTCATATCGCCCACCCCTACTCCAGATAGCCTCAATGGTTCATCTGCTTTGACACTCACCTGAGATCCAGAATAATCAAACTCTCCAGCCTGTCCAATTGAGAGCCCTCCAGAACCTAGAATTAGAACTTTACGAGGCCTAACAAACTGTTCTGGCACAGGGGATCCAGGAAAAGTGAGAAGCTCAGACAGTCTTTGCTTAACTGCAAAAACGATTGAAGTTCATTCTTAATTAGCCATGTAAATTTAATCACAGTAACATTTACGCCGATCAGCCACAACATTAAAACAACCTTCCTAATATTGTGTAGGTCCCCCTCATGCTGCCAAAACAGCGTCAATCCGCATCTCAGAATAGCATTATGAAATACTATTCTTCTCACCACAATTGTGGTTACCGTAGACTTTGTCAGTTTGAACCAGTCTGGTCATTCTCTGTTGACCTCACTCATCAACAAGCTGTTTTCATTCGCAGAACTGCCCCTCACTGGATGGTTTTTGTTTTTGACACCATTCACAGTAAATTCTAGAGACTGTTGTGAGTGAAAATCCCAGAAAATCCCAGGAGATCAGCAGTTACAGAAATACTCAAACCAGCCTGTCTGGCACCTACAATCATCCATGCGATTATCTAATCAGCCAATCGTGTGGCAGCATTACAGTGCATAAAATCATGCAGATACGGTCAGGAGCTTCAGTTAATGTTCACATCAACCATCAGAATGGGGAAAAAATTTAATCGTAGTGATTTGGACCGCCCTGTACAATTGTGGTGAGAAGAATATCATCTCAGAATGCTATTCTGAAATGCGGGTTGGTGCTGTTTTGGCGGCACGAAGGTGACCTACACAATATTAGGCAGATAGTTTTAATGTTGTGGCTGATCAGTGTATGTTACAAACATGTAAATAACTTTACAAGAATGAGTCATTAGCTCTTTTTACTGTCTTTTATGGCAGCTTGACAGGTACATCATTAATAGGGAGGAGGCATAACAAAACATCTCACCTGATTTTCCAGCTTTCCCCACTTTAACATCTCTTACGGTGTCCAAAAAGACATCAAAGAGGCTGACGAGGTCTGTGGGGCCAGCCATGTGCTCAGGATGGAACTGGACACTAAATATTTGTAGAATATGGACTCAAATTCAAAGATTTCAATGGAACCTTTTCACAGACAGTGATGACGCGTTTACGCATTATTTAGCAGTGTAAATCTAGCAAGCTTTTTTTAATTATTTATTGTAAATTTTTAACATTTTACTTTGTGTTATATTACCCTGGAATTAGTTTTAAAAAGTTACCACAGATGCAATGAGGTTTTTTAACACAGCTGCTGAGAGAGTGACAGTAAATTTGCCCTCTTCTCTCTTCTGACTGTCGTAATTCTTCACTTTCTATTTTTCTCTTAATTTGGAAAGTTGTGGAAATGTACAAGTGGTGTTTTTCTTTTGATCTTGGAGAAAATGGGCAAGCAAAAATTATGTTTGATATCGAAGTTTACCCTGTAATTGTTTACTTCCGCATTCCAAAACCCGCAAGTGTGAAAAGTGTCCATTCACACATTTTTATCAGTAACCTAATGGAATCAATTTATAACCATGGGTATTAAGATTATGTTTGTAAACAAGCAAGACAAATGAAAACTGAACGCTGACCTGAATAGTGGTTTGTAGTTATGCACCATGCCCTCGCTGGTTTGGTCATTGGCATTGGTGAAGAGCACATCCCAGTCTTTTGGGAGAGTTTGGGGATCCACAGCAAATCCATGATTCTGAGAGGTGATGAAACAGCGATTGGTTCCTTTATGGATGCAAGGCTGGTTATGGCCACGGTTACCATACCTGAAACACACAAGCACAATGAATCTGGTTCACAAAATTTGCAATAACTCTTTACGGAATAAAATTCAGTAAAATTCTTTACAGACACACATTATCTGGATCAGGACCTGAATGAACCCACTGACTGTACACTTCTAAAAAGGGGTTGTAGACTGGCATTTCATTTGGCCTTGAGCACAAGCAAAAAAAGCAACTTTCCCAGGACTCTTACAAAAACACAGAGTAATGCACTGGCTCTTGACTAGAATCCTGAGCTCAGCACAAACTAAATTTCATACTGTGCAGCTGCTTCATGAAAACTGGAATGGCATGGGAAGGCCAAGGAATCAACATTAGGCTTCTAACTTTCTTCTCAAAGCCTAATAATCCACGAACCATGACAAGAGGCTGTCCAGTTCAACTACACTGCAAAAACTCCTAATCTTACTCATGGTCTTTGTCATGTTTCATCCTTAAAACAAGACACATTTTCCTAAGAAACAAAATAGCACAAGATAGTAAGACTTCTTTACAGAGAACATACTGTATACTGAATACAAATGTTTTCTTGTCATGTTGCACTGGCAGATTTGTTTGTGCTCGTTTCGAATTGTATACTTTCAGAAGACTCGCAGTATGATGCACAAGCCACATGGACTACTTGGGTATTTAAGTGAGTCACTATCAACTCTCATTGTATGGAAATAAGCGACCACAACTTTCTTTTAAAGTGTCCCACTGAAGAACGAAACAGGTATGAATCAACATGAGGGTGTAAAAATGCCACCTCGCTGGCCTAATGGCGGAATCCAGCGAAGTGGTGAAGGTATGCAGATACCTGTTAGTCTTTACTGGCGCACTTGTGGTTTTGGCATCTTAAACTAGTTTGTTTTAGTTAAGACCGAATCTGACTTCATTAATAATTTTATCTGACTTCAATTATATTAGACCATGAATTTAGTTTGAGATTCCAGTTATTATTGATCATTAATTGAGATCTTTTCTAGATTTGGATACTTGCTTATTCTAGTTAATTCAATACTTTTACATTTCACCGTTCATTCGCAATCCTGTCGCTTAGGGTCTCATGCCGGCCGTGTACATGAATACCACGGTCACAAACTTGTCAGTTTGATCTTTAGCCAGAGATAAATGACTAATACTAAAAAGAATGATTACTACCGTAGCTTATCTATTTGTAATTAGTAGTTTTGCTTAGTTTCTATAGATCTGTATACACTTAATTGTAGGTAAATGTAATATTATCTCTAGACAGAGATAAACGACTAATACTAGTTGGATAAGGCCGACCAACATACCATTACCCAAAAAGCTTTAGTTCTATATTTTCCTATTACACTTGACTAGAATAATATTAGCATTAAACAGGGGTCATAACTAGAGCTATCTGGACTGGTCGATCAATATTACATTGTAACATATTTAGCCTTTACAGTCTATTACATTTATCTAAAGCCAAATGGTTAATCAGAAAGCTTAAGATCCCAGTTGATGTGCTTCATGCTCCATCAAATGCTGGGTCTTAGTATGTATTAACCCTTATCACAGATTTGCGGTAACAGGAATCTAACGTAATCTACTAAGTCTGAATAGAATCAAGTTCAACAATTTATTAGTCAGGTAAATATGTATCAAGCCAATTACACAATTAATCAATTCAGAATTAATCAATACAAAACATCTAACGCTTAAAGATGAATCTTAAGAGTAACAGATGCATACCTGACTTCAGCAAAAATACATAGTGTAAGCACCACAGGGATTTCTGGCTGGGGTCACACTTTATCTGCATACAGGAGGTAATTTAGATAAAAGACCAAGGAGGGAGGCACACCCCCAAGCAGTAGCCAGAATTTGTCTACATTCTTAAAACTGGATTACCAGATATTCTACTGTTGTGGGGATGAGAACAGAGTACCAGTCGCACTGAGACCTTTTTAATGATACCAAACATGCCTAGTTACATTATTTGTATACATCAGATATTATATTTTGTTACATACAGATCTTAGGTGAGTTTAAGGTGATTCTGAGCTGAAGGGGAACGGAGGAGGAGGAGGGAGAGAATGGAACAGATGTGGAAGAACAACAATGAGGAATTAATCGCTCAGTGGGGTGTGGTGTCTCAGAAAGAGATGCTAATTGTGAGAAAGTACATATGTTGATTCTCTCAGAGATCAAACATTTGCTCTTTGCCTCCCTGGGAAGTTTTGTCCTTTGACTGCAAACACCTTGACACCCCGCCTTACAGTGAGTAAATTAAGCAATAATTTTTTTTTGTTTTTGGGAGAACTATTGCTTTAAGAATAATAAATGTTAATTTAAGATGGTTTATTACATGGAAAGGCTACCAAGAAATTTGTTTGAAATATTTAACATCAAAACTCCATTAATGAGCAAAGCTTTTAAGAAATAAGTAAGGGGAATAGAAGAATGTGCTGCTCACTTCATTTTGTATGTCTCTGCGCCAATGACCAGAGACAGCAGCTGATGACCCAGGCAAATTCCAAAGACAGGTTTGGGGTTCTCCACACATGCCACCTTCCGAATATGCTCTATAGTCTCCTTACAGTACTTGGGATTGCCAGGGCCATTACTGATGAATAGTCCATCAAAATCTAGTAAAAACACAGAGGCATGTCAACATTTCCAAATGAGTATTAAGAGTCTGTACTGGTAGGGAGACAGGCCCCGATCAATTCTGGCCAAAGTTTTGAGATCATCCGATAAAGATCTCAGAAATGGATGGAAACAAAATTCTCTGAGTTGGTCACAAGAGTGGCAGAAGAGACGGATCGATTATCTGGAGTCATTGGAAAGGGAATTATCCACTAATCTGCCCGCATCCAAAACAGACTTGGAATATTTTGGAAAAATTGGAAGATCTCGAAAATAGGAATCGAAGGATTGGAATTCCTGAGCATGAAGAGGGCAGAGATATGGTGAAATTCCTGGACGAGCTCTTCCCGAGTCTGCTCGACATAACAGGCCATAAACTGGAAATCGAGTGAGCTCACAGAGTCCCGGCTCGCAGATCTGCTGAGGGAGACAGGCCCCGATCAATTCTGGCCAAATTTCTGAGATCATCCGATAAATCTCGTGTTGCGCCAGGCGAGGAGCAAAGGGAAGCTTTCTTGGAAGAACCATCATATTTTCTTGTTCCCAGACTTTGCGAGTTCGACAAGAGAGAAACGCAATCGCTTCAAGGAATGTAAGAAACTCTTACACCAGCGAAAGATCACTTTTGCTCTGATGTTTCCGGCCAAACTGAGAATAGAAACGAAGGATGGTTGCAAAGTATTTACATGTCCCAATCAGGCAATGTCTTTTATTGAATCAATGGGTGAGTAAACCATTGGGTGTTTCTCATGTGAGTGGGTCGATTCGCTGTACTTACTCTGGCTTTTGAGGAAGCTGGGTGTCATTTTGGTTTCTTTTTGCTTTTTGCATTGGCTCCGCCGAACACTTTTCTTTAAAGAAACTTTTGCATTGACGAAAGATTACTTTTGCATTGAAGTTTCCGGCCAGTTTGAGAGTGGACACTACGGATGACCGCAAAATATCTACATGCTCACACAAAGGATGTCTTTTATAAAGTTGACGGATTGTGTAAGTCATGGTATATACTTTTATGAGGCCTCCGAGTGAATTGACTCGACCATCCAGGGAACCGGGATGCTGGTTTTGTTCCTTTTTGTATTGATTCCTATTGGCTGGGGTTTATTTTACAAAGTATTTTCTGTTATGTAATTTTGCCTCACAAATTTGTGAGGCAAAATTAAGCAATCCGATGGCAAAGTTGTCGTGGGGGCTCATGGGCTTTCATGGACCTTTTGAGTTTAGAGAGATTGTCGCTGGTTGGCTCTTTCGTGCGCACGTTTTTCTTTTTTCTGTTTGTTTTGTTCGGTGGGAAGTTTGGGGTTTGATTGTTTCACTAATGGGGAATGTGGTCTGTATAATTTTGTTTTTGACACACAATTTATTTTTTCTACTATATCAAAATGTCAAATGTTAATATGAGTGTACTATCTCTCTCCACATGGAATGTAAATGGGTTGGGGCACCCCATAAAAAGAAGGAAGGTTATTACTTTTCTTAAATGTAAGACATATGATATTCTTGATATTCTTCAAGAAACACATCTCTCCCCGCAGGAAGCTGAAAAATTTGGGAAGATATGGGGTGGACATATTTTTTTTAGTGCTGGCTCAAGTAAGAGCAAGGGAGTCATTATATTGATTCATAAACATCTACAATTCAAATGTCTCAAACAGTTTAATGATAAATTAGGAAGAGTCATTATTGTTTTAGCTGAAATTCAAGGGCAAAGGTTGATTTTGGCTAATATTTACGCACCTAACGCTGATGATCAGGGCTTTTTTATAGATCTTGAAGGGATGCTGCAAACCGCTGGCACCCCTCATGATATAATATTGGGAGGAGACTTTAATCTTTTGATTGACTCAGTCCTTGATCATAGTAAAGCAAAAGTGTGTAAGCCCCCAAGAGTCTCTTTCTACCATTCCCTCAGTGAAATCTGCTGGTGGTGAAATTTTTACCTCAGCCATTGATATTAATAATGCCTTTAAAGAGTTCTATCTTGATCTTTACAGTTCCATGTCTTTGTCTACTGATGAAGATATTAGAAACTTTGTGGAACCATTAGATCTTTCTAAACTGACTATTGAGCAAAAAAACTCTCTTGATTCTGAGATAACCTTGGAGGCGCTTGACGAGGTAATTAAGTCCCTACCTACTGGCAAGGCTCCGGGGACAGATGGTTTTGCCGTAGAATTTTTTAGATCCTATGCTAAAAAACTGGCTCCACTTTTGTTAGAAGTTTATGAATCATTAAAGAATGGAAAACTTCCTCCAACCATGACACAAGCCCGGATCAGTCTGATTCTTAAAAAGGACAAAGATCCAAGCGAGTGTAAAAGTTACCGTCCAATCTCCCTGATCCAACTAGATGTAAAAATATTGTCCAAAATTTTGGCTAACCGATTAGGTGAGGTTATGACATCTCTTAGATCAGGTGGGACTTATTCGGGGCCATAGCTCTTCTGATAACATCAGGTTTCTCATCAAAATCATGTGGTCAGTAGCGAATGATTTTCCAGGGGTGGTGGCGGGAGGTGTGGCACTTAAGCTTCTGCTTTACGCAGATTATATTTTATTATTTGTCTCTGAACCTACTAGATCTATGCCTTGCCTCCACAGAATTATTAATTCCTTTTCCAAGTTCACAGGATACAAAGTTAATTGGTCTAATCCGAAGCTTTGGCTCTGACAGCATACTGTCCAGTAACGGCTTTCCAGTCGGGCGCCTTCCAATGGCCCAAACAGGGCATTAAGTATTTGGGGATTTTATTCCCAGCAAATTTGTCTGATTTAGTAAGTGTTAATTTTGACCCTTTAATAAAAAGATTTGAGTGATGTGGGCAGGTGGGCTTCATTACATTTATCGATGATTGGGAAGGTTAATGTTATTAAAACGAATTGTATTCCAAAATTTAACTACCTGCTACAATCTCTCCCTGTAGATGTCCCCCTTTCTTATTTCAAGCAATTTGATAGCATTGCGAAGTCCTTCATTTGGAATGATAAACGTCCCAGATTGCATTTTAATAAGTTACATAGGCCGATTGACAAAGGAGGGCTAGGCCTACCCAAGATTTTGTTTTATTACTATGCGTTCAGTCTCAGACATTTGGCTCATTGGTCACTTCCACCTGAGAGAGCCCCTCCCTGGTTTGTTATTGAACAGGCAGTTCTTGCCCCTATTTCGCCATTACAAAGCATCTCTATCAAACTAACCGAATTTGTGAAGTTACACCCCGTTATCTCGCATTTGCACGCGGTATGGACAATAGTGTCCAGAGTGTTTAATTCGGACATTTATTTAAATGTTCGAGCATATGAATAAATCCAAAATTACATTTTAATAAGTCCCCTGCTGGTCAGAGTGGATTGTGAGAGAGGTTAATACACTCAGTGACCTATATGAGAGTGGAGTGTTGAGATCTTTTGAAAATATGGTTCAACATTTTAGGATTCCCAGATCTCAGTTCTTTAGGTATTTACAGCTGCACCACCTGTTCTGCACTATTTTTGGGGGTAGCATACACCCCCCTAAAATGGCAGATACTCTGGAAGTGGTGATTACTGCCTTTGGAAAAGGTCATGAGGCATCAGTGTATTACTCCCTGTTAATTCAGAGTCTGAGGAACGGAGCTTCAACTTCTCTCAAGAGAATATGGGAGAAAGATTTAAACTTGGTATTGGAGGAGGGAGTGTGGGCTAGGATTCTAAAAAATGTCAAGTCTACATCTAGAGATGCAAGGGTGTGTCTGATGCAATTTAAGATTTTACATCGATTCTATTGGACCCCCTCTAGATTGTATAGACTTGGTCTCAACGACACACCCACCTGCTGACAATGCCAATCAGAAGACGTGGACACAACCCATGTTTTTTGCTCATGTATTAAGATCCAAGAATTTTGGTTGAGGGTTCAGAATTTTATGTGTGATGTTTTGGGTATTCAAATTTCATTTTGCCCCAGACTCTGTATTCTAGGCGATGGGACGGTTATTAATATAGGAGATGGGTTCATAAAGAATTGGGTCCTGGCTGGTGTCATGATTGGAAGACAGGTCATCCTTAGGGTATGGAAGTCAGCTGGCGTGCCCTTGTTTCGGGAGTGGTGCACGGAGTTGGGCAGGGTGGCGTCATTTGAGGGATGATATATATAAGGCTGGGCAACATGGGTTTATTTAATAAAAAATGGGGCAGTTATTTGGATTTTTTGGAGGGCTCTGGGGGGGGGGGGAGACAGTGGAGGGAGATAGTCAATGTCTTTTTTTTTTCTTTTTTTCTCTAAATACTTTGTTGATTTATTGTTTATTTATGTGTCATTATTAATTTATTATCAGACCACTGAGGTGCGTGTTTGTGTGTGTGTGTGTGGGGGGGGGGGGGTGTTGTTAATGTTCGGAGGGAAGGGTTTTAAGTTCATATAATTTGATTCCATATTTTCTGTCATGTTTATTTACTCTGTGACTGGAATCAATAAAAATTGTTAATAACAAAAAGAGTCTGTACTGGTTTTCTAGAGTAACTATGCTTACAATGCCAATTTTCTCATAAAACAGCAGGGTTCAAACATTTTAGGGTCCTGTATAATTTGAACCCTTAGAATATAACAACACATTGTTCAGTAACATGCAGGGAACAGCAGGTCATGGCTCACCACTGCTGTCCAGAGGATGATTCCAGGGGACCACAGTAACACAGGCCCCTCTTTGGCACAGGCAGCGGATCTGGTTGTACTTGATGCCACAGTCTATAGCAGTGATTCTCACAGCACCCTCTGGATTAAAGACTCTTGGTTCCTATTGAAGCAGGCATAAATAAAATAAATAACTAAACAAGATATATAAATCCATACACAATAAAGCTAGACTAAGGAAATACAATTTAACTTATAAAGCTAGACACCTACTTTCATTGACACTTCTTTAACAAGGTTTCTGGTATCTGGATTATCAAATGGAATATTGGTTGCTGAAGTTCCGTCCACCACAAGTTTTCCCAGCATGGTTCCCTTTTCTCTGATCTTTTTGGTCAAGCAGCGAGTGTCAACTCCTGTTTTTAGAGGATTTGGGTCATTTCAGATTACCAGAATTGCTCAAAACAAACAAAATAATCAAAATAATTTTGTATAGAAGCACTCAGTTACCTTCTAGTCCAGGGATGCCTTGCTCTATGAGCCACTGATCCAGTGATTTGGCTGAGCTCCAGTGACTGGGATTCTCCGAGACCTCTCCAACAATGAGCGCAGCAGCATGGATTTGGGATGATTCAAACCACTGGAGAACCACAGAAACAGTATTTACAAGTTTGAGATATTAATTGAGCAAAATAATATCCATGTCTATTCAAAGTACGATGTAATATTAAATAGGCTTCATGGACATAAGAAGAATTTAAAACCTTGCTGAGTCCAAACTCTCCATCTTCATCTTCGGGAACACCATAGTTGCCAATCAGCGGGTATGTCAGAGTTAGAATTTGGGACCTGTATGAAGGATCAGTGAGTGCCTCTGGATAACCCACCATTCCAGTCTGGAAAACTTGAGAACACAAAGTATATGACATTTTTGACTTTTGGCTGGGGTCAGAATGGCAATTGCCTGAAAATATCCATGTCTATTGATAATAATCATGAAATTGTTGGGACAGAACAAGCTTGAACTGTATATACTGTATGTATTTGGTTGTGTGTGTGTATTTATGTATACACTGGATGCCAAAAGTTTGGAATAATGTAAAGCTATTGCTGTTTTGGAAGGAAATTGGTACTTTAATTCACCAAAGTGTCATTCAACTGATCACAAAGTCATGACATTACTGATGTAAAAAACAGTACCATCACTATTTGAAAAAAGTCATTTTTGATCAAATCTGGACAGGCCCCATTTCCAGCAGCCATCATTTCAACACCTTATCCTTGAGTAATCATGCTAAATTGCTAATTTGGTACTAGAAAATCACTTGCCATTATATCAAACACTGCTGAAAGCTATTTGGTTCGTTAAATGAAGCTTAAAATTGTCTATGTGTTTGTTTTTGAGTTGCCACATTATACAATAGACTGGCATGTCTTAAGGTCAATATTTGGTTAAAAATGGCAAAAAAGAAACAGCTTTCTCTAGAAACTTGTCAGTCAATCATTGTTTTGAGGAATGAAGGCTATACAATGCTTGAAATTGCCAAAAAACTGAAGATTTCATACAAAGGTGTACACTACAGTCTTCAAAGACAAAGGACAACTGGCTCTAACAAGGACAGAAAGAGATGTGGAAGGCCAGATGTACAACTAAACAAGAGGATAAGTACATCAGAGTCTCTAGTTTGAGAAATAGCCGCCTCACATATCCTCAGCTGACAGCTTCATTGAATTCTACCCGCTCAACACCAGTTTCATGTACAACAGTAAAGAGAAGACTCAGAGGTGCAGGCCTTATGGGAAGAATTGCAAAGAATGAGCCACTTTTGAAACAAAAAACAAAAAGAAAATGTTAGAGTGGGCAAAGAAACACAGACATTGGACAAGAGATAATTGGAAACGTGTGTTATGGATCTTAAACCCATTAAGCTTTGTGGGATCAGCTAGACTGTAAGGTGCGTGAGAAGTGCCCGACAAGCCACACCTATGGCAAGTGCTACAAGAAGCGTGGGGTGAAATGTCACCTGAGTATCTGGACAAACTGACAGCTAAAATGCCAAGGATCTGCAAAGCTATCATTGCTGCACGTCGAGGATATTTTGATGAGAACTCTTTGAAGTAGTTTAAAAAAATTTAATAGTAATTTTTCACGTTATTAATGTCCTGACTATACACTGTAATCAGTTGAATGCCACTTTGGTGAATAAAACTACCAATTTCTTTCCATAAGAGCAAAATCTGTACATTATTCCAAACTTTTGCCTGCCAGTGTGTGTGTATATATATAATCACACTACTAGTCAAAAGTTTGGACACACCTACTCTTATTACCATTTTAATGCCCTTTACAATAATTTTAAGTGGAAGTATAGTAATTATCTAGTAGCCAAATCTTTCTAAATCAAAACTCATATTTTATGTTCTTCATACAGTGTGGTAGCCACCCTTTGTCTAGATTACAGCTTTACACACTCTGGGCAATTCTCTCAACCAATTTAATGGGTCATCCACCTGGAATGCTTTATAAAACATATGGAAGGAGTTCCCATGTATGATGACACATGGCTGCTTTTCCTTCAAGATCCAGTTCTATTTGAATTCTTTAAAATTTAAAATGGTACTTTTTTTTATTTTTTTTTTTAGCTTTGTAAACAAATTCATACACGGGCACAATTTATATGTCTACAAAACTATTTTTAAGCATGCAAGCAAAGCCTTTAGATGTGAATGTTTTTATTTTATGTTCAGCTGAAAACCTAAAAAAGCCTAAGCTGGTCTTAGCTGGTCACCCTGCTTGGCCAAACCGGTGCTTAGCTCGTTTATCTAGTTGGGCTTGCTTGTCTCCTAGCCTTACCAGCCAAAAAAATAAAAAATAAAAAAAATAAAAAAAAAGTAAAGAAAGAAAACTCTAAATCCAGCCAATCAGTTTAGGCTGGTTTTAGTGAGGTGGTGGTACCTATTCAAATTTACAAATACATAGTATGCTTAAATCTCAAATGGCAAATGACAAATGTTGACAGTAATTTTATTTATTTATTACACAATTATTAATGTTTTACAGTCACAATATTAACTAAAAAAATGGCTTGATTTGGACAACGTGGAGGGAAAAACACTCTGCTCTCCGACTTTGACCCACATAAGTTGCCAAAAATGTCTGTGGAGGAACAGTTATGTTTTAACTAGATCAAAAATACTGTATATCTGTAAAGCATGATCTATAAATAGAAGCTTTAGCTTTTAGAAACTTTAAAGGCAACATCTGATATGTCACTTGATGCACACATCTCCGAGGCTGTGTCTACTGGACAGGGTGCACTTTTGAATATTTAGCGCGAAATGAGACACGTGCAACATCCGGCCGATGTAAATTCCTCGCCGTTCACATTACTCGTCACACTTTTCAGTTACAGGACAGGTGTCGCAAGTGGTGACGGCGGCAGAAAAAGGAAAAGTATGGAGCTGATGTGGATACATTTTCGAGCACATTCTATTTGATTTCAGAAGCCAATTAAGTGATTTAACTTACCAATTTCACCTGACACTGAAGTTATGGCACCAAACATACGACCTTTAAACTCCGTCCCATCCTCCAAAATTAAAGATGCCGTTTTCACCGACATGTCACCAACTCGGTCTTAGTACTTCTAAACGAGAAACGATGAGAAAATCAACAACAGTATGAAGCGAACTGGATGACTCGTGGCGCGTAACTTCTCGTCGGTGATGCCACGTGAGAACCACGCCGCTTTAGGTGATTCTCGGTCGAAATAAATTAAAATACGATTTCGGATTTCGGTTTGTATGCCAAAGAAGACTATACTGTCCTGGATTTGAAGAAGCTTCTTGACCAATAGCGATGTTTTTAGGCGGGTTAAAAAGCCAATCGAGCGTATATCTAGAGAGACAGGTCCACGCTCTGCTCCATTCACAGCAGCGTGGAGTCGTGCTGGAGAAATGCAGTTGGTTTTATACGAGCATTTGCAAAAGCACTGCGCGTCAGCACGTCAAAAGGAGGGGGAAACCTAATATCTGTGGGTTTCATAAAAAAAAAAAAAAAAAAAAAACTTGTCATTTTGTTATAGTGTATAGTGTCACCTCTGATACACTAACCAGTAAAAATGTTGGACCCACTTGACTGAATTTCTGTTTGATTTAAAACCATTTTGATCTACATGCTTTTGAGGACAAATATAAATTTTGCCCCTGTATACATTTCTTAACAAAACATTTCTTAATAGATGAGTTGGGCAGGAGAGTAAAGGAAAAGCAGCCAACAAGTGGTCAGCATAGCATTCTCTTCTATACTGTTAAATAACAACACAGGTAAACCTCCTAAAGTTGGTTGAGAGAATGCTGAGAGTGCTGTAATCTAAGGGTGGCTACACTGATGAAGCTACAATATAAGATAGTTCTGATATAAAGGGATAGTTTCCCCCAAAAATGAAAATTCTCTCATCATTTACACACCCTCATGCCATCCCAGATGTGTATGCCTTTGTTCTGCTGAACACAAACAAAGATTTTTAGAAGAATATCTCAGCTCTGCAGGTCCTTACAATGCAAGTGAATGGTGGCCAGAACGTTGAGGCTCCAAAATGCACATAAAGGCAGCATAAAAGTAACCCATAAGACTCCAGTGGTTAAATCCATATTGTAAGGGGGTTCGAGGAAAAGGAGGAGGCGAGAACCAGCTTGACAACTTAAATAATAATTTAATGAACAACTTAAACAAAAACACACAACCGTAAACACACACACACAGTACAGCTGCCCGTAATTCTCTCTCTCTCGAACTGTCGTCCCCGGCCGCCTTTATCCCTCGCGCGCCCCATCAGGCTGATTGGGGACCGGGCGTGCGTCATTCCAGCCCGGCCCCGCTCTCCTCGGCTCTACACATATCTTCAGAAGCAATATGATAGGTGTAAGTGAGAAACAAATAAATATTTAAAGCTGTGTTCACACTGCCAGCGACACGCAGCAACAAAAGGACCTCATCTCATTCATTTTCAATGAGAGCTGGCGACTTCCAGCGACACGAGGGACGGCGATCATTGGCGACCGGATGTGGGTATGTCCAGCGACACGACAAAGTTGAGAAATGTTTAACTTTATGCAAATGAAGAGCGACTTTCGGGAGCGACAGCCAGTGCGAGAGAAGATGGTAGAGCTCACATGATCCTTCTCTCTCTCAGCTCCTGCAGTGACGGAAAGATGGAGGAAAGGCTAATCCTTGCTGTTAGCAATTTACCAGTTTTACATGATATGTCTCTGCCCACGTACAGGGACATATTTAAGAAAAATGATGCATGGAAAGGTGTATCTGAGATTGCGGTGATTCCAAGTAGGTTTAAATCATCAAATAGCCTGTAAAATTAACTATTAAATAATTTGTTTTGAAAATGTGTTACATGACAGCAAACGAAACCATATAAATGATCAGATATAGTGAATAAACATACCATATTAATAACCTTACTAATATTTTAATAATAATATTAATTGTAAAGAAACAGTGCTGTTTAGACTCTCCATACACACCACTAGCGACCTAACTGCCAGCCACTGGTGACATGCAGCGACAAAGTAGCTGGCAGTGTGAACGCAGCTTAAGTCATTTTTTACTATAAATTCTCCCTGCCCAATAGGTGGCGATAAGCACAAAGAATTTGAATCACCAAAATCAATAGAAGAAGAATGTGAAAGTGGAGATTGATTGTAAAAAGGACTTAAATAAAGGGAGATATGGCCAAATATATTTTCACAAAATTATTTTTCATATCATTCGATATCGATGTTTATCATGATATACATTCACATTTACACATTGCACTTTTTCTTTTTTTTTTCAAGTTGGCAGAAGAAAAGAGGGGGGAAAAATTAAATCCTAAACAGTCAAAATAGTCTCTACAGAACTGTACTGGGGGCCCAGTTACAGTCAAAGCAGTGGGTTCTGAGGGATCTTCTACCAAAATATAAACATATTTTATAGTTTAACAATCGAGTGCAGTTGGATATGAATGTTAAAAGATCATCTGTTCGTTTTGAAGCATCATGACAGCGGTCCAGCATTTCTTTGAATATTTTTACATTCAGATTATATATTTTTATATTTCTTTACATTCAGATACAATGGGTGCAGAGAAGCTCTTGTGACTGAGGAATGGTACCAGGAGTTCAGGGGTATCCCCTGAGAGAAAGACAGGCTACCAATAAATAATTGTATGCGTTCCTCGAGATGATGTCTAATTAATTTTCACAAAATTAGAACAAAAATCTATTTGTTTATTATTAATGGCTCTTAATATGCTGATAAAGTAAATTTAGAAGGAAAAAACGTTATGGTCTAAAGGCGCTTTGGAAACACATTAACTTTTGCGGCGCCTCATGTCTACTCACATGCGGAGAAAAAAGGCAATGCATGCAGAGCAGGACATGGCATAAATGAAGCATGTTCGGCGCTAGAGAAAAATATTCAAGAATACTGCACAGAAAGATCAGAGCTGGTGTACACAGAACTGTTGTTTTGTCATGCTGCTCACTAGAGACGATGAGAGAGCGGAACCATTGTCATGAAGTCTTGCGGTCTGTATGGAATCAATCCGGGGTCTGGACCCGGCCCGTGGTGAACAGCGTATCGTAATCATTAGCAAGGCAGCTAACGTTAGCAGCTTCACACAGTCTGAGAAAGCTGAACTGCTTGCGTTTTTAGCGACACGCATCTTATCGTTTAGATGTAGAACATAGGCTAAATATAGAAAATTACTCAAAAGCTTATCATCGTTATCATGGATTTTTTTTATTGTGATAAATATCTAGATAAATTTATCGCACAGCCCTAATTAAATATTAAATATCTGTTTATCACCCACACCTATCATATCTCTTCTGAAAACATGGATTTAACCACTGGAGTTGTATGGATTACTTTTATGCTGCCTTTACGTGCTTTTGGAGCTTCAACATTTTGGTACCAATTAACTTGCATTGTGAGGACTAACAGAGCTGAGATATTGTTCTAAAAATCATTGTTTGTGTTCATCAGAAGAAAGTAAGTCATATACATCTGGAATGGTAAGAGGGTGAGTAAATGATGAGAGAATTTTCGTTTTTGGTTGAACTATTTCTTTAACATTTTTTGGTCACTGCAAAATTCCCATACTTCCATTTAGTGTTGATGATTTTACCATTATTTAAAAATATGGAAAATGAGAAGTTGTGTTCAAAATGTTTAATAGTAAAGTAACTTGTGTATTTGAACCAGTAGGTCTGATGCAATCTAAATAATGATGATGACAGATGAAGGGTGTGCATTATGCAGTAAGAAATAATATTTTGGATAATAAACAATTTGTTTGCGCACTGAGCAAAACTAGAGGGGAAAAATGAACCACAAAGAAAAGAGAGAATTTATTCACAATCCTGTACACAGTTTTAAATAACGTTTCTGAGCAAACTTGAAGTGAACTTAAAGGTGCTATAAGCGATTTTAGTGTTCTGAAGCTTTCATGTGACTGAGCCGTTGAATTAGCCACGTCCTCATTCCAAAACCCCACCCTCCAAAGATAATTTTGAGACCAAAACCGAGCAAAAGAGCAGCATTGTTTGTTCCTGTGGCTGTCAAATTCAACAGTGGCATAATAGCACCCTCAACTGACAAACATTATAAATCATAGCCTCAATGATCCGCTTCAAATACAACACTATGAGAACAAGCAAAATGACTGACAAGTGAAAAGCATCAATGTCTGCGGAGTAAATGGTGATTGAGGCTTTCATTCTTCTTTGGAACAACATGAGGGTGAGTACAAGATGACAGAATTTATTTTTTTGGGTGAACTATCCCTTTAAAATCACTTAAAGTTTTCTCAAAAAAGTCATCCCTATAATAATTGCAGATGCATTTCTTTTGTGCTGATTCACAAGATGTTTTGTTAATATTACCAGTATATGCTGACATATTTTGTCTAGTTGTAATAGATAAGTGTGGTATGTGGATCACTGACGTCATTTCTTTGGCGGCATTGGCGCTGAGGCTTTTTGTAGCTGATGAAGGGTACAGGAACCCCTCTGAAATGATCCATCTGATCCAGCCCACCAAAGAAGTTCACAAAGACGATGCCTAGTTTGGCAGGCATAAGACTGCAAGAACATAAAAGGGAAACATCATCAGTGGTTGACATGACATTGGAGTGGCTCTAAACTGTATTTGAACACATAAGCCTCAGTTAAAAATGTATGAATTTCCTAGACCTTTTCTCAAAACTAACTTCACTTTCCCATTTTTTGCAATTACTTTTACAGAGTCACAAAGTAACCACAGTTGTTGTTCATCACATTAACAATGGACATGTTCCAATAAGTTTGACAACCATAAAGTGTCCAAATACTTTTTATCTTCATTTTGAACAGTATATCTACTTTTGTCTTTTGTCTTTTGTGAAATGGTTTCTTGTTAAGTGTGTTTGTGCTATCTTTCTTTAAAATGGCACTTGGTTTGATGTTTGGTTATCTAATATACAATGATATTCATACATTTTAATGAGGTGTAAGTATACAACTTTTTTGGGGCGGTTTCTAGATAAAATTGTAAAAAGAGTTATAAAAGTATACTTACATTCTTAAAGGAATAGTTCACTCATAAATCATAATTCTCTCATCTCCCTCATGCCATCCCAGATATGTATGCTTCCTTTCTTTTGCAGAACATAAACAAAGATTTTTAGAAGAATAGCTCTATGCAAGTGAAAGGTTGCCAGAACTTTGAAGCTCCAAAAACCCAAAAAGGCAGCATAAAAAGTAATCCATACGACTCTAGTCTTATGGATGACTGGACCAACATAGCTGAGATATTTGTATAATAATAATTGTTTGTGTTCAGCAGAAGAAATAAAGTCATACACATCTAGCATGTCATGAGGGTCAGGAAATGATGATGAGAGAATTTTTATTTTTTGGTGAACTCTCCTTTTAATCAAATGGTGCACAAGTATAATATACTTGAATTTGAATTAATATGTAGTAAAAAATTTAATTAATTATGCTAATTTACTATCAATTATTTAACATGATAATTGTTCATTATTACACTCTGCAGACTGATCTGAGATCTTCTAATGACATTGTATTAATGAGCCTATAATACCTTTTTAGTGCCATAATGAAGTAGAGACTTGAAGGTAACAAAAAGTACATCTTCTCCCTTAATATGGCATCCACAATCTTTTTTGCAGCATCTCTCTGATCCAATATCTGACGAGAGGACGGCCTCCTTAATAAAGGTAAAATATCAATGTTATTGCATGACTAGGGAAGAAATCTCCTATTAAGATACATTTGGTCACTATAATGACTTACTTAGTTTGACATCCCCCAAACACTGTTGTATTTATATGATAAAATCAGACTATTGTTGTTTTGATTCCTTCCTTGTTAAGTACAAGTAGCTCCAGTGCAATGGATTCTGCAAAGCCCACTGCTGCAAACTTGCTTGCACAGTAATCTGCAGACCAAAGATTTGTTGAACATCCCATTTCATTTTTTAACACATTGTGGATAGTTAAATCCTCTACTATCACTTGCAAGACGATTCATAGCGAACAACCCTCCATGGCATGCCACACAGGCCAGGTGCCCATGTTTCCATTGCAAAATAGCGGGGAGAAATGCCTTGGAAGCCTGTGAATTCAAATATCAGGAAACATTTGAGATAACAATAAGCACACTGTTCCCATAACATAAAAACAGAGGTACTGTATGAAGAATGTTCATTCCTAGGACAAGGTGATAAACAATTATTTAAATTGGATTTTTTTGATTTTTATTATTATTATTTTTTTTATCCAAAAATGAGCAGCAACTTTGACCCTTAGTATTGTGTCCACCAGACTGTCAGGGGCTTCAGTCAAATTGTGTTTTCCTGTCACCGTGCCAGCATTGTTTACCAAAATGGACACATCTCCATTGCCCCTTTTAACCTGTTGAAATGTCTTAACTACATAAAATGGGCTGGAAGGGCACCTGCAGTACATACTGTCTGTCTTTAAAACTTTCTAATAACTGTATAAATTGTTCTTACAAAAAAGGATATTGTTAATATTTGTATACATATGAAATCAGTTTTAAACCAGCCTAAGATGGTTTGCTGGTCTCAGCTTGTCTCCCAGGCTGGTCTGGTTTGCTGGTTTAGAGGGGTTTAGTGCAATTGTCAGCTGGTCAGGCTGGGAGGCAATGCTAGACCATCTTTAGACCAGCAAAAGAGTTTAGACTAGCAGGGTCTAGCCAGTAATATTAAAGTGATAAATTGTTTGTTAATCAGGAATGTTTTACCAGTTCAGCAACTTTGTAGATCTCAGTTCTTCTGCTGCAGTCACAGACATGGGCAAAAACATGCACATCCAATCTTGCTGTAATTCTTTGGTGTCTTGTCCAGTGCCTCTGCGTTTAAATCCCATAGGACTAGTGTTGCACCATGATGGCCAAGTTCTTCGGCAATTAATTTTCCAATCCCATTTAAAGCTCCAGCCACCACAACTATCTCACCCTCCACATCCTTTCTGGAATGTGGAACAAAGGCTTTAAAAAAGTAAAAGACCACTCCAAGAATAAGTTAAAAAATCTCTTTCAGACACTGAAGGTTGAACAATATCTTCTCAAAGCTCTGAATGACCTGGTTACGCATGTTACTGGTCTGTCTGGCACAACAGGAGCTGTCATCTGTAATATATAGCTCTATTATTGGCTCTTCTCCAATAAAATATTACAGTAAGTTTGGATCTCAGGTACAGCTTATTCTGTTCTTTGTCTTAGACCATGTTTGTTGTGTTCTTTAAATACCTCTAAAATATCATTGAAAAGTACGAAGGGGATGTAGCTCAGTGGTAGAGCGCATGCTTTGCATGTATGAGGCCCCGGGTTCAATCCCCGGCATCTCCATAAAGTATTTTGTTTTGTTTCATTATAATGTTACAAAATGCCTCATACTATCCGTTATTGCTTAAAAAATTCCCAACATTTTTTTAAAAGAACGACATTAAACGAGTTAAACACATGACGCGTTTCATTCTAAGCTACGTAACGACGTCATACGTTCTTTGCTTGACGACGGTAACCAGGGAGAAAGCTGTTTACCACAATGTCGACAGCCTGACAAATATTAACCCAAAAGCCAAAATATGGCTATATCTAGAAATCTGTCATTGTAACTCCAGCGAGTCATTTGTAAATGTGAATTATGCAACTAAAGTACCTGAAGACGCTTCTAACTCCTCAGGTAAGTTAATGTATCACGTTATTTAGCGGCGCTAGCTAACTAGCTCTGTGGCAGTCCGCTATCCGTAGTAGGCATGATGACTCTTAGCTTAGCATTACTTGGATGATTATGTGTCTCGGTAAATTTAGCTTAAACCTCCATGCTGTGCTAAGAAGCAGTAATAGAAATAATGCATTCTGCAATAACTTAATGTTATTTAAATCTCAGTATGTGACTCCTGCCTTTTGCTGAACACTCAAGACTCACTTAAAACCACAATTCTGTACTGTAAAGTATTGCCAGGATTATACAAATTTTTTTGTGATATAATAATGTATTTAGATTTATATTGTGAAATGAATGCAGACTGGATCATTTTTCTGTCATAATTTAGCAAATTAATGTTAAAAAAAGAAAAGAAAACATAGGCTAGTTGTATAATAGTGTTTAGTTTTGTTTTGTCTAAAGACACCCTTATGGTGACTAGTATTCTATGTGACTGGGACCTTGGACCTAAATTGACTTTAAATTTACTTTGTCTCATATGGCATACAAGTGTTATAATAGAACATAAATGCTTGCACTGTTCTAACAGAGAATTTAAACTTATTAATTTATGGTCAGATTGTATGTCTGATCATAATTTGCAAACTGTCCTATTTGTGTCAGTATTGCACATTATTGTCCAGATGTAGTGTGTACAGGGAGGTGGGAGGGGCAGTTTAACAATTTGCCTTGATCATAGTGTAGTTTCTTTAATGCCTTTAATATCTTTTCTTTAGGATGGAGCTGCTAAAGTCACCTGTATGGCTTGGGCTCCAAACAATGCAAAGTTTGCAGTTTGCACTATTGATAGAGTGGTTATTCTATATGATGAGCAAGGAGAGAAAAGAGACAGATTCACCACAAAGCCTGCAGACCCCAAAGTAATTTATCAATGCATTTCTGCACACACACACACACACATATATATATATATATATATATATATATATATATATATATATATATATATATACACATACAGAGTTAGGGAGTAACGAAATACATGTAACAGGATTACGTATTTAAAATACAAAATATAAGTAACTGTAGTGGAATGCATGAGTTACAATTTAAATCATTGGTAATTAGAATACAGTTACATTCAAAATGTATATATATATATATATATATATATGTATATGTATATATATGTGTGTGTGGTATCCTGTGAAAGCTGTTCATAATTTCTTAATACATCAGTAAAATGTATTGAAAAATGAAGTAACAGCTTTATTATTTGTTGCAGTATGGAAAGAAAACATATGTGGTTAAGTCCATGGCATTTTCCCCCGATTCAACCAAAATAGCAGTTGCCCAAACAGACAACATCATATTTGTTTACAAAATTGGAGAAGAATGGTAAGTATCTCAGATGTAATATAAATATATTAATATTATGTAGTGTATATAAAATATAAATTATATATATATATATGTATGTACAAACAAATATAATATACTTATTTCCCATATCATTAAACAATTACTTGCCTTCTACACAAGTGAAACACTGTGTGATACCACAATGTGGTGAATGCATTAATCATATTATTTCACATTTTTAATTTGATATGTTTTCTATTCCAGGGGAGATAAAAAGGTTATTTGCAACAAATTTATACAAACAGTAAGTATTTTGATGAGAAAAATAATACTAGTCATACATGTCACAAATGTCAATAGGCGTAAGTGATGTTTGTTGCATGTCTTAACTGTTTTGTTGTTCTCCAGAGTGCTGTAACATGTTTGGTTTGGCCGACAGAGCATGCAATACTATTTGGACTAGCAGAGGGAAAAGTAAGTGTGGTGCATTTTCAATGCTTTAGACCTGAATTTTTATTTAGCAAATATTATTATTTTTGAATATTTGTGTGGCTAATGCAGGTTCGTCAAGCCAATACAAAAACAAGCAAGTCCTCTACGATCTATGGAACAGACTCCTACGTTGTCTCGCTGACCTCAAAGTATATATGCATATTTACATGACTTCTTCCCTGATGCTCGTTCACCTGTCAAACAAAATCAACTATAATACTTTAATTCAGCATCACAACACAGAACGTTTCTCATTTCATTATCTCTGTTGTTCCATCATCTCAGTGTCTCAGGGAAGGGAATCCTCTCTGGTCATGCAGATGGAACGGTTGTTCGGTACTTCTTCGATGATGAAGGATCTGGAGAATCTCAGGTAAAGAACCGCTTTATTTTATTCAAACGCTTTTATAACACAATATACAATATTATATTTGCAATCATTTGCATTACTTCTGATTCAGTTAATTTTGTTATGATTTTTAAAGGGCAAACTATTGACTCATGCATGCCCGCCGTATGCCCTGGCATGGGGTATCAACAGCATAATTGTGGCTGGATGTGATAAGAAGATCGTAGCCTATGGAAGGGAGGGCCACATCCTTCAGACATTTGACTACAGCCGAGATCATTCTGAAAAGGAATTCACCATAGCGACAGCTAGCCCCAGTGGCCAGTCCATAGTCGTAGGAAGCTATGACAGGTGAGAGATCTATTTGAGCAGAGTTAATGAAAAACAAAACATTCTGCCCATCATAACCCTAAACTGGGTTAGGGTTATGATGGGCAGATGCAACTTATGTGTCTCATTTTGTTTGCATAGATGATTTTTTGAAATGTAAATCAATATGGCTTAAAACAGTGTTCTGGGCATTTTTAGCCACGCAACACCATGTCATCAAATCAAGTCAAATCATTTTTCTTCAGGTTGAGAGTTTTCAACTGGAGTCCTCGAAAAGGCAACTGGGATGAAGCTTCTCCCAAAGAGATTCCAAACTTGTACACTATCACAGCTCTAGCCTGGAAGAAAGATGGCTCTCGGCTCTCTGTGGTGAGTTTGGATGACCAGTTCAATAAAGATTTCAGAACTTCTAAAGTCTTTGAGAGCTTTTTTAATCTGTTCATGTACTGAAATCTACTATACCCGCTTTTTTATTGTGCAATGCTGTAGTTATTATGGCTTGCTAGGCTTTTTTGTTGCTGAAATTTTCAAACACTGGTGGAGATGATCTCTGAATTGCAGGGCACATTGTGTGGAGGAGTCGAGCTGTTTGACTGCTGCCTGCGCAGGAGTATTTACAAGAACAAATTTGAGATCACCTATGTAGGGCTGAGTCAGGTGAGCTTTACTTAAGGATATTTTAAAGTGTACAGTGTATCTATTCTGTTTAGTAGCTTTACAGTCTTTCCAAATAAATGTATTGTGATTGGGCTCTTATTTTAATTCAGTGTTCATCCTACAGACATTAACTGGAACTACCATACTATTAGGTTTTCAGACACTGTAACTTTATTTCTTAAACTCTTCTCAGGTGATAGTGAAGAATTTGTCCACTGGCACACGAGTGGTGTTGAAGTCTCAGTATGGTTATGAGATAGATGAGGTTAAGGTCATGGGGAAGGATCGACATCTAGTGGCTCACACTTCTGACACCCTTCTGCTGGGAGACCTGGTGTCCAACAAACTGAGTGAGGTAGGAATGACACTTTGCTATTGTTTAGTTTCTGTTAGGTTTTTATATTGTCAAGTCAGCTTGGTATTTATCAATTCAATTTCTTGGAATCTATGCTTGATATCTCATTCTGATTAAGACTGAACTGTATTTTGCCCATCAGAAATCTGTTCTTTATAAGTGGTTGGGAAGTTTTACAGATTTTCTTAGCATTAAGAGTGAATGCCTCCATTGGATGGGCTAAGGTTTAAAAATATCTAATTAAAAGTTCAAGGGCTGTCATGGTTCACTCATGTTTAATTGAGTTTCCAAAGTGCCCTTATGGGAGCTGGAAGAAAGTTTAGTGTGACAGACAGGATAATGGTGAAGGGCCCTGTCTATGGTCTCTCTCTCTCTCTCTCTCTCTCTCTCTCTCTCTCTCTCTCTCTCTCTCTCTCTCTCTCTCTCTCTCTCTCTCTCTCTCCCTGCCTCTTTCTGTGTAATGTAGTGGAAAGCAAAATTTGATGAACATGTTGTACTCAAATAAACAACATCACTTTCCCATTACAGGTGGCGTGGCAGGGCTCCGGGGGAAATGAAAAATATTTCTTTGAAAATGAAATGGTACAGTCTTTTTTGATTGCATCATTTTTGTTTTATTAAGTCATTTACAAGAATGGTACGAAGGGAAAGCGACTGGGTTTAATGAATCATGCAGCCATAGCTGAAATAATTAAAGTTGGCACTAGCTAATTGTAAATTGCTTTATTTCCGGTTAGGTATGCATGATATTCAATGCTGGAGAGCTGGCACTGGTGGAATACGGAAGCAATGAAATCTTGGGATCTGTTCGGACAGAGTTTATGAACCCTCACCTCATTAGGTTTGCCTTACATTATCTTCGTATTTATTACATTTGGGAAAACAAAACCCACTGTATAAAAGCAACATGATGTCAGAATAGACCCCAGTTACTTATTGATAATATTAATTAAAAATAATAACAATGATACTATTATTTTTAATAATAATAAATTATAAAATAACATACGTTTTATAATTATATATATATATATATATATATATATATATATATATATATATATATATATATATATATATATATATATATATTAATTTAAATAATATATAAATTAGTAGAGTTATTATAGTATATAAATAATATTGGCCTAGCATGTTTCACACATAAAATACAGATGGAAAAAAAGGCTGTGCAGGTGGTTAAAAATAATATTGGGTAAAAATATATTAATTGAATAATATGCTAAAAAGGTAGCACTTTACAGTAAGGTTCTATTTGGTACCATTAGTCAATATATTAGGTATCATGAACAAGCAATGAAAAATATAATTGTTGTACAACATTTTTAAATATTAGTTAATGTTAGTTAATTAATAAAAATGCAATTGTTCATCGTTAGTTCATGTTAGTTCATAGTTAGTTCATAGTACATTAACTAATGTTAACAAATACAACTTTTGATTTAAAAAATGTATTACTATATGTTAAAACAATAACCAAGATTAATAACAGGGGTAAAAGTATTGTTCATTGACAGTTCATGTTAACTAATATAGTTAACTAATGTTAACAAATGGAACCTTATTGTATAGTGTTACTGATAAAAATAATATACATGTTATATAATTTAATAATAAATATACATTTAAATAATTATATAAATGTATTGATTTATTAATAACAATATATTAATAATATTGGCCTAACATGTTTCACCCATAAAATCCAGATAGATAAAACCCTGTCCTACATTTTTTCCCACTGAATATTCTTTGACTTGCAAATACGTCACATTATGTGTTGCAAATAAGTTGTCCTTAATAACTTCTGCCGATTGTTCTAAAATGATGAAATTGGTAAATTCATATTGTCTGTTCAGAGGAAAAGGGAAGACAACTACTGAATTTACGTATTTTACCTGCTGAAATCATGTCTAAATCTGACCACTAGATGTCATGATTTAGCCTTCATTTAAAACTTGACCTAGTGTTGTCAGTTTGCTCTGGGAACTGCTGCTGCTTTTCATACCGCTGGCTCTTACTTATCACAAATCAGCATGCATGTATAAAGCCTGTCAGGTGCTGTCAGACTGCAGTGCTTGGTTCCTCATGATGGAGCACTGACAGGTCCCACGGCACACAGAGGTAGTGTTTACTCGTCTGTTTGTGTGTGCAGTGTGCGTCTGAATGAGAGAAGGCAGAGGGGAGTGGAGGACAACAAAAAGTTGGCCTACCTGATAGACATCAAAACTATTGCTATCGGTAAGTCTTCACCCATAACTGCTGGTATGGGGTTGATCTCTCCTTCAATGAAGCAGTGATAACGGTTTTTAAATAATAATTACAGTTGGAGGATAATAAGCCTAGAGGACAATACACAAGGTCTTTGAATGACTCTTCAAGACTTAATAGTGCATTTGAGTGACATAATTAGTGGCTATAATTGTTTTCCAAGCAATCACATGTCTTCCTGCTCTTATAGCTAAAGATAGGTTATATGACTGACAAATGGGACTCAAGATTCCTTTAGTTGTTTAGCCGATAGTTAAGTCAAAGGTATTATTTTGTAAGACATTGAGAATTTCATTATGTAGGACAAATGTTTTGTTTTCCTATAGTCTATAGAAAATATTCGTTTGTTTCTGTTTTAATGATGTATATGGATATGCATTGTTAATTTCATAACAGCGGCAATATTCTAAATAGAATTCTTCCTTCTTTCGACAACTTCTGATTTAGCCTCTGATTTAGCCCATGTCAGTGAAATCAAAAATACACAATTAGGATTGAATCACATTTACTCATTCAGAAAAGTCTCTGCCTGACTGTTTTAATTAACAGCTCATTGCCTGTCCATGCAGTCTTATTGGAATGACATCATCAGTGGTCTTGATTACATAATTGTCAGCTTAGCTCTAAATGGGACAACTTTTCCATGTGACCCGTTATTTGAATCCACAGATGACGAAGAAAAAACATTTTAGGAACAGAAGAGAAGTGTGTTGAGGTGACGTTTAGTCAGTTAGTATGTTACCCTTCAATTAGATGTGACCCCGCTGTGTCATCGTCACGGCACTCTCCTTCACTGGGCCACAGCGCGCCATCTGCCACACTCTGACCACTTCCTGTGCTAATTAAGTCCAGGCATGCTCCCTCCATCCTGCAGACCTTTTTTTCCCTTTAGGTGGTGAAAATGAGAAACAACTTTCATCCAATTTATTTTCTTCTGACAGACAGCAGAGTGCTTTTCCCCCTCACTGCTCCGTGTGCTTAAAACCTGTTCTGAAAGTGCAAATTGGAAAGTGTTTTTCCTGTCTTTCTTTTTTCCCCCTTCATAAGTGATGCTTCCCATCAGAATGGTTATTTGTGAACAAAGAGCCAGAGATGCAGAGAAGTGTCACAGAACGTGATTCATGAAAGACTTATTGATTTTTTTTTTTTTTTTGTTAGATCACGGATGTTGGGGTTATGAATTAAAAGAAGATGCCTGCATGTCTTTGTGTGTGTGTCTGTTATGTTTGTGTGTATAGTGATGTTCATGGCAGTAAATGGAGCCATCTCCAAATTGTACATTTTTTGTTTAAATTCCCTTATTACAGAATTTTTCTGATGGTAAATATTTTATCTGTTTTGCTTATGGTAGTTTTGAAACATTGTCTTAAAGCCTCTTACTGTTTAAAAGGTTAACTACGTAGAATGGAGTAATTGACATGAAATTGGCTAAATTGTCCTGTGGTGTGAAATGCTATTCTGCATTTATAACTATTTTAAAATGAATTTAGCTGATTCTTTTTTAATTGATTATAATTATAATTAATTTACGATCTTGGATCACTAGAAAAGAAACCATAGCTTGTACTCGATGCATTAATCTCCTATGACCCATCTTTCTTCCTGTTTCTCAGTGGACCTAGTCGGCGGGTACAATCTGGGCACCATAAGCCATGACTCCAAGATTGACTGGCTGGAGCTGAATGAAACGGGACGTAAACTTCTCTTTAGGGACAAGAAACTCAGGGTAAGGGGCACACATTGCTATTTAAGCTTTAATATCACTGATAAAATCATATAGATTTGTCACTTCCTCCTCTTCTGTCTCGTTCTCCCCATTAAGCTCCACCTGTATGACATCGACAACACCAGGAAGAGCACCATGCTGAGTTTCTGTCCCTACGTCCAGTGGGTACCTGGCAGTGATGTAGTTGTGGCTCAGAACAGAGGAAACCTGTGTGTTTGGTACACCATCGACAGCCCGGAAAGGGTCACAATGTTTCCACTCAAGGTGAGCTCAAATCCCGGCTCAAATCTCAAATCTTCATGTTTAGTCAACTGTGAGTTTGGTCACATGACTTTGTGCCGGCCGCAGGGGGATATTGTAGACCTGGAGAGATCCAATGGTAAAACTGAAGTCATTGTGACTGAAGGGGTTCATTCTGTCTCCTACACTCTGGATGAGGGGCTAATCGAGTTTGGAACAGCCATTGATGATGGAGACTATTACAGGTACCAATAATATCTACAACGAGGCCTCCATTAGGCCTTATGAAGAAGTGCAATGTTTGATAAGAGTATGGATTTAAACTCATGATCCTTAAATGATGTTAATATACTCTGGTCTTGGTTGTGTGTGTGTGTGTGTGTGTGCACAGGGCCACAGCATTCCTGGAAACCCTGGAGATGTCTGCAGATACAGAGGCCATGTGGAAGACTCTGAGTAAACTCTCCCTTGAGGCGCGACAGCTCCACATCGCTGAGAGGTCAGACGAGCAAGACCACCTCCCTTAATGACATGGCCCCTGGAATCATGTGCCTAACCCTGATGCCTAGGAACCAGTATAACAGACTTAATATTGACAGAAATATAGTAAAGGTGCCGTCTTGCACTTCCTTTTAAAGATCCTTTTAGCACACAGTGTGGACTCAAATACTATTTGGACACTTAAGCCACTTTTAAAAATGCATTAATGTAATTGCATTAGATAGTAAAATATGAAACCAAGTGGAATTAATTTGAAAGAAAGCACAAGCACGTGTTCCAACCAAAACATTTCACAAAAACTAGCCATTTATAAAATAAAATAAAAAGATGTGACACCTTTTAATGTTTTGATTTTTCTAGGTTAGAAAGGACCCAAAAACTGCTCTTAAAGGAATAGTTTGCCCAAAAATGAAAATTCTCTAATTTTTTACTCACCCTCATATCAGTGGCGTAGCCACGGGTGTGCCAGGGTGTGCAACTGCCACCCAAAACGTAAGCTTGCACACCTAAATGAAATGGCAGTTTTTTTGACACTACTGTTTGCATCATGTCAGACATGGTATAATCCTTTATTTATATTGTCTTAATAATTAACGTTACAACAGTATTATTTTTATTTTTTTATTTTGAACCAAACCTCCCTGTACTCCATTCAAAGAATGTTCAAAAAAGATTCTTCTGTTCAACACAGTGCATTACTGATTTATTTCTTATACTCAATTAATGTAACTAAAACCTGGTGTATTTTTATAATTTTTTTCTGTATTGTGCAAATTGTACCATCATTTATATTTGTGTCTTTAGCATATTTTGGAAAATATCACAAATCATTCCAAAACCTTTTTTAATTTGATGAATTATTAAGACTCATATTTTTATATATTAACAAGGCTACTTACTCCATTGAATTTTTTTTCTTTCTTTTCAGTCATTTAAACTACACAGAGCTTAAAAAATTATAGCCAAAAAGAAACTGATGCAATGTTTGTTAATGGTCATTTTATTATATTTCCCTTAATTGTGCTTTGGTTCTTGCACACCCAGTTTTCTCTTGGCACACCCAAAGTATTGTTTCTGGCTATGCCACTGCCTCATGCGATCCCAGATGTGTATGACTTTCTTTCTACTGCAGAACAGAAATTACGATTTTTAGAAGAATATCTCAGCTCTAGAGGTCCATACAATGCAAGTGAATGGTGACCAAAACTTTAAAGCTCCAAAAGCACATAAAGGCAGCATAAAAGTTATCCAGACTCCAGTGGTTTAATCCATGTCTTCTGAAGAGATCCAATCAATTTAGGATGAGAACAGACAAAAATATAACTACTTTTTCACTATCTTGACATTAGAAGTCTCCTTGGTGATCAGGATTTCAAGCTCGATTACACATCCTAGTGCCATCTAGCGCTCTGTGCATGCTTCAAGCGCTAGGAAATGTAATTGAGCTTGAAATCATGATCGTGCCTAGAGACTGCAATGGCAGGATGCACAGTGAAAGAGGAGTTACATTTTGGATTACTTTTTAGCTACCATTATGTGCTTTTTGGAGCTTCAAAGTTTTGGTCATGATTAACTTGCATTACAGAGCAAGATTTTCTTCTGAAAATCTTTATTTGTGTTCTGCAGAAGAAAAAAAGTCATACACATTTGGGATGGTTTGAGGGTGAGTAAATGATGAGAGAATAACATTTTTATTTTTGGGTGAACTATTCCTTTAAGAAACCAAATAAAAGGGCCTGGGTAGCTCAGTGAGCAGACGCTGACTACCACCCCTGGAGTCACGGGTTCGAATCCAGGGCATGCTGAGTGACTCCTGCCAGGTCTCCTAAGCAACCAAATTGGACCGGTTGCTATGGAGGGTAGAGTCACATGGGGTAACCTCCTCATGGTCGCTATAATGTGGTTCGCTCTCGGTGGGGCGCATGGTGAGTTGTGCATGGATGCCGTGGAGAATAGCGTGAAGCCTCCACACGCGCTATGTCTCCGCGGTAACGTGCTCAACAAGCCACATGATAAGATGCGCGGATTGACGGTCTCAACTAAGATTCATCCTCCGCCACCCGGATTGGGGCGAGTCACTACACCACCACGAGGACTTAGAGCGCATTGGGAATTGGGCATTCCAAATTGGGGAGAAAAAGGGGGAGACATTTTTTTTTATATATATATTTTTTTTTCTATTAACGGAAAGAATCGCTAAAGTTATGTATCTTGCATTTAGCCACGAATGTTTAATGCATGTCAGAAGCATTAGTCAAAAGAAAGGCTTCAAAAGGAAGCTGCTGTGATGGACAGCTATTCTGTCTGGAACACTTTAAATGCTGAAATATATACTTAGATGAGATGCAGCCTAAAGTAAAATGTGTGTAATCTTGTGCAAAATAGCAAAAACCCTTCACCTGAGATGAAAAAATCTTGTAGAGGAGGATAAAAAGCACCAAACGTCCTTTTGAAAAGGCTTCCAGTAGCTTTAGGAAGCAGTAGGCATGTTTAGAGTTTTCCTTTTACTGTATAAGCATTTTTAAAAGTGTTCTGAAACTGGAATTTAAATTAGCAGGGCTTTAATAATTCAAGATGGGTTTGTTATGTATAGGCTTATCTGCATAAAGCATGCAGAGAAAAAGTGGTCTGAACATGGCGGAGAATGCAAATAAGAAAACTGACCGAGCACACTTCTTGCTATCTGTTTGCCTGATGTCACTTTTGAGAAAGCATGAGCCATACTGTCTGTCTGATCATGACTTATCTTTCCTATCTATACTCAAGGCCCTGATGTGTTGCAGTACTGATAGTTAATTGTGAAATGATACCGCTGTTTGCATTTGACGTTATTGGTTTAAAGGTGCGTTCACACTAGACTTGTGCTTCATTCACTTCCATTCATACCTGTGCGAATGTGGGAGAGCAGAAATGTAAGTGCATGTGAATTTGATTTGTCTTTCGTTCAAGTTTGGAGAACTCTGACCTGCAAATTTGTATGGCAAAAAGATGTGTGACCAATAGAAGTTCAGAACGTCAGAGATTGATCTCTTGGCTCAATACGAAAAATACAAACTTCAAAGCTGCATTTTTTGCAGTGTTGCGTAAAAGTGGAGTAGATAATATATTGTAACATTTTGAATAGTGTGACCGCACTGTAACATGATGGTGATTGTTGTGACTTTCCGCAGGTGTTTTGCAGCACTTGGGGATGTTTCCAAAGCCAGATTCCTGAATGAGACCAACAAGATCGCAGATGCCGTCTCAAAGGAAAATGTACGTAGAGCAAGCAAACAGAGCTTTTTAAATGTAGCATGGAGTTATGTCAGTTTTGACGGAAAGTTCAAACAAATATAATAATTCAGTTTAACGATAGCTAAATTTGCTTAAAAATATTTGATAACCAGCCTGATCTCATTAAATTTACGTGAACATAACAACATTTTTGCAATTCAGAATGTACATGCTGTATAACACGTTCGGCTACAGGTTTCCAGTGAAGTGTCTAGTTGGGGTCGCCAAAAGTGAGTAAAATGGTGTCAAATTCAGATGCGGTTTTAAGGTGAATTTTAGATAATTTTTTTAAAACATACCTCCCTAACCTAAAACTTTTGCCTCAACCTAACCAATGGTGTTTTAAAATATAAATGAGACGTTTAAAAAAGACATCCTTACCAAATCAATGCCTAAACCTAACCATTAGTGTTTTCAAATAGATACACTGGTAGCCAGAAGTTTGGAATAATGTACAGATTTTGCTGTTATGGAAAGAAATTGGTACTTTTATTCACCAAAGTGGCATTCAACTGATCACAATGTATAGTCAGGACATTAATAACGTGAAAAATTACTATTACAATTTGAAAAAAATGTTCAGAACTTCTTTAACTACTTCAAAGTGTTTTCGTCAAAAAATCCTCCACGTGCAGCAATGACAGCTTTGCAGATCCTTGGATCCTTGGAAACTGTCAGTTTGTCCAGATACTCAAGTGACATTTCACCCCACGCTTCCTGTAGCACATGCCATAGATGTGGTTGTCTTGTCGGGCACTTCTCATGCACCTTATAGTCAGTGACAATGTTAAGCTTCACTTAACAAACCAAATAGCTTTCAACTGTGTTTGATATAGTGGCAAGTGATTTTCTAGTAACAAATTAGCAATTTAGCATGATTACTCAAGGATAAGGTGTTGGATTGATGGCTGCTGGAAATGGGGCCTGTCTAGATCTGATCAAAAATGACTTTTTTCAAATAGTGATAGTGCTGTTTTTTACATCAGTAAAGTCCTGACATTACTTTGTGATCAGTTGAATGCCACTTGGTGAATTAAAGTACCAGTTTCCTTCCAAAACAGCAAAATCTGTATCATTATTCCAAACTTTTGACCGCCAGTGTATGAGACGTTAAAAAAGACATCCTTCCCTTATGAATGCCTAAACTTAACCATTAGTGTTTTAAAATGCAGACGCGAAATGAAAAAGCACACTTTCTGAAGCAACCACATCATTTCGTGATGCTTGCATGACTCTGTAATGTCACGTGAAAGCTTGAGTTCATGTCTGGGCTTGAACCATGGTCCTCTGACTCTAGTACAACACCCTATCAGGTGAGCTACCATCCAAGCTATTCATGTTGGAATATGTGTATATATGTAGGTGGGTCTGTAATACAAGCAATAAAAATGTTTTTCAAAAGATGCGTTAGAGTAAAAGTCATAATCAGCCATTAAAATCATGATTTGAGTGAAAGTGAATAAAACATACAGTTGTTGTAGAGCCTCTAGTGTTCATTTCACCTGGAAACTGCAGGGAATTGTACCCGAAGACATGCATAACAAGTTTTGCAAAAATGTATATAGAGTCACGTTTTCACTATGAGACCAGGTTGTTGAAAACAGACAATGTTTTTAATCCATTGATAAGGCTGTTGTTGGATGACAAATGACACAGGGGAATTAAAGGAATGTTCCTGGTTCAATACAAGTTAAGCACAATGGACAGCAGTTGTAGCACAATATTGATTACCACAAAAATTTACTTCAACTCGTCCCTCCTATCAAAAAAAGCAAAAAATCTGGGTTACAGTGAGGCACTTACAATGGAAGTGAATGGGGCCAATTTTTTATGTTAAAATACTCACTGTTTCAAAAGTTTAGTCACAAGACATAAACAATATGCGTGTTAACATGATTATGTCAACAAAACCTAAAATCCTAAAACGACTGTAAAAATTATGATTTAAACATATTTATAGCTCAAATAATACATACGTTTTAACAGAAGAATTAATGTAAGTGCTTTTACAAAAATATAATCTTCACATTTCTGCCTTTTAAACCCTCCAAAAAAACAGGAATGTTTATAGCGCCATGGAGACACCGTGTTGACAGTTTTTGAGAAATTTAACCTATAATTGGCTTGCTTACAGTTGTCTCTGCATATTAAGCTGGGATAAGAGAAAGTATTTTAATACAGAAGTAACACACTTCAGGTTTAATTGACCAATGGCCAATGCCGACAATCACAAAGTTGACAAAAAATCCGCCAACATATCGGTCTTGACCAATATGTCTGTCTATCATCAGCCTCTCATGTAATGTTTTTACCCTAAAATGTACATATGTTGTACTTGGCTTATGCATTTTATAATCAAGTATTATTTACTCTTCTGTAGGGTAGTAATGGTACAGATCACTACCAAGTGAAGGCAAGGCTGGCAATGCTGGATAAGAATTTTAAGCTTGCTGAGATGTATTACATGGAACAGGTAACGAATAGTCTCTAATGTTTTAATACCTGTGTCAGAGCAAGCTGAGTTATATCACCATTGCTGTGAGTAATGTTACGGTGTAACCCTATAGAATGCGGTGGATGAAGTGATGGAAATGTACCAGGAGCTCCACATGTGGGATGAATGTATTGCCATTGCAGAGGCGAAGGTAACATCCATTTTAAATGCAGCATGCATATTTATAACCTCTAGTCTAGTGTATATGTAAAATTTGAATTCTTTAAATTGTGCATGCAGTATTCTCATGCTTAGTGCATTAGTTAGTGATCATATTGTGAAATCTCAGCCTTTTACAAATAATATGTGTTTATCCCATAAAGGGCCATCCAGAGTTGGACAATTTGAGACGCAGTTATTATTCCTACCTAATGGAGACCAATCAGAATGAGAAATTCGGGGAAGTGAAGGAAAGTGAAGGTGACTTTACAGGTGCTGTTATCCTCTACCTGAAAGCAGGACTCCCTGCTAAAGCTGCCTGGCTGGCCATGAGCAGAGATGAGCTCTTATTAAATCATGACATCATCAACCGCATCACTTCTGCGCTCATTAAAGGAGAGTTCTATGAGAGGGTGAGTTTTACCTGAGCTCCAAGGTCAGAACTGACTGTAAATTGTGCATGGAAAAAACACAAAGAGTGTGTCTAGCATGGCAAGATGGTTGTTGTTAAGATCCACCCATTTACTGCTTTATCTTAGCAGCACTTTACTGAAAAGACCAGCTGAGACAAGAATTTCCATGTAAAAAATATCTGAACATCCTTGAGAAGCTTGCAAAATGTTAGGACATTTATGCTTGAATTAAAAAAAAGCTTTTTGCCATTGAGGTGAGAAAAGTAAATGTGGTAGTGGGGGCGTGGTCGAGCGTCCGTCCAGAGAGAGGGAAAGTGGTAAGGGCGCTTACACCTGAGCTAGATGATGTCTAACACCCGTCTCTAATTCCGGTGAGCATGGGGTGTGCAACATCACGACCCGGCCCCGCCCTCCTGTCTATTACAATAAACTTGTTTTCCTTTTAAATTAAATGTATTTTTCTTACCTCACTGGCAAATTGCTTTTCTTGTTTTAAGCATACACCTCACAAAATTTTGTTCGATTTCTCTGAAAACAAGACTGGAATCTTATGACATTATATTCTTCAAGTGAATGTATCTTTGTTTAAGGATGTTTAGATGTTTTTACTGAAAAGCATGACAGAAATACTGAGTGTAAATTACAGTGTAGTTGGATCAGCATAACCATGCTCAAACAAGAATAAACTGGCAAAGATTGTCAGCCAGCATTAGCATCCAAAACACTACATATGGTGATGAGCAGACACACAGCAACTGTATTATGAGTGTATTATATTTCTGTGAAATCTTATAATAAGTAAAATTGTTTAACAGGCAGGTGACCTGTTTGAGAGGATAAGAAATAATCAAAGAGCCCTGGATTGCTACCGTAAGGGAAATTCTTTCAAGAAAGGTATGTACAGTATGCTTATTAAGAAGGATCCAAATACGGTATTACATTACAATTCAAACATTAAATCAGTTGGGATGTGAAACATCAGAACTATAGATGAGACTGGACATGGCACCTTCATTAACCTCTTCTGATTACATTGTGCTTCTGCAGCGGTGGATTTGGCTAGGGTTGCCTTTCCTGCAGAAGTTGTAAAGCTGGAGGAAGTATGGGGTGACTACCTAGTGCATCAGAAACAAATGGATGCTGCCATCAACCATTACATAGAAGCTGGGTGAGTTTCTAGGGAAACAAAGCTTGAGATCTGCAGGTGCATATTTGTTCACCACATCTTCTTTCACTGGGTTTGAAACAAACTGGGCAATTCCATTTGAATCAGGTTGCCAGGCTCCATTTGGTTTGTCCTTATCTGAATTTGTTATCTCCTCCTAACTCTCCTCCCCTGGTGAAGCCGCTCTACCAAGGCCATAGAGGCGGCGATCGCAGCACGTCAGTGGAAGAAAGCATTGCACATACTGGAGCTACAGGAGGACAAGACTGCAGCCAAGTATTACCTCAAGATAGCCCAACACTATGCTTCTGTACAAGAGTTTGAGGTAAAGTTTACCTGATAAAGTAGATTCAATCAGGAAATACCTCTTAAATCACAGATCATCTGCTAAATATGAACAAATCTCATCTAAAAACATGATCTGGATTGAATCTATGTTGACTAAACTTGTCCTATTTTGCTGAGCAACAGGTGGCAGAACGTCTGTTTGTAAAAGGGGATCATATCAAAGATGCTATAGATATGTACACTCAGGCTGGGCGATGGGAGCAAGCTCATAAGGTGAGTCACATTGTGTTCCTCTGCAGTTCTTTAAACCGTTTTGCTTAAAGGCACCATCCCATTAGAATTTGTGAAATACAGTTGCTCGAGTTTGGTTGGGGGTGGCACACCTACTCTACAGTATTCCAAAGGGTCCAAGATCAAGATGTATTGTTTTAAAATATGATAATTGGGTTTGGCAAGCATGATTGTTTTCTTTAGCTGACTTGACTAAATCAGAGTGTTGTAGTAAACTGAGAACACAATTGCAGCTTTTCTTGATTCAAATCCTGAACAATTTACATGTGAATTATGACTAATCATAATCAATTTAAATTTGAATTATTATGTCGCATTCTGTTTTTCCCCACTCGCTTTCTCTTTCTGTCCTTCTTCAACACAGCTTGCTGTGAAATGCATGACACAAGAGGATGTGTCTGCCCTTTACATCAGTCGAGCACAAGAGTTTGAGATAGAGGGGAAGTACAAAGAAGCTGAAAGGTAAACACACTGTAGAATCATTGATCTGATCACTATTGATTACTGATGGCAGGATTCATTAACTGTGTGTTTTATAAAAGACAAAAGCAAAATTTGCTCACTCTGGATAAAGAAAATATAGAGAATTCAATTGATATTTCAGTCACATTTCTCAAAGATATTGCTTTACTGCAAAAATTGACTGCTAGATGTGTTCAGTTACTGATATACTGAGTGTGATTTGTCTTTTATACGGCAGCACACTTTCTGGTGCTGAGTAATTTAAATCTGAGGTATATTAAAAAAAGATAGTCTTGGGACACTGCAATCACAGTTCATTTAAAGTTAATATAAAACCTTGTTTGCAACCCATTTTACAGTACTTTTGTAATGTGACAAATTACAGAGTGAGACTGGATATTTAGTGTGAAAAATATAGGATGGGACTAATATATCCATTTAGAATTTATTTGATCAAGGTTAGTGGAAATTTCAGATACCAGATTGGAATGAGACCTCACTGCAAGTTTGCCAAAACAGTGTCTCAATAGCTATTTGGCTATTGGTTAACCTTACATATTAAAAGACATCAGTGGAACATGCATTAAGAAAGATAAGAGGGTCCATTTTAATCTCATGTTGACCTAAACTTCCATAACATGACATTTTTACATGTGAAACAAAATATTTAGTGGGAAATAACGTAGGGCGGAACTTTTTTTATAGATCCGGATTTGATTGGATCATGAAAGTAGGCTAGTATGTTATTGGTTAATGCTATTTTTCTCCACCCACGTATCCTTGGTTAAATCAGCAGAAAAGAAAAGGCCAATGAATATTACATTTTGTATTACTATTATAATTTTTCATGCACAGTACAACCAGGGACATTTATTAAGAAAGTAAATATGGTAAATTTTGATATCATGTTGTCATTAATCCTTCTGGGCTGTTTAATAAAGGTCAACACCTTGTCTCTTCTCTGTCATTTTTGAAAAACCTACACTTCTATAAGTTGAAACATGAATAAAATATGTGAATGTGTCATGTATTGAGGGCAGATTGCTGAAATCTGTTGGGAGAAAAGAACAATTACATGACTTGCAAATCATGTCATGACAATAATAACCAGTAGATGGCAGCAGAGACTATGTGGTCTGATTGCCTGTGGTAACTTAATTTTAGAATGTCGCATTTTAGATTTAGATTTGGTTATCACAAGTTATGCATTTGTGTTTCTAAGCCTTTTCAAATAATTATTGGTTTTCAAGTTAAACATTTTTTTTAATCATTTTGAAGTGACATTTTTAGCAGTAATGTCACATTATGCTTACAGTCAAACCTGACCATAGTGTTACAGAAGTTTTTTGTTTTTGTTCTTTGATCTGTGTGTGTGTGTTCTGCATTCTGCGTTCTGTCTTCTGGCTGTGTTAGTGTGTTAGTCTCACCCATTCAAATGTGTGTTTGTGTGTGTGTGTGTGTGTGTGTGTGTGTGTGTATGTATGTGTGTGCTCTACATTGTGGGTGTATTGTGGTCTCACCCCCCCCCCATTTCTATGTGTTTGTTCTGCATTGTGGCTGATCTATTGATTTAATTTGACACATTTTAAAAAAATGTATCTGTGTTATAGTCTCACCAATAGACTTGTGTGTGTAGGTGTGCCTGTGTGTAGTTTTGCACTCTGTGTGTGTGTATTCTGCATTGTGGCTGATTTATTGATTGTATTTGACAAATCTGAAAAAGATTATGCTCTGTGTTAGGGTCTCTCCCACTCATTTCCTGTGGTCACAGCAAAGGTCAAGACACGGACTCATTGAATCTAGTCCATTTTTTATTTATTTTTTTCATATTACAAGTCTAGGGAAATTTTGTACAAATGAATTGGTCAGAAATGACCGAACAGCCCAAGTAAGGTTTAAAAATTATTGCACTTTATACAATTAGTATTGCCAGAAGTCTCAAGGCAAAAATATATTGTTGAAATTCACATTTTTATGATTAAAACTTTGGTGCATTGAGCAGTCAGATCTCAGTGTATCCCTCTGTCTATAGGTTGTTTACCACTGTAGATGAACCAGACCTGGCTATCACCATGTACAAGAACAACAAAATGTATGATGACATGATCCGTTTAGTCGCCATACATCACAAAGACCTGCTGCAGGAAACGCACATTCACCTGGCCAAGGTTAAATTGGACATGGGAACTTTATTGAAATTTGTGTTGCTTATAGCTCAATAAAACCTTCACATGCTCTGAATGCTTTGTGTTGTGTTTATCACAGGAGCTGGAGGCTGAATCCAGGTTCCAGGAAGCAGAGTACCACTACCTAGAGGGTCAGGACTGGAAAAACGCTGTAAACATGTACAGAGTCAATGACATGTGGGAGGAAGCTTATAGGGTGTGTATGCACACTATACTTTCAAGGGGAGCCTGTTGCTATGTTTGAAAAGCATACTACCTCACTACTCATACTATTTCTGCAATATATTGATTCTGCAGTAATGGGAAGAGTAGTATGGTAGTATGCTATTCTGAACTCGAAGGAGATTGCATGGCTGTATGCTTGATTTTATGCACCTGTTAGTAATCGGTGTAGCTGTAATAGCCAAACTCATTGATTAGAAGGGTGTGCCAACATACTTGCCACGTAGTGTATATTCTCTTTGATTCGAGTTGATATAATGTAAAATGAAGAGGGATTCAAACATGGCAGATACAAATTCCTCTTGATGTGTGCACAACAGATAGCGAAGAGCTATGGAGGAGCCAGTGCCCATAAACAGGTGGCATACTTGTGGGCACAGAGTCTTGGAGGAGAGGCAGCAGTTAAACTGCTCAACAAGTTTGGTATGCTGGAAACGGCCATTGACTTTGCGGCTGATAACTGGTAAGTCTCTGCTAAGTCAGTGTTTGGACTTAATTGCATTATTTAGTGATTTTGCTGTCAAAATTATATGCAAGATGAGTCAATATTTTTTGTCCATTTTTCTGTAGAAGAGAAAGTCTGTAAAATAAATCTGTATATCTGCGTAAAGCTAATTTTGTCAACTTCAAGGCCTTTGCTACATGGACTTAAGCCACGTCCACACTAATATGTTTTAGATTGAAAACGCATTTATTTTGCTAAGTTTATACCTCTCATCCACACTAGAACGGTGTTTTCCTCCACAAAAAACATCGACTTTCTAGTACCGGATACCACATTTGGAAAACAATGATGATGTTAGGAAATAGAAAACAGAGTTTTCAACTGAAAACGTATTATAGTGGACATGGCCTTAAAGGCACAAAACTCCAATTTTGATTATATTTGTTTTCTTTCATTTGATTTCTTTAATAACAGAACACTCTTTGTCTTCTTTAGCTCCTTTGATTTTGCCTTTGAGCTGGCCCGACTCTCCATGAAACAGAAGATCCCTGATGTCCATCTAAAGAATGCCATGTTTCTTGAAGACCAGGTATTACTGAATTCACAGACATGATTCTTTTTTTCTGCACTGTAAAGGTACAGTACAATCAAAGTAGCTTGTCTGAATGCTAATGCAATAATGTTTTGCAATATTGTTATATTAGATTTGCTATTATGAAATATTACTCCCTTTTTTACTCTAATTTAGGCCCACACTGGGTTTATTATTCTCATTATTAATGTTCCCATGGTGCACAGCATAACTGTAATGTTTCAATTTCAAGGGCAAGTTCACTGAAGCTGAGACAGAGTTCATCAAAGCCGGGAAACCCAAGGAGGCTGTTCTAATGTGAGTGAGCTTTCATATCACACATTCCTACTCAAATACACACTCATCACTGAAATCAATCAGGTTTCAAAGGTAAAAGAGAATTGCCTTGCCTTAGAATTTCCTGTGTACATGGACTGTTTCCTGCACTCTGGCACTCCTGTTACATGTGAGTTGATCCAATGAGTGGCCAGAAGCTGATGGAACCAGGATGCAGAGTGTTGATTTTTAGATCTCATGCAGGAGTGGTGGGCTTGGGCTCTGATGCTACAGTAAGATGTAGGGGTGTACTGATTCACTCATCTCACGATTCGGTTCAGTTTACAATACTCACGGTTTGGTTCACGATTATTTAAACTAAGCCTGAATCAATTATTTTTATTTTTTTTTACTTTAAAGACCAATGCAAAACAGTTCCTTTCCTTTAAAATGTAGGTAAAAGTACTGTTCTTAAATTTTCTAAATGATCCATCAGAGATGTACTGGGACTTAAAATCAGCCTAGAAGATGGCAATGGTGACACCAAATAGAAGTATTAGCTAATAATTCTGCTTTGCTGAAAATACAGAATTATATTAGATACATATGCTGCTCACACACTGTCACTGATTAAATACATTTAAAATATTTTAAATTAAAAAAAAAAAAATTCTAAAATAATATTGTCTCTGATTACATCTAAATATTCTTTTCAAAAATACATATTTAATTGAAGTGCCTACTTATCCAGTTAAATAATAATTATTTATTGATTAAATCAAATCAGACATGACATTAGAATTATATTCCCCCATAGCATTATTATACATAATATTCTGCATGGTATTATCATTAAAGGTGTAATTTTTGAATTATGTCGAAGTAACTTACATTGGCATACAGTGACACCTAGTGGCCTGGAAGCTGTATCATTCAAACACAGTAGTTTTCAGTTACCAGTGCCATTGTAAAAATTTACTATGCACAGTAAACCAGGATTAATTTAATCCATGAATGAAAGTGTCCAGTAACAGGTCAATTACTGAGATTAAGGGAGTAGTTCAGTTGGTCACGTGATCCTAACATGGCTGTCCATATGATGGCACCCACCACATGTAGAATAAAAGAGCTTTTATAAGGTTACTAATGTGACTGATCTCACATGAGTGATCATGATTTCATACATATGTTTCAATATTTCTATTCATTTCTTTAGAAATAAAACTTTTTAAATGAGGAAAAAAATTACTGAAAATAATCAAATTAAATTAAAAATACTTCAATTACTTTGTAAACTTAAATTTTCTCTTGTGCACTCAGAGCAGATCATTCTCGTGCATCAAGCGGACATTCGATCCCTCATGCTGAAACGGCGCATCTCTCTTCCGCTGCTGGTTTCAGTTTCCGCAGTTTCAGCCGAACTCACCATGCAACACCTGTGACTACTAGTGTGCAATCGTATTTTAGAGCTTTTCAATTTGTATGCCCACATTATGTAGGCTTAGGACATCGCACGTATTGAATAGAACAGATGATAAAATAATAAAAAAATAAACATTTTAAACCACGATGTATAATGCCACGATAAACCATTACACCACTACTTCCATGAGATAAAGCTGCTCTGAGGACAAAAGTTGAAGGGGGAAAAGTTCCTGTTGCTAGTTACTGTGATAATGTTGTTAGTTACAGTTTAATTACACAGGTATTACAGAATAATAGCATTAACTGATAAAATGCACAACAGAACGTTAAGAATGTATTTTGTTCTGTGTTTGCTAAGACTTTTAATGTGTTTAATCTAAATGATCATGTATGTACTGTGATGTATGATTTTTATTTATATATATTTTTAAATAAGGGTTCCTCTGTCTCTATTTTAGGCATGTCCATAACAAGGACTGGAGTAACGCCCAAAGAGTAGCTGAGGCTCATGATCCAGAAAGTGTAGCAGATATTCTAGTGAGCCAGGCTAAGTTCTGCTTTGACCAGAAGGAATTCCAAAAAGCAGAAGCCTTCCTGCTCAGGGCCCAAAGACCCGAGCTTGCTGTTAAATACTACAAAGTAAGAGTCCTCAATCAAAAGAGATTTTCAATCAATAGACAATAAAACGGGGGTCTTCAATAGGGGGTCAGGTCAGCGGTGGCACCGCAGGGGGTCCACCAATTATTGTTTGATGTCAGACTAATTTTTGTGAAAAAATATGTTAAACATGAATATAGTATTAAGTTATCTTTTGGTAAAGTTAACTGTTAAAGTGAATAAAAGTTAACAAAGTTAAACGTAAGAGGCTGAATTTCAGCTAAATGTTTCATTGGCCCTCCCCCATTGAAATGTGTTATATATAATATTCCTGGTTCAATACAAGTTAAGCTTAATTGACAGCATTTGTGGCATAAGGTTGATTACCACAAAAATTAATTTGGTCTTGCCCCTCCTTTTCTTTAAAAAAAGCAAAAATCAAGGTTACAATGGAAGTGAATGGGACCAATTTTTGAATGTTAAAAGCTCACTGTTTCAAAAGTATAGTCACAAAATGTAAACCATATGCATATAAACAGGATTTTAGTGTGATAAAATCACTTACTAACCTTTTCTGTGTAAAGTTAAAGCCAATTTTACAACTTTGTTGCCATGACGATGTAATGTCAACAAACCCTAAAATGACTTAACAGCTCAAATAATAAATATTTGAGTTTTAACAGAAGAATTAATTTAAGTGCTTTTATAAAATTATAAGCTTCACATTTCCGCCTTTAAACCCTCAAAAAATTGGCCACATTCACGTCCATTGTAAGTGCCTCAACTGTAACCTCGATTTTTGCTTTTTTTTTAAGAAAAGGAGGGATGAGTCGAAATAATTTTTTGTGGTTATCAACATTATGCCAGAAATGATGTCGACTGAGCTTAACTTGTATTGAACCTGGAATATTCCTTTAAGCAGCAATTAATTTTATACAAAATGTAACAGGGGTCCCCGCTCCTTCTGTCTATCCACCAAGCTGTCCTAGACTTGAAATAAGTTTATGACACCTGAAATAAAACACAACTCTTTAAGTCAACATAACCACAAAGCACACTTTTGATAAATCTGTGTACTTTCTCTGGTTTATGTTTTATTAAACATTTATTCACACTGTGAAAAGTCCCTTATATGTGTGAAATAGTGAATATGGAAATTAGATCCTTTCACGACCACGCATTTAATCACATTTCAAAACTCTTGAACCCTTCCTCAGTTCAAAAATTCACTCAGTTCACAGTCACTGGAAAAGATATAAGACTTCTACTTGTGTGCTGAATGTGAATATTAAGCTTTGCCAGCTTTGTAAAATCATATTTTCCTTTTCCAGGATGCTGGGATGTGGACTGATGCAATGCGGATCTGTAAAGACTATTTGCCCAGCAAGCTGAGCATCCTTCAAAAGGAATATGAGAGTGAGGGCAACTGGTAAAAGAACTCTGTCTTAACTCATAGCATCTTTTCCCCTTTTTATGCTTTACATTTATGTCTCATTCAGTGTGTCTCAGAAAATCCTCCCTTGTTTATTGTTCTTCAGAATCTAGGGCTCTGTAGTTCTGCGGAAATCTAACCGCTCTGAACTACATTCAGATCCTCTTTTGGTTGCTTGGCTTCCCTCCTTTATTAAAACATGGCAGCTTTTTATCCTAAATTAAATCCATAATGAGCATCTCATTAACGCAGAGACACGCAGCAAATCCTTCTCCACAGATAATTTTCCTATTTTTAATGACTTGTGGGAAAACATCAAAGGCTTCTTTGCTGTCTTCCCTGGGAAAAACATTTTGCATAGTCAGTTCAAGGCACACTCAGCAGTAATCTAAGCCTCTTGTATCATTAACCTATTTTCTTTCAATAGCCTGAACTTTCTTGCCATGTTGTCTTTTACGATTGACTTGATTGGCGACTTTATGGTCTCAAAGGTAATTTCCTCTTTCCAACAGCAGAGATGTAGCATGCAAATGGTATGTAATGCGATGATTAGGTGTGCAGTTGTGCGCTTATTGAGAAATATTAGAAAAGAGAAATTGCTCCAGCCAGGTCTCCTAAGCAACCAAATTGGCCCGGTTGCTAGGGTGGGTAGAGTCACATTGAGTTAACCTCCTCATGGTCGCTATAATGTGGTTCTCGCTCTCGGTGGCACACATGGTGAGTTATGCCTGGATGCCGCGGAGAATAGCGCGGGCCTCAACACGCGCTACGTCTCCGCGGTAACATGCTCAACAAGCCACGTGATAAGATGCGCGGATTGATGGTCTCAGACGCGGAGGCAAATGAGATTCGTCCTCCGCCACCCAGATTGAGGCGAGTCACTACAACACCACAAGGACTTAGAGCACATTGGAAATTCCAAATTCGGGAGAAAAGGGGAGAAAATAAAAAAAAAGAAAAGAAAAGAGAAATTGACCCTTTCCCAAGATTCACCCCATGTTTACTTTTGCTTGCTCAGACAAGATTTACAGAACGCCCCATATAGGAATGAATGAATTGTAGATTTCTGTAAATAGTGCGGTTATCAGTAAATGTGCTTGTTAAGTGGCACAAATTGACTGGATATTATTTTTACACGGGCTGGAATGAAGCCTGACAATCTAAAGCATTTTTATCTGCTGTTTTTCTTTTAAGATTTTTTTTTAATTACACAACAACTCGACTAAAAATGGTGAAGACTGCAAATAAGAATTGAGGTGAATGCTTCAAAATCAACTAAAAAAATAAATACCTTGGTTGATAGTCAGTGCTCTCAGAGCACAGAAGGTAAAGCAACATCATCATTTGGTACAGTGAGAAAGCACAGTGTTTCAGGAGGGGCTAATTTTCAGAGAAAAAGCAGTTCAAGATCTTTTCATGTACTGGGTGAAACTGAACTGTCCCATTTGTATCCCCAGTTTAGAAGAATCAAACCTCTTCAGGTGTGTGTCATTCTTTAATAATTCTGTCAGCCACTTGGCTTTGTTTGCCCCTATCCATTGTGCTGATGTGATGCTGTTTGAGTGCACACCTTCACAGCCACTGTTTAATTTGATTTAATTCACTTCCTGCAGGCATGACTTAAAAATATGAAAGCATACAAAACATTGAACTGGGCTTTTTTCCCTGCTGTGAAAAAATGCCAGAGAAACAAGGTTTTATTTTTCATTTAGCTTTCACGGTCATCAACCGTCACGTCATCTCAGGATTTGAAGTGCCAATGTCTGAAGACCTTTAATAAGTAGGGATTTCAGAGGTTTTTTCAACACAATAAGCTTCAAACTGTCTGGCCAGCACTAATAAAACTGTAGTACTTATTGCTTTTGCTGGAAAATTAAAAGCAGGGAGTGTTTTTGAGTTTTTCTTCCCTTGGAGACTATGACGTCAATAGAAACAGATGGAAAGTAGGAAATGATAAACAAATTATGGCGTCTCTCACTATAAGTTTATTTCAGATAAATGTATATAATGTATGTGTACATGTGTGTGTGTGTTCTAAGGGGTGTGGAGGGTATGGTCGAGCAGGCTCAGGAGTGGGAACAGACGGGCGAGTATGCTCGAGCCGTGGAGTGCTATCTTAAAGTGAAGGACTCATCTAATGTGGATTTAATGATGAAGTGTTGGATGAAGGTAAAATCTAGAGCCACCTGGCAGTAACAATTTTCTAAATAAAAAAAAAAGGTAAAAGACTTCAGAAACATAAATGTAAAATGTTTGGGAAAATTCTGAAGAAGTTCTGAAACATAATTCCAAACAGTTTGAGAAATTTCAGAAAACGTTTGGAAACGCAAATCAAACAGTTGAGGAAAATTCTCAAACAGAATAGGAAAATTCTGAAAATGTACAGAAACGTAAATCCAAACAGGAAAATTCTGAAAACATTTGGAAACATGGATCCAAACTGTTTGGAAAAATTCTGAAGACATTTGGAAACATGAATCCAAACAGTTTGGGAAAGTTCTGAAAAATTTGGAAACATGAATCCAAACTGTTTGGAAAAATTGTGAAAACATTTGGAAACGTGAATCCAAACAGTTTAGGAAAATTCTGAAAACATTTGGAAACATGAATTCAAACTGTTTGGAAAACTTCTGAAAACGTTTGGAAACATAATTCCAAACAGTTTGGGAAAATTCTGAAGAAGTCTGTTTAAACAAATCCAAAAATACAGAGAAACAAAAACATAAATCTGACTTTAAATCAAGTGAAGGGGAGAGAGCCAACATGAATAAATTTGCCAGAATTGATCTCAGTGGTACTTTAATACAGAAAAAGCTGCAGTTATTTTGACAATGCTGTAATGTTCACAGTTCCCCATGAATTTAAGATTGATGAGCCAGATTAGACATTGCGTTTCCATGAATCTCTTATAGAATTTTACTGGTTTTTCATTTCATTCATAGAACACGCAATGTGTTGTGTGTGTGTGTATGTGTGTGTGTGTGTGTGTGTGTGTGTGTGTGTGTGTGTGTGTGTGTGTGTGTGTGTGTATGTGGGTTTGGGTGGGTTTGGGTGGTTTATGAGGACAATTTTTTAGGTTACATACTGGTAATTACAAGGGTATTATGCTATAAATGTGGTTTATGAGGACATTTCTAGTGTCCCCATAATTCAAATCACTTAAAAAACATACTAAACTATGTTTTTTTTGAAAACGATATAATGCAGAAAGTTTTTTGTGAGGGTTAGGTTTAAGGGTAGGGTTAGGGTTAGGAGATAGAATCTATAGTTCATACAGTATAAAAATCATTATGTCTGTGGAGAGTTCTTATAAGGATAGCCGCACCAACATGTGTGTGTGTGTGTGTGTGTGTGTGTGTGTAATTTTAAAATGTAAATTATAACTAATATCTAAAAATATTGACACAAATTAATCATCAAGGTTATGTTTATAGTTTGTAAATAATAGACTGCTGTGTACGTATACAGAGTGGGACCAGCTGATAGACTGTTTGACTTTTGCTTAAAGGGATGATTCATTTACTCATCCTCATGTTGTTCCAAACCCATATAGGTTTATTTCTTCACTGGATTAGAGAAGGAGATTTTAGGCAGAATTTAAGCCTCAGTCACCATTCTCTTTTATTGTATGAAAAAAAAAAGGCATGCAGTGAAAGTGAATGGTGACTTAGGCCAAAATTCTGCCCAACATCTCCTTTTGTGTTCTATGGAAGAAAAGAGGTCATGCAGTAAAAAAAATTAAAAAAATAAATTTAAAATACTGTTGGTACAATAGGAATGTGTTTTTTCAATTAAATTCTCAATTGACTGTGGTATGTGGCTATCCATTAGAGAGCTACTCTCTTGACATGAAGTATCTGTTCATTTGATGCATTCCTTTCCAAATCAATTAAATACAAACTATTTCACTTACCCGGTGTATGTTTGTATACCAGGTGAATGCTCTCCAAGAGCTTCTGTTTTAGTTGTGCCTACAGTTCCTACAGATACTTCCTCATATGTTCATGTCCTTTCAGGCAGCAGAATTGGCCATTAAATTTTTATCCCATGACAAGGCTGTGGACGTCAGTAAGGTTGTTGGGCCATGTCTGATTCAGCTCAGAAAATACAACGAGGTATGTTTATTATTTAATGAAATTAGATGTTTTTTTCTGTATTTGTGTTGTTGTTTTTTCTGTATATATTCATTTTCAGTATTAAACTCCCCATTTGACATTGACTTTTTTGGTTTTCCTCACAGTTAGAATATTGAGCTGAAATATTAAAATAAATCTAGCTTTTTATCCTTTGAAAGTATTGTGTTTGGAGAGCGCCACACTAAGAGGAAATTGTGCTTTCAGTGTGCTTGTGTGCCCATGTGTGTGTGTATATATTTAGTGTATGACACAAAGGAAATGTGACTGCACAAAAAGCCCACAGACTTCGCCTATTCTTTGGCGTCCTTCGAGCTGTGGACCTATTGAGGTACAAAATGTTTTTTTTTCAGGCTGCTGAGCTCTACCTCAACCTGGACCTCATTAAGAACGCTGTAGATGCTTTCATTGAGGGAGAAGAATGGAACAAAGCCAAGAGAGTGGCCAAGGAGCTCGATCCAAGGTGAGCCCCTTAGCAGACCGGTTGCCCCTAACAACGCTACAGCCAACAATGTTAGAGGGAGGCAGTGAAATCACACTCTCTCTCTGTCAGAAAAATTACAAAGCCAGAACACAAACCTCAGTGGTGGGCATGACCTTCACAGTTTATCTCTGACTGTCTATTATTTATGGCAGGAAAAATAGATTTCGGAATTAAATCAGTAATGCTTTCTGGTGTTACTTGAGGTTTATACTTAAAAATCGACAGATAGTATAGAATTACACAATAGTCTTGCTTCTGTGCAATCTGACATACTTGCTGTACACAATATTGTGATCCAGGAACCTGAATTGACTCTGCAATCTGGATTGCAGTGAGGCACTTACAATGGAAGTGAATGTGGCCAATTTTTAGAGGGTTTAAAGGCAATAAAATAACTTTTATTGAACCCAGAATTTTCTTTTAAAGGGATAGTTTACCCACTCATGAGCATTCTCTCATTATTTAATCAACCTCATGCCTTCTCAAGCTTGGATGACTTTCTTTCTTCTGTAAAACACAAACGAAGAAACGCTTCATTTCCGCCCAGCTCTCCTATGCTCATTCATGAGAGAAGCTCCTTTTCTGAACTTGAAAGTTTTGGACCCCATTGACTTGCACTATTTGGACTAAAACACCTCATACATGCTTCAAAAAGTCTTTGTGTTCCTCAGAAGGAAACAAGTCATGCAAGTTTGAGACAGAATTAGAGTGAGTAAATGAAGAGAGAATTATCATTTTGGGTGAACTATCCCTTTAATTGAATACTATGCAGTGCCATTTCAGCACATTTAATGTCAGCTTAAACTGGATTGCTGGTAGTTAGTGAATAAAAAGCAGGGTTTTGCCATGAAATTGCAGAAACAAAAGTGGCACAACTGTTTAGTGTATTCACCTTTTCTTTCTTCACAGATTAGAAGAATATGTTGATAAACGCTACAAAGAGCACCTGAAAAACCAAGGCAAAGTTGACTCCGTAAGTTTCCCTTATCAGATCTGTCTTAAGTTTCTTTTTTATTTCTTTTTTATTTTTATTTGACTTTTTGTGGCTTTTATTGATAGGGATAGTAGAGTGGACAGGTAATGATTTGGAGGAGGAACAGGATCAGCAAAAGATGTGAGATGCGACCCACACGAGCATCATGACTCAAAATGTCAGAGCATGTCTGCTACTCACTGCTAGGAAATGCAAGCTGTCAGAATTTTAAGTTTAAACAAAAGAAAATCTATTTCCTCGCAATAGCAGTTGAGGTGAAAGAATGCATTAAATGAGCATAACACAATGCCACAGACAGCAGCTCCCCAGTTTGATACTTCATTGTTTTCAGTTATTGTTGTGAGGAGGGAAAAATGGAGATGATTGCCTCGATTCAATTTAGAATAACAGATATGAGTCACCAAATTGATGTGAGCCCTTGCCTCTCATTGCAGTGCTTTATTTTTCATACTGAAGAGAAAGCTGGAATGTTATCAAGGAAACTTGTTAAATGAACAATTATATGTTTAAAAAAGTAGGATGCAAAGTAAAGATGCACAGTGTACTATATCATATCCCAAATACTGTATATCATGTGTATGAATCTATTTGATTGTACATTAATGCAATAAGCCATGAGAGGCTGTGTTCAGCGAAGCGGAGTGTGCAAAACTCCCTTAACCATGGTAAAATCAATTTAATGCACAGCCTCAAGTGGCTTAATGCTTTTATAAAACAGCAATAATACACTTCCTTCTGCAAATAGTTCACTTTGTTTGCCAAGCAACATAGCAACTTGGTACATTTATATTGAAGGTACAGTAACAGGTATGCGTTTATCAGTGTTTATAAGCACAGCTAATCCAATCAGAATTTAGAGTCGGGACTATCCATTCAAATAAACAATGAATAGCAATATCTGTCAATTTGAAAGATTTTTTAAGAGCAGATCAAATACTGCATATTGCATTTATTATCTGGAAGACTCAATGAAAATCTTTTTTTATAGTTGAAAAAGTACACCATGATGCCTCATAATACTTGACCTTTGTTTTTCAATCAGTTGGTTGGTGTTGATGTGGTGGCTGCGCTGGACATGTATGCTGAGAGGGGACAGTGGGAGAAATGCATTGACACAGCTTCAAAACAGGTGCCGGTTCATCTGTTCTTCACCCTGCACATGTTCAGTATGGAGGCATGACAGGATTTTCACCAACAGTCTGCCTTCTCCAACAGAATTTTAAAATCCTGCACAAGTACATCGCCCTATATGCCACTCATCTGATCAAAGAGGGAGAGGCAGAGAAAGTGCTCTACCTGTATGCCCAGCACGGTGTGCCAGCTTATTCACAGGTACAAACAGAAAGTGTCATCCGTGTATTGAAGGGGAACTTCTGAAGTCTGTACTGAAGTGTACTGAAGTCCACTTATAATGTTACCCAAAGATTTTTTGCACCAAAAACAGTTGTAATTTAGTTGAACATAACCAATTTCCACCCTCTCTCTGACATCGAGAATAAAGCAGCCTGTTTTTGCTACTGTACCTGACTTCTATTTGTAAACCAGGCCCTGTTCTAAAGGGGTTCTTGAGGGTGCTTAGCACCCTCAAACGGACATTAAAGCACCCTCAATTGAGCAACGTTGGTGTGTTGTTGATTCTTCACTTTAACTTCTAGAGCACCCCCACTAAATTCAGAAGCACCCTCATAGATTTTGTTTTGGGACCGGGCCTGATGTAAATGACCTTTTTTGTGATTAGCAAACCTTTTGTCATTCATCAGGGGTTGCCAGGTTGCTGAATTGTGATGTAGCTTAGTTTATTTGCAGCCTAGTTTATTAGCATTTCCGTAGTTTATTAGCATTATCCAAAACGAAGTACAGTGCATTCAGGTTATAGACTTTTACCAGCCATTGCAAGTGCCATGCTCTACTAGTTGAGGTATTTTAACTGTTTTATTTCAAAATAGCTAGCAAAATTCTCTTTTCCTTGATATGTCCCATATATTGAAGGATATTGAATTTTAGCTTTCCACTGCAACATCTTCCATCCTTTTCTGCAGAACTTCAACATTTACAAGCGGATGTTCCTGGAACTGGTGAGCCTAAGAGACAGGGATTGTGCGGAAGCTTATCGGATGTGGGCCGATCTGAGGGACGTTCTTCTGCTGCTTGTGAGCTCTGGGTTTCTATGGTCACTTACACCCGGGATAAACAATATTTAGACAGTATTAGTTGTATATTCAGGCGGGAGTGGTTTATTTACTGAATCTCATCTCTGTGGTATCCAGTGTGAGAACCTGACCAAGTCTTCTGAGGCTAATTCTCCAGCCCACGAGGAATTTGAGCAGATGCTGCTGGTTGCTCACTATTATGCCACCCGATCAGCAGCCAAAGGCATCGACCAGCTGGTGTGTATATACTTCACAGCAGATCTTTATTATATGCAAACAACAGAAACACAATGTGGTATTGCATTTACATCTTGCTGTCACATAAGTCCTTGATGCTTTATATGTTTAGTGTCATCCTGAAATCAAAGTCGATCATGTTTACTTGTATTAATTAATGTCCTTGATCTTATTGTGCATGATTCATAAACATGGAAAAATATTAACCAATAATATTGTAGCCTACTTTTCACAATCCAATCAAATCCTGATGGATAAAAGTCCACAATACAATATTTCCTGCAGAATAATCTGTTTCATTCAGAAAAATGATGGCCCCAAAGAACATTTGGACACTAAACTAGCAAAAAAGTAACATTTATTTTAAAGACGGATAACTCTTATACATCTTCATTCTGGTTTAAGAGTCTCAGTACATTTTAGGGCAACTTTATGTCACATTACAGAAGTTAAATATGTTCTGAATGCTGTTTTATATTGTATATAAGTGTTGTATGTGTGTATTTACTTGTCAACAGAGTTCTGTGGCTGCCAAGCTGTCCATCTCTCTCCTGAGGCACACAGAGCTCATTCCAGCTGACAAGGCCTTTTATGAAGCTGGCCTGACTGCCAAGGTGAACTCATAGTGAGCCCAGCTCCCAACACACAATCACACACCCGCTTTAACCATTTATGTGAGACAGAGAGCAGGAGGGTAACTAAAAGCCCTGGGAAACTGGCTTAATTCTCCTCTTTTTGCTTCAGTAAGAGCTCACAGCAAGTGTGAATAATGTGATTCAAAAAGCTGTCCGAGTTGCCTCTTATTCTGAAGATGAAGGGGCAATGTGTCTAGTTTTTTGCACATTTCTTACACTTTTCGTTTTTAATTTGTTGAATAGTCAGAGACATTTCAGCTCTGCATGTCACTGATGAATATTTCTCATGCAGGCTGTTGGTTGGGAGAACATGGCTTTTATCTTCCTCAATCGCTTCTTGGATTTGGCTGATGTAAGTAAAATACGTTCTGCTTGTGTCTGCAGTCTTGATGAGTATGTTTCAAATTCGACTGTAGGCTATGTGGGGAATGCAAACCATCAGTTTTGCTACTAGCATCATAGTATGAAACACATAATTTTTTCAGCCTGGTCTCGTGAAATTAACTTGAACATGACAAAATGTTTGCAATTCAAAATGTACGTGCTGTATAACACATTTGGCTGCAGGTTTCTAGTGAAATGTCCAGCTGGGGTCGCCAAAAGCAAGTAAAATGGTGTCGTATTCAGACACGGTTTTAAGGTGAATTTTAGATAACTGTTTTTAAAACATACCTCCCTAACCAAGAACTTTTGCCTGAGATGTTTAAAAAAGGCCTCCTTACCAAATCAACACCTAAACTTAACCATTAGTGTTTTAAAATGCAGAAGCGAAATAAAAAAGCACATTTTCTGAAGCAACCACATCAATTCGTGCTGCTTCTATGACTCTGTAATGTCACGTGTCAGCTTGAGTTCATGGCAGGACTTGAACCGCGGTCCTCTGACTCTGAGTCCTACGCAAGCTGTTCATATTGGAATAAGTGTATATATGTAGTTGAGTCTGTAATAAAAGTTTTAAAATGTATTGTTTTTCAAAAGATGTGTTTAAGTGTGTTGATATCATAAAATAGCAGGTTCTGAGTAATAGAGAGAAAAATAAGTATTTATAAAGTCATAATCAGCCATTAAAGTCATGATTTGAGTGAAAGTGAATAAAACATACAGTTGTTGTAGCACCTCTAGTGTTCATTTCACCTGGAAACTGCAGGGAACTGTACCTGGAGACACGTTTATCAAGTTTTGCACAAATTTATATAGAGTCACGTTTTCACTATGAGACCGGGTTGAATTTTTTTTATCCCAACTTAATATGCAGAGACAGCAAAAAGCGTAAACAATGTAGCTCTGTGCTGCTCTCAGAACATTGGTCTGTTCGTTTAAAAGTCCCAACATGCCCAACATAGCTACATTGGTTAAACCAATGGCATGAGTTTAGAGCGGGACTATATTTTTGGCTGACCATTGAAAGATGGGGGGAGTGTTCAGGAAAACTGTTTGAAAACAGGTTTGGTGATGCTAGTGGTGCAAAAATTACATACTTCATCATAAAACTTTACTAATTGCTTGCAATCTTGATAGGGTTCACCAAACATATGTTTGTTACCATTATTGATAATGATAAACTGTTTTTTTTTTTTTTTTTTTTTTTTTGCATTTTATCGTATGTGATCAAATAATTAAACCACAAAATTTGTGTTTTTTTTCATCTAATCAGTATATACTGTAGTGCTGTATACACTGTAAACCTTAATGTTGTCATTACTGGAAAAATCAAGTTGTCAAGTTTTGGGCTCATAACTCAAATATCTAAGTTCCCTGAACTATTTTTTCTTTTTCTTTTCTCCTAATTTGGAATTCCCAATTCCCACTACTTAGTAGGTCCTCGTGGTGGCACGGTTACTCACCTTAATCCAGGTGGTGGAGGACAAGTCTCAGTTGCCTCCGCTTCTGAGACAGTCAGTCTGCGCATTTTATCACATGGCTCGGTGTGCATGACACTGCGGAGACTCCGCATGTGGAGACTCATGCTACTCTCCGCGATCCACGCACAACTTACCACGTGCCCCATTGAGAGTGAGAACCACTGATCACGACCACTAGGCGGTTACCCCATGTGACTCTACCCTCCCTAGCAACCAGGCCAATTTGGTTGCTCAGGAGACCTGGCTGGAGTCACTCAAGAACGAATTTTTCTTAAAAATCCATTGACATGAGATTTTAGGTAAATAGCTCAAACTACTTACTACAGAATTGAGGCTATGGGGAATACCCACAATGCCATGCGCTTGAATTATTTAATTATGTTTCTTTCATCAACGGGAATATGTACTCACCAAGTGAGCACTTTTATTAGGAACACCTGTACACCTACTTATTCATGCAATTATCTAATTAGCCAGTCGTGTGGCAGCATTGCAATGCATAAAATCATGCATATACGGGTCAGGAGCTTCAGTTAATGTTCACATCGACCATCAGAATGGAGAAAATTGAAAGTTGATCTCAGTGATTTCGACCATGGCATGATTTTTGGTGCCAGACGGGCTGGTTTGAGTATTTCAAAAACAAAAAATATCCAATGAGCAGCAGTTCTGCAAACAGAAATCCCTTGTTGATGAGAGAGGTCAACGTAGAATGGCCTGTCTGGTTCGAGCTGACAGAAAGACTATGGTAACTCAGATAACCGCTCTGTACAATTGTAGTGAGCAGAATTGCATCTCAGAATGCACAACACGTCGAACCTTGAGGCGGATGGGCTACAACAGCAGAAGACCACGTTGGGCACTTTATTAGGACCATAGTGTTCCTAATAAAGTGCTCAGTGAGTGTAAAAGGGCATTTAAATAGTTCCTATGAAGAATTTATAGAGGTTTTAGCTCTTTTGTAGTATTTTTTTATGTTGTTTTGTTGCAAATAGTTGTTTTGTGTGATGATACCATTAGGGTGATCTGTGTCGCCTTTGGTCAAACTGGACCTGTTCACACTCTCTCCTTCTTGTGCATGTGCAACTGAAGTACAGGTGTCTATACATTTCTGTGGAGAAAGACGTTTATTTAATGATTGACCTAAAATAAGTCATAATCTTCATTATTTAAACTGATAGTGTGTTACCTAAATTGAGTCCATTCAATTTGAATTATTAAGTTGAAACAACAACATTTAAATAGCTAATCTGAGTTAAGTGTACTTGCATCTAGTTACTTTACCTTAAATTGTTAAGTTAATTCTATATGAACACAAAGTTATGTGAACTTAATTACACAATTTTTGGAGATGCCATTACTCAATTCAGTTGAGGGAAAAAGTGTACTCAATCAGTTGTGGAGAGTCAACGTATTAGGGGTTTCAGTGTATATGGTGTATAGTCTGCACTATATATTCTGATTTACTTTTTTTAAATCTTTCATTTTTATTTCTGTATTTCTGCTAACTTTGCAGGGCATTGATGAAGGAACATTGGATGCTTTAGATCACACTGACTTCCAAGACACTGATATTCCATTTGAAGTCCCTGTACCTTCAAAACTACATGTCACAGTAAGCCTTTGTCACAAATGCTGAACCAGCTCTTGTGTATTTTATTGGATTAAGCCTTCCTTTTGGCTGTGTTTTAGGTAGAGAAAAGGGAGGAGATTAGGGAATGGGTTCTGACTGTGTCCATGGACCAGCGTGTGGAGCAGGTTCTGCCCAAGGATGAGAGGGGCACATATGAGGCCTCACTAGTGGCTACTGGCACTGGCATCCGGTCCCTACCTTGCGTCATAACAGGTGCGACAGCTTATTATTAACAACTAGCACTTTTTTTTCCTATTCTGTTGAGTTTGTCAGTTGCAGAGAAGTGTAAAGTAGAGAAGTGTTTCCTTTAGTTTTTCTTTCAGATTTATAGATGGGTAGTTGACATGAAATAATTTTGGGAAGTTGATTTGTCCTGCGGTGTAATATTCTGTACTTCATCTAAAACTATTTTAAACAGCATTTTGTTGATTTCTTTTCATAACAATTATGCGTGCGACATTTATGACCTCAAAGGCATAGTTTACCCAAAAATGTCTTTCATTTCAAGTTGGTCTTAGTCTACTTTTATTGTATGGAAAAAAAATATGCAAAAGAAGTGAATGGAGACTGAGACCAGCATACAGCCTAACATCTTTAGTGTTCCACAGAAGAAAGTCATACAAGCTTGAAACAACATTAAGGTAAATAAATGATGGCAGAATTTTCATTTTTGGGTAAAGGATCGCTTTATGTGAGAGACTGCATGTATTAGTTATATAGAAATGGAAAAAAATATACACTTTCCCTTATACATTAATGTCAATTTGATCTAAAATTATGGATGTTGATTTTAAATACACTCCATGGACATGTTATGTGTCAACTACCCAGGTGTGTTCATGTGTTTGTGAACTGGCTCCTTCAAGAGTACAATTGTATTGTTTTTCATTGTTTCATTTGGACCACAGGTTACCCTGTCCTGCGCAACAAAATTGAGTTCAAAAGACCAGGGATGGCAGCAAACAAAGAAGACTGGAATAAATTCCTGATGGCTACAAAGGTACAAGTTAATCTTTGTTACCTCTTAACCTTCACTATTAGTCTTTTATCACAGTGAAACATATTTATAATTAATCTGCACTCTTGGTCATAAGCTAACACTCAGAACTGAATTTATTAGTGTGTACTGTGTCACACTAAATGTAAATCCTCTCTTTTGGTGCATTTCATCATCAAGTGTAGATTTTCGAATAATCCTCTTGGGGGCTTTTGCAATTTTCACATTAATTCACTTTTCCTGTAGATCATGCCTGGGGTCACCTGCGGTGCTTTGATCCTGATTGGTTGTTTTTGTTTCACTCTTTAGACAACTCACAGTCCAGAATGTCAGGATGTGCTGAAATTTATCACACAGTGGTGTGGAGGCCTCCCGTCAGCTGGATTTTCCTTCCACTAAGATCGAGGAAGGTGCACAATATCTATTTCTCTATCTGTCGTCATCCTATTCTTCACTTCCTTGCCTCACAGCTGTTCTGTGTACACATTTAATCGTTTTTTTTCATTCTTGTGATTCTTTTTCCAAAGGCAATGTTCAAGTTATGCTCATCACCTTTTAGCCATCTTGTAAATCAAATTATATATTCATCTTTATCATAAGGTCAGCGCCTGAAGGTTGTGTTGTGAGTGTTTTAACTATATTATACATATTCCACTATTTCTTATATGAGTTGGATATTTTGATATCCAAGCACAAAATAAAAGACCAACACTTTCATAAAGATTGTCAGTTTTTTTTATTAGTTTTTTTTTTTTATTAAAGTTTGTGTTAGCTTTAAGACAAATTACAAAGACATATTCAACTGAAATAAAAATCAAACGTTATGTTCATATTTTATGAATAATAGAAGTATTGTTGTTCTATATGGTATGCCAACAAGGCCTACAATTAGGTATTCAGCAGGTTTTGAAAATATATAAAATTTCCATAGTCTTTCTGAAGGCGATAAGCCTAATCTAAGGCCACTTCATATTTCAAATAGTCATAAACTAAATAATTATAAATAACTTTTCAGTACCATGAGTACCAGTGTATATATTTATAGCTATAGTATACCGATAAGCCAATTCATGATCATTAATGTTCACCTGTCAAACGACGCCACCTCGTGGAGACCATATTATGTTGGTTTCCACATGTTCTCCCTCTCTCTCTCTCTCTCTCTCTCTCTCTCTCTCTCACTCTCCCTCTCGTGTCCTGATACAATTTCAGCTCTTACATCTTATAATGTAATAATGTAGAGCATTATTCCTCTTTATTTCTCTTGTTCCATAAAGTGCATTAAGTTACTGAGCATCCTTATAGTATGAATATTTGAATATGTCGCAAAAATATGCATCAAAGTAGTGGACTTGTGGGTGGTTTGGATTTTAAGCTCTCGCTATTATATAACTGGATGGATCATTGCACTGTGTGACTGCTTAGTTGCGATAGAAGTCGTTTTCTAACACTCATTACAAGTGAATTAATTTGATATATATATATATATATATATATATATATATATTTATATATTCAATTGTCTTAAATTTAGTTAGCAGCCTTATATGATGAATGTGGACCTGTCAGTTGTGCTCATCTCATGTGAAAATATCAATTGACATCGCATTGTATATTATAGAACTGTCAGTATTTTCTAACATTATTGCAACGTTATACTTCAGATCGCTTCTAATTTTACAGATGTTCCTTTTCTAATCCAATAGCTTTAAGATAGTAAATAACTTATCCCATTTAAACGACGTAGCCTATATGCTACTTCTCTCTGTCAAACTACTCTCATCGTGTCCCCGCGTCCTTCAAGAACCAACATGAACACAAAATGACCACCAACTCGTTGATTAAAATACAAGGGCATCTGAAATTAATCTGAGACCTAAATATTCTTTTGATGAAATATGCTAATGTAGGCTACACCTCTGCCAAATGAGGTTCATCTGACATTATGCAGTGTCCTTAAATACCCTTTAAAGGGAATATAGCTTTGGCGACAAGGCCACTGTTCGCGTCTCAGAAAATGCCTGTTGCTATAGAAGGCGGAAAAAATCGATGTTCTTTCGCCTCCTTTTCGGCTTCTGCAACCTCCTCGACCATTTTAGCGTCTTGGTTCAAGGTTACATCATTCACTTTCAGTAGAAGGCTTAGGCTATGTGACCCTTTATTTCAACCAAACCACGTCTGTACGCTTCTTTATATAAGAAAAATGTGAAACGCTTAAAAATAAAACGGCAGCTTTAATGATCAAGACGTATGCGTTTCGTTCGTATATGTACACCTTGACCTTTATTTATTTTTTTCTTTGAAATTAAAACTACAACTTAAGCTGTCAATAACGATCAAATAATGTACGTTTAGTTTGCAAAATTACATCTTGATCATCTCCAAATACTGGCTTAACTTGGCTGAACAATTAATCTGAAAACGGACAATGCATATGGCAAAACCTTTATGAAAGCAAAGGAAGGAGGCCTGCCTACACATATATTTTCTTCTCACTGTAGTCAATTAGTTAAAAAAAAAAAAAAAAAGAAAAGATCTTCTAACGCGTATTAGCAAGTAACGTTAGCGGTAATTAGTTTGCTGTCGAGCAAAATTAAAACCCTGTGGACGAAAAAGATTCGATTGGTCCAAAAGGATGAGTCTTTTAAATTCCTTGCATTATGACGCAACAATAACATCTGCATTTGATTGTCGAGCAAGATTTGTTTACTTGTTTGCCTGATTGTAGTTTCAGTCGCGATCTGGCAAAAGCCTGTAGGCCCATTTCCAAAAGCAACCCTTTTAGCCAGATAAATGAGTTACTAAATAGGTTGGGAATAGAGGGATTATGAAACATTATCGTGGATGTACAGACCTGAGAAAATGAACATATCATAGGACACTTACGTGAAGATGAAACAGTGTGACAAAAGCTGGAACTCATGGCAAATTTGAGGCGCCTATAGTGTGAAATGCGCTTGAAATGCGTTTCTTTATACCGGAATATGGAAGTGTATTATTTCTGCATGTTATAGTAGCCTAGTAGCTATTTTTGTGTACAAATGTCAGTGTAAATGTGTCTACGCAATTGCTTGTATAGTACAATATCTGTTTGACGTCAAATAAAATTTGTCTTCCTGACAAAATTGAGAGTTTCTATCAGCTGTTAACTTTATGTCTCTAAATTGCACATCCGTGCAACCTTATAACTATCATCAACACCCATATTTTGTGTGAACTATACAGTGCATGATATACACAGATATGACAGTTGCAGTTTTAGCTTCTACAAAACAACCCAAAGTTATAAAGATATTAAAGTAGCCTTAAAGTTGTTTCGACATACAAACGAAACATGAAGAGGCAAATATTACGTGAAGAATAAAAAGAAAATAATATCTGCTTCGTGAATATGTGCTTTTATTGACCACCTAAAATTGTTTACAGCATTTTCAGAATTATGAATACATTGCATACGTACATGCGAAACATGCTGAACATTTTCTGTGCCCTTGCAACGAGGACACATTACAAGTGCCACTTTGAGAATCCACTGCTGCCGACTGACTTTGTGTCATTACGCATCGTCTGCAGAAATTCAAGAACGCCTCGTGCTGTTTAATTTGGTTGTCATTGTAGGCCTCACAACTTTTTTTATTTATCCATATTTATCTTCATTTTCTCCTCAAGACATCTTGTTGTCTTACGGATATGCAAATGAGACTATATGGCATTTCTATAGCCTGTTTTTACGCAATTAAAAATAAATAAAAAAAGCATCACCGTAGATAGCATGTTCAACATTTTCATCAAACCGCAAGCTTCATTACTTCATAAAACTTCATAATGTTCAATGATACTCACTTTTGCGCCGCATTAATGCGTCGGTTCGCCTTCACACCATCACACGCTTAAAAGCCGCTTTTAAAAACGAAATAAAAACAGGAACCGTCATGCATTACAGAGCACTGACTATCTGCGTTGTGCTCGAATAAAAACAGTCATCGAAGATATTTGCCATCTCTCTTGGCATTCACCGCGTGCCTTAATTGTATGGACATTTAAATCAAGGTCCGCTGTGAACACGAAGAGAAGCAGGCCTATGTTCAACCACAATATTCAGAATCGCACAACTATAGGCTGTATGGCAGCTAGGATGTTGCACCAAAATGTCTACGTCCTCTTTCGAGTGCTGGAGCATCAGCATCTAACAATGCACAGCGCATCATGCATCCTTAAAGCGTCGGCGCATCAGTTGCAAGAACAATGCCACTTTTTCTTGCATTCTAGAAAACACACTCACATAATGTGGTAAATTGACACTATGGAAAATATATAAGCGTTCCTATTTATTACATTACCTATTTTTCTGAAACCGTTCGATAGGCACGAGTGGGTTACTTCCATAGGACGGTGCGCATCTCCCCATCATGTGTTGGTGCAACATCAGGCCCAAGTGATGACAATAAAAGAAAGCGCTCAATGGCTTGCTGCAGTTGGTCCCTTGCTCAACTCCCATGAGTTACCAAAAAAAAAAAAAAAAAAAAAAGAACAGTACAGGGCCCATCTGGCTTCTCACCAGCTTTGTCAAGTCTTTCATACGCTAAAATGCTAATGACCTAGATAGCTCATGCAAAAAATGCAGCAGAGGTAAGGGGGGGGTGGGGGGTGGTGCTGATGGACTAACCCGGAGACACTGCCGCCGTATGTGGGGGGTCGGGCGGGGTATATGTCAGAAGGTGGGGGCAGTTGACAGCACCTGCATCGGGAGGGGGTAAACTAAATATTGGGGGAAAAAAAAGTGGAGGGGACCATTTGCCAAAGCCCACCTTGCACCATACACAGACAGGAAAACGGTGTCCCCGCAAATTGGATTTTAATTAGGCGAAGTTTTCGAGCATCTTGACGTCCATTCATTCTGAAAATCAAAGAACCTATTAATATAGCCTGACATAATTGGACACAGTGACACTTCAATGTATTTACAGTCGGCTGCTATATGAGCTATAAGAAGGAATCAAGAAACATGCTTTTCCTTAGTAAAATAGAAGCAGTTTGGTGACATTAACAGTTCGTAAAATCATACAGCAAACATTGTACATAGATTTCTTCAAAACTTACACAAACAGTAAACCTCGTAAAGCAGGAAATAAATAATAGGTTTTTATCCCCCGAGATAATTATTGTCCATAGATCCAGTTTGGGGAAATGTCCAGTCAGTGCTGAAGTGCGTCCTTCAAAAACCATCAAATGTTCTGTATCGTCCGCACGCTATTGCGCACGGGGCACCTTGATGCTGCTGGATGCAACATAAATCATTTCCGCTTACAGTGTTGCATCACAAAATGTCCTTCAAGATTAACGAAAAGAGAAAGAAAAATGCATGTAAGAAGCGGATAGCCAGAGCGGAAGGTTTCGGTGCTTGTAAGCAGAGTCGGTCATCATGTGAAATGGTGTGATGCAGAGCGCGATCTGACAGAGAGGAGGAGAACAGCCCAGTTTATCACAGACACTGAAGCTCTCTGCTCCTTCGTTCCCTTCTCTTCAGAGAGGATTATACTCTGGTGGAAAGAGGTGGCATCTGTCGGTTTACTATAAATCGTCATTTGAAAAATAAGGGAACATAGTTTCAGCAGTTTGCGTGCTACACTTCTGTTTTATTTGACAAATGCATATAGATGATTTCTAAAACAATGCACTCGTTTTCTCTCGTTTTATTCCTCTTTCTGTTTCATCTATTCTTGATGCTCAAGTCAGCTTGGTATACCCAAATAAGAACATATAAAAGCAATACACTGCAGAAAATGAGAAACTTGTTAAGTCATACTAAATCCGTTTTTGTCTTTCTTATGGCATGCATAGTGGTATATAAACTCACCTTAAAGAAATAAGGCCACATGGGCCATGATTGACTGTTAATCCTTCGACTTAAACGATTGCATGTGAAATCAATATTTTGTGAGCACAATACTAAACATAGAGATTATTAGGTCATGAAATTGTGTCCAAAAATGAAGGTCGACTCCATATGGCCTGTCATCTGTGCGTTGAGTCCCATCCCCCATGCACGCTCATCCCTCATGCCGCACTGATTTATTGTCGAACACTTAATTATCTTTGCTTCATTTTATTGTTAATTTAAAAGGTTTCTGCCGACTTGAAATCCTTGACAATTCTCATTTTGTTAGTGATGGAAACCACCAGTATGGTGCGAGCAGTAACCCAGAAACAGACCCTATCTATCCATCCATCCATCCATAACAATAAATTACGTTTCTGATTTCTGTGAATTATCCATGCACTTTACGTTAATCGCATGTATATTGTGTGGGGTAGTATCAGTCTGTGCACTTGCTTTAAGGTCAGCAGAGGTCCCCTGATCCTCTCTTGTGTTGCAGTTTTTCAGAGGACTGTCGTCTGTCGCACGCGTGCCTCAAACAAACACATTCGACACGCAATGAACTCCAGATGGTAAAGCTTTTCAATCCACCCTTATGCTGACGACACATGGATAAAGACACTGTCTCCGAGTCCTCGCAGACAGTCAACACCTCGCAAGATTCGAGAATATAATTTTGTAAAACAAGCATGTCTTTTCACGATTGAAATGGTAGCCTATATGTTTTCTATTTGTTTGTGATGTTAGGTTATTTGACATTGTTTATGTATTTTAAACTGTTATGGTATTGTTTTGTTATGGTGTTGCTAGTAACTGAATATTTAACACATTTTAAGCAATTAATTAATAGACCCTAAATAATAGCCTAAGTAATGTAATATAACTGGGTTCAATTTTATTGACGTCCATTTTTGTTTTCAGATTTTCTACAATATATAAAAATCGCTCTAAAATGGGCTGACATATGTGATAGAGTTGATATTTGTATAGGCTATTGTCCGTTGTATTTTAAGAAAAATGTTACCACATAATATGATATCAAAATATCCAGAAACGGATAGGCTACAAGCACATACAGTATGAAAAGCAAATAAATACCTAAAAAAAAAAAAAAAAAAAAATTGATGGAACACAAAATGGATGCGTTTTAAAACGTTTTTATTAAGATGTTGATATCCCACTGCAAAAAAAAAAACAAATATATATATATATATATATATATATATTGTTCATCCATTTATTCCATTAAAGTTTGCCTCCAAACACAAAACTCAAACATTTTGTGGTCCACTTGTTAAAGCATGCTTACTTAACTACTATTTGTTTACATTAATTGTAAATAGCCTAAGTAACCTGGCGCGCGCTTGTGTAACATTGCATCGTTACACAAGTGCAGCAATTGTTTGCGTTCGTGGTCGCGCGGACTCCCGTGCGTTTAATTTGGCGTCATTTTATCCAAAGCAGAATGGGAGATATGTCTTCCCAGGTGCTAATACCATCTCCGGAGGAAGCTCTGCGGGGAAGGGAGCAGAGCATGAAAGTGTCAGGTATGGCTTTATAGATTTGTTCAACAGACTTTCTTCTTCAAGTTTGGAGCTCCTATGCCAGCGCGCATGCTAATGTAGGTTATATAGCTGTCAAATCAAGAACATGCTTAGTTTCAGTGAGCAGACGCGACGGAATACAAAGTTGTTAAGGTCACGGAATAAGAGAACGCTGCAAAAGTGCATTCATTTGAAAAGAAAGCCATGAACGGTCCTCTGTGTTCAGGGAATCAGGGAGCTTTGCTTTGTGTATACTGTGTCTTTGAGGTGCGCATGCGCATTGCGGCACACATTTGACACCATCTACTCGTAGTTTTTTAATTCCAGACATTTAGACAGCTTTTTGCAACTATTATTTAACATGTATTTGCCAACTTTAACTTTTAATACATTTTGACACTCTGTAGCAGCAACAACAAATCTTATACAGTCCCTTTGTTTTGTCTGTTTTTCATCCATTTGTTATTTAGAGTAATGTGTGACTATTTTGGGGCAGAGCAAAATGTTTCAAAGTACATCTTTTTTACCAAATAATGTCTCCAACACTCTTGGCATTAAATATTTATTATCTTTCCCATCAGAGGCAAGAGAACAGACTAGGAAAGGGCAATAAACGACACACTTGCAGTGCTGCAGAACAGCTGACACAGGCTCTTACATAAAAATGGAAATGCTGCTTCAAGTAGGGTGAAGAGCTCTGATGGGAATGGGAGGCTTGCCATGAATCCTAACTCTCATTGGTTAAGTGACATAATTTTCCCAAGAAGGAAAAATAAAACATACTGTATAGCTACTATAGTAAGTAGTTATTTAGGAGCAGACATTTTTATATTGTACTTCACAAAGAGAATGGGTAAGTAGAATAATTTGAGGTTAAAGGAGTAGTTTGAAATTCTGTCATTATTTACTCACCTTTCCGATACAATGGCAACCATACAATGTTGTTATATTTTCTGGGAAACACAAACAGAGACATTTTAAAGAATGTGCAAACTCCTTTTTCCATACATCAATTTATAGTGACCACTCTGTCAATCTCCTAAAATATAAAAGCACCATAATAGTAATCCTATATGGCTCATATGCTATAATCCAATTAGTCTGAAGCCATACAATAGTTTCAGAATAATTTAGTTTCACAAAAGCTTTTATGTGTCATTCATTCATTTATTTGTCTTTTTTTATGTTGACAGTCGGCAGAAGCTATTTAGCTATAGACATACAGTAATTTCAAATCAGATTATTGCAACACGCTCCAAAAAAGTTGAGACAGGGGCAGTTTAAGACTATAACAATTTGACGAGTTGAAATAACAAGGCGATGTGAAACAGGAGATGTTAAACAGGTGAGGCAATCATGTCATAGTAAATAGGGAGCCTCCAAAAACAGCCTAGTCCTTCAAGAGCAAGGATCATTCGAGACTTTTGAGTCAATTCGCCAACAGATGCTTCAGCAAATAATCCAGCACTTTGAGAACAATGTTATCCAAAGACAAATTGGAAGGATTTTGGGCATTTCACCCTCCACAGTGTACAATATAGTTAAAAGATTCAAGGAATCTGGTCAAATCTCTGTGCGTAAAGTGCAAGACGAAAACCACTTCTGAATGCGCATGATCTCTGATCCCTCAGACATCACTGTCTTAAAAAACATCATTCATCTGTAATGGATATCATGAACATGGGCTTGGGATTACTTTAGTAAACCTTTGTTAGTCAACACCACTCGCCGCTGCATCCACAGATGCAAGTTAAGACTTTACTATGCAAAGCAGAAGCCCTACATCAACACTGTCCAGAAGCGCTGCCCACTTCTCTGGGCTCGGTCTCATCTTAGATGGAAGGCAGAACAGTGGAACCATGTTTTTTGGTCCGATGAGTCCACATTTAAAATAGTTTTTGAAAAACACAGCTGTCGTGTTCTCCGGGATCAAAGAGGAAAAGGACCATCCAATCTGTTATCAGCATCAGGTCCAAAAGCCAGTGTCTGTATGGGCCAGGGGTGTGTCAGTGCTCATGGGTAACTTGCACATCTGTGAGGGCACCATTAATGCAGACAGATATGTAAAAATTTTGGAGCAGCATATACTGCCATCCAGCACCATCTTTTCCGGGGACGTCCCTGCATTTTCCAGCAGGACAATTTCAAACCACATACTGCCCGGATTTCAAGTGCATGGCTGTGTAAGTAGAGAGTGCGAGATTCGCCTGCCTGTAGTCCTGACCATCTCCAATTGAGAATGTGTGGTGCATTATGAAGCGCACAATATGGCAACGAAGACCCAGTACAATTGTGCAGCTGAAGACCTGCATAATGGATGAATGGGGGAAAATTCCTTTTTGTCTTCAGTGTCTAAATGCTTAATAAGTGTTATTAGAAGAAATGGTGATGTTTCACATCGGTAAACACTCAACTGTCCCAACTTTTTTGGAGTGTGTTGCAATCATCTGATTTGAAATTACTGTACATAAAACAAACAATGAAATTAAATGTAAAACATCATATAATTTTTAGTTGTAGTGGTTTCAATATCAAAGGGTGAATATAATTTACAAACCACTCCTTTTTGTTTTTATTAGCATTTTTTATATTGTCCCAACTTTTTCAGAATTGGGGTTGTTGCCTGGGAGCATTTCAAATATGGCCACTGAGTAAACTGACTTGCAGCCGGTAAATATGACTGCCCGGTCACTATGAACTTGTTCAGGATCAAGTACATTCTTTAGAATTCCACCTTTTGTGTTCCACAAAAAAAAAAAAAAACCTGCAAACAGGTTGGTATGAACATGACAGAATTTTCATTTCCAGGAGAACTGTTGCTTTAAATGCCTTGCTCAACTCTGCAATTATCAGTTACCAGCCCTGTGCTATAGGCTAGCCAGTATAGCTACCACATTTACATTCTCAGCAGTTGGTCTGAGAGGGCATTTCCCCCCAGTTTTGCAGATGTTGTTTTTGCATGCATTTTATGTTTGAGTTTAAATCATTTTATGTTTTAAAGTCAGCAACCCATTTCACTTTTGAAATGTGATGTATTTCCAAGTGAAACAGGTATTCACTGAGATTTGTTTTGTATAAATTGATTGGATTGTGAAAAGTGGGCGTTCCATACCAGCACAGAGCCAGAACTGAATGTGACTTTCCTTAAACAATGCCTAAATAGCTACTAAACTATTTGGCTATTGGTTAACATTTCCTAATAGCCCACACGGCCACATTGATTATATATTACACACATATATATGCTTGTTTACTCACCCCTTCAGAAATTATACAAATATAAGAGATAAATGATTTTTTTTAAAATTTAGTTCTGCCTTTAAGAAGCTACATGAGATGTGTGTGTGTGTGTGTGTGTGTGTGTGTGTATATATATATATATATATATATATATATCCCACATGACAAAATAATAAGAAATATTCACAATGTATCCTGTTCTAAAGTTTGCATCCCCCAGGTTCTTAAAGGTATAGTTCAACCAAAAATGTAAATTCTGTCATTATTTACTCACCCTTATAATATCCCAGGTGTGTATGACTTTCTTTCTTCACCAGAGCACATTTGAAGAAAATTAGAAAAATATCTCAGTTCAGTAGGTCCTTATAATGCAAGTGAATGGAGATTTCTCTTTTGAAACTCCAAAAATCACAGACAGTCAACATAAACTTCAACCATACGACACCAGCTGTTAAATTAATGTCTTCTAAAGTGACACGATTGCTTTTTGTGCAAAAAATATAAATATTTAAGTACTTTTTAAAAAAACTCTAAATCATGCTTCCGTTCTATAGTGGTACACGCGTGTGACGTAATCGCGTTGGCATTTAAAACACACGAGAACTGACGCAAGTGCGTCATAGCTCATCCTGGATGTCAACCAAGTGGAGAATGTGAGATTACATCTGTATCTATGGCAACGCAAATACGTCACACGAGAGACCGCTTGGCCTCCACCCTCTTGTGAAGCGTTGGATTATAGTAAAAAGTACTTACAGTAAATATCTATATTTTTTCACACCAAAATGATTGTATCGCTTTAGAAGACATTATTTTAACCGCTGGAGTTGTATCGATGATGTTCATGCTGACTGTCTGTGATTTTTGGAGCTTCAAAAGAGAAATCTCCATTCACTTGCATTTAAGTACCTACTGAGCTGAGATATTCTTCTATTTTTCTGGTGAAGAAAGAAAGTCATACACACCTGGGATATCATGAGGGTGAGTAAATAATGAGAGAATTTTCATTGTTGGGTGAACTATCCCTTTAATATATTGTGTTGCCTTTTGAGCATCAGTGAATGTTTGCACCTTTCCTAATAGTTGTTTATGAGTCCCACAGAAAGGTGGATGTCAACCTCATAGCCACTGTTGGGAAGAACTGAAATGTGCAGAAAATGCTGGGAAACCAAAGAACATGTAGTACCTTGAGGATTTTTCTTATGAACAGTGGGCAGATTCACTACTCAGGACAAAGCAGAGACTCATGCAAAATTATTACAAAAGACACAAACAGTCCTTGATTATTGAGGAAGCAACACACCATATTAAGAACCAAGGTGATGTACTGTATGTAAACTTTTAAACAGGACAATTTGTGTAAATCAGTCATTATTTGGTCTTGTGGCATATATGTAAATATATGTTTTGCCAAATAGCTGCATCAGGGCAGTACTAAATAAAAACAAATGAAAATATTTATGATCCCTCTTTTTTTTAATTATTTTTTTTTTTTTTTTAATAAACACCTCTTGCAGATTCTTGCAAAACTTATGCACTCTATATATACAGTATATTGTGTGTGTATATGTGTTTAAAATGCCTGGCTCTCAGGAGCATCTGCTGGCTGTTTAACATGCGACTCACACTGGCAATCAGTGCAATGGCATGAAGTGGGCCTATGCGGGGATCCACCCCTTCGGATTGCATTGAACTGATATTCAGCACTCACCTCTCAAGGCTTCCCCTTGGCAATGGGACTCCACCACGGAGCTGGCAGGTTGCCAGGTAACACTCTGCAGCACTGACACACGCGTGTCTCACTTTGAAGCAGTAATGAACCTGGTTGAAGGTTACAAACCACAGAACAGATGGAATGAGATCAGAGCTCAGGGCAGCGCAACGTCTCTTTGAACGAGCAGCTCTTACAAAAAACTTTGTGGGCACATAGCTCGTGTGTTGAGAGAACAGGTTCTGTTCTTTCAAGTTTTATAACACTGGACTCAATTCACTGTTCTGTTCTTGGAGTGTCCCGGTGCGTGATTGTGATTGCAAAATGTTAGAAGAGATTGATCTTAAAGGTATAAAAAACATTTAAAAAGACACTTATGACAATTTATTTATGAATATGAGATGGAATGAGATTATACATTTTTGAATGTGGATGTAGCATAAGTTAGCATAGCATACAAGATAAACTAGATATAGGTATTGCACTAACTGAAGAGCAACATGTGTCTCTCATTCTTAATAATAGTGTATTTTTAGACTCAAAAATCGAGAATTTTACATTATTGTTTTATGTGAATAACATAAGGTACATTTCTAGTTTCAACATTAGTTTTACTTCAGACTTCAGTTTATTAGGACAAGAAAAACTATATTCAAACTAAGTGACCCGTATTTGGTTTTTGACCATTGAGAATGGGTAAAATGTACTTTTTTTTTTTTTGATGAAGCCACATTGAGAGCCCCATATCTCTGGGATTTAACTGTATAGGACCTCAAAGGGACCATAAATTTAACATAAAAAGGAACATTTATTTTGAACCAGAATCTAAAAGGATATTATGATATCTAATATTTCTGGAGTTTTAGGCACTCCAACTTTGAAAAACCAACAACAACAAAAACATATTTTTCTTTTTCCAATTCACAATTTATGGCACAATTTGCATATAATGCAAGAAGGGGTGCTGTGTTCAACTGATTTTAGTAATATAACTACCTTTCTCTGGGTAAAAATAAAATAAGGACACTTCCACCTTTTCAAAGTTATTTTTTTACCTGTAATGTTGCTCCAGAATCATAGGCAAACATTTTGATTTTGACCCCCCTCTACAAAATAATGTGTTACTCAGTAAATATTGATCCATGGCATTTAATATTTTGACTTTCATCATCATTTATGCATGTATTTTACCAGTAAAAATATATATATCAAAAACCAAATTTTGATCAGAGGACCTCTGATTGAGCTGACATGGAATGACCCATATGCATATTGGAAACATAGATCATTAACCATATGTAGACTGACTGCCTTTGTCTTCTTCACTGGTTCTTAGTGTACCATGCTAAATGTTACAAGTCAACATATCCACATAAGTGGAGAGAGAGTGTGTCTTCGGGGCAGTCCCGCTTTGGAACAGCATCACTGCCATGTCCCAAAAAAATGGCTGTAGTTGCACAGGAGGTGCTGTTTTGGCATGCTGTGAAAGGCTGTGGCACTGAAAAGAAGAACAGCAGCAGGATTTTCCCTGCTAAGATGGTTTTGAAAGTGAGTAGGTGAGACAGAGAAACTCTTGAGTGCCGGTGGCTAACAAAGATGAAGCGGATAGACGGCTGAAGTAGGAACACTGGGGATGCGGTGACACTGGGGAGACTGGAATAACAGACATCCCAAAATCCACACGTATGTGCATCTGGATGGAGGTGGCAGGGAATGGCAGAGAAGAGAAATTAATTTGAGATTCGATTTGATCAATTTGCCTAAATTGGCACTTTTTTGGGGGGAGGGGTGCAATCCAGACAAGCAGGCACAGGCTGGAGCTCCGCCAGGGTTTCTCTGGAAAGTTGCCATGCTGAGAGTGCGGGAGCAGAGAGGGAGAGGAACGGAATAGAAAAAACCCAGGCAAGACTTGGCAGGGTTCTATCGCAGCTCCCTTTGTCTGTTTGTTCAGCTTTGCGCTAAGGAAATCAAAAATACCCAGAGTGTAGGAGCTCAGCTTCAGTGCTAAATGACAGAATCTTAAAAGAAAACTACATTATATTTTGCAGGAAGCTTAGGGCAGATGGGCACACACTGCAATCATTGAGCTGTTTTCTGAAAATTCTGAAGAATTGTGCTGTCCTTGTTGTCTCGGACTGGACTTTTCAAGTTGTTTGCGCCAAGAGATGATCATCCGTCTTGAATTCAGAAGGTCTTTGTTATTTCACACGCAAACAAACATGAGTCTGACTTGTTCGTGTTCTTCAATTTTCAAGGAGACTCACTAGTGTCTGGAGCTACAAATGGAACTACAAATGACCAAAGTGGCAAAGAAAAAGTTTGCACCTCAAGCGCTACGATTAGACTGTAGTTTTGTTTTTACTCGCAGAAGTTTTAAACTTCTGGAATTAAAAGCCAAAACCAAGTCGCTGTGGTCTCAAGTGGGAAATGGATGTTTTGGACATAGAAAAGGAAATTAGATGACTTTCCGAACTCATTAACACACGTCTTCTCTCATGGAGGCGTTTCTCTCCAGAAGACTTAAGATCACAATACAAGATCAACGGCATTGACATGGGCTTGTCTTTGTATATTAAGGTCAATGAGAGCATAAAGACATTTTCTCAACCCTTTTGTTTCCAAATGCAAGACTTCTAACTATTAGGGAGTTTAAAGTTCTAAAAACAGAGGATGGATTCAACAGCGAATGTCAACTAAAACGAAGGCCTGGATGTTGACTATCTAACCTCTGTAAGTGGCTTCTGTTTCAAGCGAAAGACTGCTTTTGGCACTTGACTGTTTTTGTTAAATATTCTTATTTTAATTAATTTTTCTCTACTACAATTGAGTTCCTTGATGCTAAACAGTAACTATAGATGCTGTTATAGATGCTGTTTTTATTGCTGGATTATATTTATCAAGTGTGTGAAGTTTCTAAGTGGGTATGGCTTCCGTTTTTTCCCCTGTTTTCCTGCTTTTTTTTCAAACAGCCTTGCTTGGTACACACCATCTTATATACTGACTTCCTTTAGAGCATCTTCTCTCTAATTTTAAAGGTTGGTGTCAAAATCTTACTGGTTTTATTTCTTGTTTTCTGTCTCACCCAAACACAAATTGGTTATTGTTTACTGCTATTTAACGAGGATTCTTGGTGCATCTTCAGGCTTCCATGTAATAACTGTGAAAAGGGCAAGTACAGAAAACAAACAGAGAGAGAGATTTTTCCCCTTTGCATTTGTGTTGTTGATTTTGTGCCAAAATGAATTTGCCAGATGTGTTTCACCGTCAGACAGGTGTCTGTGCCTGATAGAACAGGTGCATTATGATGTTTGGCGTTATAGTTTGATTTTATGGTTGTCTGAAAAGGCCTCTATTTTCCATCAATACTCCAAACAGCAAAGGCCTAAAATCTCTCTGGTGGAATTTTAAACATCACCAATATCTGACCTTTCGAAGATAGATCCATATATATGTATATATATATATATATATATATATATACATATAATTATGTTCTGTATGCCATTTCTGATTTGTGTTTTTGAAGAAGGAACAAATTCAACTTTAGACATCAGCGTCTTAGAACAGCTGCTTTGTAAACTGCAAAACGTCATTTGGAAATTCTCCATTGCTTTAAATGCACTTAATTATCAATAAGATTATTTGTATAAGGCCTGGATGGATCTAAATTAACAACCCCAGTTGTTTAGCTTTGGAATATGTTCATATTGTAAAAAAAAAGATACTAAAGAGCAAGTCCTGAATGCAGACATGTCAAAATTTGTAAAGTATTGGGAAGAGGAAGTTTACTAGGTGAACCTTTAAATGGATAGTTCACCTAAAAATTTTAATTCTCTGATCATTTGCTTACCCTCATGCCATCCCAGATGTGTGACTTTTTTTCTTCTTAGAAGAATATCTCAGCTCTGTTGGTCCATACAATGCAAGTGAATGGTGACCAAAACTCAGAAGGTCCAAAAAGGACATAACGCAGTATAAAAGTAATCCATATGACTCCTGTGGTTAAATCCACATCAGTCATACACAGCTGGTCTCTTGTGTGACGTATTCGCATTGTCATGGTACAGACATAATCTCATGTTCTCCTCTCGGTTGAGACATCCAGGATAAACACACAATTGCACCATTATGAGTAAAGAAACAGATAAATACAGATCTAAACCAAAACCAACCAAGCTACTGTACAGAGTTCCTCCTCACTTGTAAACAGTGCTGCTCTTCCGGCATGTTGTCGTGTGTTTCAAATGCCCATGTGATTATGTCACACGCACATATGGCTGCAGAATGGAAGCATAATATAGAGTTAAAAAAAGTACTTAAATGTTTACCTTTTTCGCAAAGTGAAACCGATCGTGTCACTTTAGAAAACATTAATTTAACAACTGGTGTCGTATGAATGAAGTTTATGCTGACTGTCTGTGATTTTTGGAGTTTCAAAAGAGAAATCGCCATCCACTTGCATTTTAAGGACCGACTGAGCTAAGATATTTTTGTATTTTTCTTCAAATGTGTTCTGGTGAAGAAAGAAAGCCATACACACCTGGGATATCATGTGGGTGAGTGAATAATGAGAGCATTTTCATTTTTGGGTGAACTATACCTTAACGTTTTTACATTGAAACCCGTTTCAGTCAAAAGATTAGAGTCTGTAGTTTCATCCGATATGCCATTTTGAAACTTTGAGCAATTTATTGCGAAACGGCACACTGTTAAACACAATGACCACTGGCAATGACTATAGGGTTATTTTCCCCTAAGAAATACTATATTCACTGTGTATTGTCACATTGAGAGTCACTAGGTTCATCTAAAAGCTGAAAAAATTAGCTTTCAGATGCTTTATATGGAGTTAGGATGAAAATAAGGTGCATTGTTTCTGAGACAAGTGCAGACAGACAGCACACTGGAGGTTAAGTCTTTCACTAAATAGGGAGCAAGGGAGCATCCTATAGTTTTCCTATGCAGCCAAGTGCATTCACTCCAAATTTCTGACCAAAAGTTCAGTTTCAGGGAGCAGATGATGTTTAGATGTTGCGCATCAGGAGCGCGTCTATGATGTCTTAAAATGCTGTGAGGACGCTCACTAGGTTTTGGAACAGACCCTGAGATTTTGTTGCAAAAGTAAAAAAAAAAAAAACTTTGTAACATAAAAGTCAAATGAAGTCAAATAATTTTTATATGTATTGTTTTTTTTTTAAATTATTTGTGCTTTTCCCAGTACACATTGTTCCCAAGCAGCTTTACATAAAATCAGCTGTAATATCTGTAACATCTCAAAAACATGAGTAACCAACACTCCTGGAAACATAATAAACAATTTGATAAATAAAAAATCTGACTTTCTATAGCTTGGTATTTTTAAAAAATTTCACAGTATAGTCCCACTGTCCCCATATGAGGACATACTGTACATTTTTAGGAAAACTATTTGCTCTAATTTTATTTATTTATTTATTTATTTCCATGTTTTTTGCATGTTTATTATGCTCGGGTCTCATGAGGTTAAAAGTACCTGATCTTCTTTCAAATAAGGGAAGTAGTGCACAGCAAACTGACAGCATTACAAATTGGTTACAAAGATTGCTGCAGAGCAGTTGAGATGTTAAATTATGAACTGGAGTATAACTTTCTGGCATTAAAGCATTAAATGTTTTTCTTGAATTTCAAGGTGACAAGTAACCAAAAGGCATTGTGAAAATAATTTGAAAGATTGTTTTACAATAGATTTCACAAAACAGGACCACTCTGAATAGAGACTTGAGATGTATGACAGACAAAAAATATACACTTTATTACATCTTACATTGGAGCATAGCTGACTATAAAACAAGCTTGTGTGCCGTTGGATATGATGCAGCCTCACAACTGTGCAATTAACTTTTTGGGATTTTAATATTTTTAGTATTTTAAAGATTCAAGTATTGTGAAATAATTGCATCATTTTGCAAAATTAGCTGCAAAAATAAAGGACATCTTGTGGAGCACTTGCTTCTGTTTCACACATGACAATAAAAGACTGAGCACAAGCTGGTCCTGAATAAATTATTTAATCAATTACAATAATGACAATTGTGCATGTGCACAATATATGTTTTTACTCTGTGCTTGTGCATTGTGGGATTTAAATGTATCCAAGTGGCTCGAGTATTTTGACTACGTTCACCAAAATTTGTTCAGATCCATTTAATGATTCAGTGACCATTTCTGGTGATGCCAGAAGGTGGTGACAAATGAGTGTCTTGTGTGAAATAAGTTAGCCACTGAATCAACGATCATAAGAAAATTGCAATCCTTTAAAATTTGTATGTCTACAGACCTACAAAGAGAATTTTGCAGAGGTTTTAAGCATTATAAGAACAAAGAAAATCTATAATTTCCCTACAGTTTGTGAGCTGCTGAGCATGACTTTTATCTAAAGACAACAATGATAATCTTATAATAATTATGAGTTTCAATAATGTCCGTACGTTTTCATATATAAAAAAGCGTGTCTACATATTTATTCTCTTCAGTAAAATGCTGTGTTTAAGAACACAGCAGATCTATCTTTTTCCTACAGTTTGTCGACTGCACACCAACATAGAGGTAAAAAAACTATTAAATAGCTGATATTAAAAATAGCTTTGCATATTTAACATAGATCAAATAATCTGCTTAAATTGGCAAAAACCACCATTCAAACTATTACCTCACAAATGTTTTAATATTCGGCATCGGCCGATACATTTTCCTGTTTGGCCGATTTGTTTCTTGAGGGCTCTGAGAATCGCCTGCTTACATGTGAAGCGACTGAGACATATAAACAACCAGTCACGGTTCGTTTTGTTGTTACGTGCCATTGTGTTACTACTATAGACCGGTGTGCAACACAGTCTCATGTAAACGGTCTGTATATCAGAGCCACAGCAGACGCGTTTGAGCTCATTATGGTAAAGTGCTTGCTTGTTTCATTCTCCCTCTCTCTCCTCATCAGTTCCCTGTAACTTATAACTCTCTTGTCTAATGATAAAAAGGCAAATATTGATAAAACTAATATCATACTGTATACCATCTGCAAATATGCACATATCTCATTTAAACAGATGTAATAAACCAACCTCACACAACTTCAGCAGGTTCAGCAAACTGTGGAGCACTCATAAATCTTCCTCTGAAACATGTATTCTAACAGTCTCTCAACAGTTCCCTGTAACTTTTCTAATGATAAAAAGCCTATCTTCATGTTACAATTGATAAGCTCCAAATGCGCACAATTAACAGAGACCACAAACGAGACCATGCCCATCCGATCTGAAATCACTGAAATATTTTTTATATTATTCGGATTAATCCGTTACTCGTTTTGAAGTCATTATTCGTGCCTTTCCGAATAAGGTATTCGACTTCGGGCACATCCCTAGTATCGGCCTATCGGCCACCCTGCTCTCTGGATATCGCATATATCCAAAAAAAGTCCAAAATCCCATATCGGTCAATCACTGATAAACTCCACCTACAATGTGTGCTTTAAAGAAGGATTGTCCTTTGTTTTTTTTCTTCTGCAGTGCATTTCACGTAATGCTGCCAATCAAGAATGATATGCTGATAAATAACACTTGTTTTTGTGTTTCTCATCTCTAGATTATTAATTTAGATAAACATCAATGCTGATAAAAAACATGGATAAATGAGCATTGTTGAAAGCAACTTTGTAGAAATGAACAGAGCCGTGTTGATTGGACTGTCTGACTGACGGCCTATTATGTAAGGGTTGTTTCGCTCATGAAACTCACCTTTGATTGGCTGGATGGTTGCTCAATCAGCCCAAAGTTACAAAACGCAAAGAATACTGTGTCCCCCATGTTCCCAGCGGCTGCTACGCCCTTGCTTGCAGAAAAACAATATGCTGTGGATTTGTTGGTTTTGTCTGCATTTTGACCCACTTTAGGAGATTTAATGGCTTGTGAGACTAGCTTGTTTTAGAATTTCTTGTATTATGACATCCTGAAAATATTATTTGGTCTCACTCTCAGTCTCAACACAATCTTTCGCTCTTGCGTAACTCGTGACCTTAGAACCCTTATGTATAGGGAAAAAAAGGACCTGTGAGTGTGATTTGATTAGTAGTTCATTTGAAAAGCCTGTTTTACACTCCCTCTCTCTCCCACAGTGCTCTCTGCCCCGCTCAGTAATACAGCTATCAACACGTTACTTTCAGACGGAAATAGTTAACTGATCTAATCTGTCTATCTGATCGCAGATTCACAAAAGAAAGTGGTTGAATGTCAACCTATTGGCTTAACAGTTATGTCATATTTTTTTTAACAGGTTTGGACTCAGATGAACCATTTCTAGTATGACTGAGCTGTTCTTTGTTAGCATGAGAAAGCATGGTGTTGTTGGTCATATAAAACAGCCCTTCATATTTCTTTATTCTTGTTTGGTTTGCTTTTTTCCATTGTATTATGCTTTAAAAACCACTCAGAGCACCACTGAAACTACATAATGTAGCAATGGCCTGGCGACAACCCATAACAACCTAGGATTGTGGTGGTGATTTTATACTAGCAAGCACCACTCAAATTTTCAGTAGAATAAACATCGAGTTCAACTTTTTTTATTTATTTTTTTATTTTAAAGGCTAAATATCATCTTTGTTTTACTGATAGTGAAACACTGTAGAAGTTGGAATTGTTTACAACAGTTGAGTCCAAGAAGATGGCTTATGAATATCATCATGTTGAGTTGGTAGATTTGGCATCACAGCTGTGCTTATTATTAATTCCAAATCGCACAGCTTGAGGGCTTGTTTTCAAGAGATTGAAATAATTATTTCGGTAAATGTGTTTTGGTTCCTTACACAAATACAAGGTTTTTAAAAAAAGACTTTGTTTCACTCTCTCTCTCTTTGCACAAAGGGAGCAACACTCCACCTGTTTTTCTGAACAAAGAACTGAAGGAATTAAAGAAATGATGTGTCCTAGGTCCTAGACTGTGTTTCATTTGGCTGTTTGGTTTACCTCTGGTAAGCAAAACTCCCTTTAATCTTAGCTCCAAAAGGGCTGCACTGACGAGCAGGTGTAGAGCGGCAGTCGCCATGTTTGATGTTGACACATAATCGCAAGATGAAGGGAGAAGGAAGCCTTTTCACTCACAAAGAGATCTCCCTCACTCCTTCACCTCTGCGGCAACACATCTACCCGTTTCCGTCTCATTAGTGATCCTGTCTTCCTTTATAATGATAGAACAGGAGCATGAGGGTAAAAACCTGTGTTTTGCACATGTCCTGTGTTGCAAAATAAGAGCCATCGGTCCAATTGATCACAGTAGCATCAAGGCTGATTTTTTATGAAATCTTCTGTGGCTGATGCAGATCGGGCATATTTTCATAAACAATACAGTGTTTGATAATGATTATTGTTGATGAGACTAAAAATGCCATAAAGGGTTGAAGAAAAAAGATTCATTGATTAATTCGTCAAGATTGATTCAGTGAGTAAAAAGCTGATACTTAACGAACCACTGGATGTTTCTGAAATGGCATAGATCCATACTATTCATACATAATATTTTTTCATAGAATGGCGTAGAGGCAGAGTGCACAGTATGCACATTTTCGTAAAGCATGGAATACCTGGATGACATTCTACATTTGCCAACATCTGCACACTGCTCTTACATGGAATACTTTATTCAACAATTCAATGCTCTCGACCTTCCGTTTTCAGTGTGACAGACAAAATATGAATTTCAAGCGTGATTTTTATCTCTTTATTCAATAGGCAAATTGATCTAACTAATAGAATTTTAGATATATTTACATAAATTTGGATTAAAAATGTAAAATAACTATTTTCAAGATAACTCAATGCAAATCGCCATGATAACATGATTTAGTGTGATAAAATAGCTTGCCAACTACACTGTATATGTGTAAAGGTCCAATATTAAACTTGGTTGAACCCTACAGAGCTAGACCCTGCAGTCTGGTAAACGCTGGTAAATCCTTAATTATATCACAGTAAAATCATGTTAACATGTAAAATGTTTACAACATGTGGATATACGTTTAAAACTGTGTGTATTTTACTGTTTATGGACTGGCTCCATCCATTTACTTCCATTGTAAGTGCCTTATTGTAACCGTGTTTTTTGCTTTTCTTTTATTTTTCATAAACAAGGGACGAGTTAAAAATTATTTGTGGTAATGAGCATTGTGATACAAATGCTGTTGATTGAACTTAACTTGTATCTGGAACATTCCTTTAAACATACACTATAATGAAGTCATATGAAGGCACTGTAGCATACTTCAGTTTAAAAGCTCAGCGTTGCATTCTGCATGCTGTTTCGCATAATATTTATTTTTTATAAGGGTAGGCAGTGTACAGCGTAGGGGAAGTGACCCAGTCAAGCCCATATACCCTATAAGCCCATTTACTGTTTTATTTTTAAATATAAAAAAGACAGAAAGTAAGAGAAAAAGTTGTTGTTGCAGAGGAAATGCACATATTTGTTGGTATCATTTTACTTTTTATTTGGAGCCAATCAAATTTTTCATTCTTGAGTTATGTGTGAACATGTGCTACCACCGTTTAGTGGCCATTTGGGAAGTTGCTCCAAAACTTCAGTTTTTGATGACCTCAAAAAAAAAAAAAAAAAAAAAAAACGTCAGATGAACAAACTGAGGGCGAGGAATGATAAAAAAAATTAAATTAAGAGATTAATAAATAAAATTATATTTTATATTATTTATTGTCATCATATTTAACAGCAATACTTTGTATTTGAAAAGATGGGTTTCATGAGTATCTGGAGCTAATGCAGGACAATGAGATAGATGCAATAAAATAAAGAAAATGAATAAAAACTGCTGATAACCACATTAAATGAAAATATTTAAAAAGCTTCTTGAGCTCAAACAAGATTTAGTGCTCTGTCTGTAATTATTATCCAGAAATATAACTTTCTTTTCATGTGGGCTTACAAGGAACAAACATGCTCTACATTGTAAAATATAGTGTTTTTTATTCATGAAAAAAAAAAAAAATATATATATATATATATATTATGTTTACCTTGACTCTACTGAAAATTATTTAGATTTATTTTCCACTGACACCTATTGTTCCTAATAAGCCCACTGAGCAAATAACCCATTGAACCTCATATTCAATTGAATTCCTTGTCAACTTTACATACTGAATCTATTTTCATTGGAGGGAGAAAATGAATGGGCAGAGAAAAAAATTATAAGGACTGTCAGATTCCAAAAATTATATATTTCATTTACTGGTTACGATGTTTGAGGTCTAAATCTAAAAATAAATCTCAAAATTGAGGTGTTTATTTAGTAAAATGTGAATCATTTACACTGTAAATGAATTTGTTGTTTTGACAGTATTATTATTGTTTCCAACTGCAACTTACCATAGATACTGTTTACAGTATGTTGCTGTCAATTTAGTTCCTCCGTGCTTTACTGTAGAAACGGTTTACAGTATGTTACTGTCAAACTGAGCTGTATTCTTTATGAAAAATTTGCAGGAAAATAATTACAGTAATTTACTGTTAAATTGCATGAGAACTGGCCCAATCTCAAACCTGTACATACACAATTTAGAGGGGAAATTTGTGGTATTATTCAGTGATCTATTATCAAAAAGACGAAACACAGTGAGATGTCTTCTCTGCATTTGATTTACTCACACAATCAAACAAAAAGTAGAACGGTATGGGAATGCACCTGGCAACCTATTAAGGTTGAGCCTGCACTCGACTTCTCGTCACTTCAGCCTTGAAAGGAGCAAAAGCAAAGCGATCTCTTTTCGACTGAACCAGGTGAGCACCAAAAATCGCACAAAACATCTTTTAGCAGTTTGACAATGAAGATCTGCATGTCATTTTTGACAAGTAGCTTAAGATTACGTTCCTAAAAATAAACTAGCATTAGTAATAACGGCCATTCTGCTTAGTATTGAAGTAAGTACTTACAAGTTTTGAAGTACTATAAGTAACCAAATTACCTTGTCTGTGAACAAATGTTGTTTTTACACCGGTCGAACGTGTGCAACTCGTTGGATGCCACATTTTTATTGTATTTTTATTTTTTTGATGTGCTGCAGAGTTATACCGGCCACTTTATTTGACCCTTCCATCTAAAATAAAGTTTTGTTATATACAAATATAATATGTTTAACGATTTGCTCTGAATTCTATTCTATATTTATGTAAGTAACTTCTATCTCAGTCCTTTCTGAATGATTCACAACCTTGGTTGTTCAGAGTGTATTCTCTCCCTTGTAGCTTAAATGTCATGTTGATATAAAAACAATACTGAAGTTACATGATATTAATAGATTTTTGAATATTTGTTCTCTAGGTCTGGACAGGCAAAGAATGGGAGAGTGTTCTTTCAGTCATTTGGACATCTGGTGAAGTTAATATTGAAGTTTTTGAATGAACTTTTATGTGTGTAGTCATAATTGACCTTTATAAGTAACATTTATGTGATATTTGAGTTGTCACTGTGTAATAAATGTTCTGTTTGCAAAAAGGCCTATATTGTTTCATTCTTTTTCACTTTTAATAGATAGAAGTTAGTTACTCTAACTCTGTAAGCTAAAACTATGCTTACTGTGGTTAGTTCTATGGTATGGACACTGCAATTTAATATACAACATACAAACAATTACCGTAATTAATTTTATTGTACAGCTAATATACTGTATTTTAATATACGTCATACAAACAACTACCGTAATGAATTTAATAGTACAAAACATACTGTAAATCGATATACAGCGTGATGTAAACTTCTGTAGATAATTTTACAGTAATTTTACTGTGGTATGAAATACAGCAGCTTGCTGGCTATTTGTTGCCAGTATGTTACTGTTGATTTTACATCAAATTTTTTACAGTGTACATTTCTAAAAGCATAGTGGGCTTATTAAGAATACATGTGGAATTAAATGGTACATATGTTCCTTATAAGCCCACTCCGGACTTTTCACGTTTGAAGTTAAATAAAGTAACTTAATTTTGTCAGTTTATTACAAAACAAAACATGAGTGTTTAGATGAGAGATTAATCTTTGATTTAGTACTCACTTTATTGGAAGGGTGTTAAAATTTACATAAGAAAACATGTAACATTTTGATTTGGATAAGCTTAATTGGGTCACTTCCCCATACTGCACAGTATGTAGAATATAGCATGCTAGTGTTTCCATCTGAACATAGAGTCTGTCCTTTTTCAGCACCATGACAAAGGAATTGATTCAGTGTCAGCTATTTAACAAAATGATAGTCCCTTGGCAGTCCCTACATTTCTGGTTCACTACATGCCATTGACAATGGTGACAATATACTGTAAAGTGAACTGGAATAAACTGAACACTCTCATTCCACAACTGACAACATGAGGTATTTTAAAAGCATACGTAAATATAGCTTTGTATTTTATGTTTTTTCTTTCCGTTTTTGCCTCTACCATTCTCTACCATCTCGGCCTTTCTGTGTCTCTCTAGCCATCCCCCCACCCTCCCTCTGATTGGTCGAATTAACTCTGCAGCCTCCAGTTGTGAATAATTACTTTTGATCCAATGCGGATCTCTCTCTCTCTCTCTCTCTCTCTCTCTCTCTCTCTCTCTCTCTTCTCTTCACTCTCACACTCAGACAAAATCCTCTTTCAACATTTTTAATTTTCTGTTTATTTTAAATTTGTTGTCTCATCCACTTTTGTGTTGTCACTTATACATTCACAAACACACATGCTCACATATACAGTCTGTATTGAGATAAAGCCCATTGCAGACAGCTGAGGGATAAGTTAAGGGTTATTTGTTGGAACATGACCTGGCTGTTTGCTCTGACTGCTCTATTCAGTTTAGCAATCCAGCCACATCTCAACTTATGGAGTTTTTGGTAAATATTAGATCAGAGCTCAGTTCCTTTTAGGTTAAGGTGTTGCAACGTCAGTGTCCACCCAAGGAAATCTTTCTTTATGGTAAAGGGTTTGTTCACCCAAATAAATCAGCCAAATGTAAAATTTTGTCATCATTTACTCAACTTCATGTCATTCCAAATGTGTATGACTGAATCTTCTTCTGTGAAACAAACTTATATATAAGGTAGAGTATCCAAGCTGCTCTTTTTCATACAGTGAAAGTGATGAATGGGAACAGGTGCTGTTACACTTGAAAAATGACTAAAAAAAGCACCATAAAAGTACTGTAAATGTAGCATAGGACTTATTCATTATATCCCAGTATTACCCTCTAAAGCAACACAATAGCTTTGAAACATAAATGTTTGCTGAAAATTTCCCCCTACACTGTAGCTTTGACAATGTTTTTTGTGTATTTTCAAATACGGTGCGTGAAGATGCATCATGCTAGATTTGACAATAATGTCAAACGCCATTAGCCATAGAGTGGGCGGAGATGGCGGAGAGGATGCTGTTAAGCAAATAACTTAATTCTTAAAATCTGTTCTCACACAAAGCTATTTTATGACTTCAGAGGACTTGGAATATAGCACACAAGATGTATAGACTACTTTTTATGGTGCTTCATGATGTTTTGCTTTTGGTTGTCATTCATTTCTATGGAAAAGAGCATTGTGAATACTCTAGAAATTCCTAACATCTCCTTGGGTGTTCCTCAGAAGAAAGAAAGTCATACAGGTTTGGAACAACATGAGGTGAGTAAGTTGTGACAGAATTTTCAGAACCACTAACCCTTTAAATTAGATTAATAGTGGTCTTGTTCTTGTAATGATCATGGCTTCTCCTGTTCTTCACTTCTGGATGTCTTTTAGAAGTGGCAGGCCACCTCTGGACAGTCTGACAGGCAGAAGCATCAGCATTTCCTGCACACTCTGTGTCCTTAGCAGACCACATACCTGCACTGCTCTGTTCCGCCTGGCTGACCTGTCAGAAGTGTTCTAGTCACACGAGTGGGCTTTTACAGTGCGGCCGCATGGAAATGACTTGGCACCTTTGCATTAATTTTTCATGGGCCTTGCCTTTAGATGTTCCCCCGCCTTTTGAAAATCAGCTATTTCAAAGGTCCAGTCCTGCAGATCACCTGGGTCATCCCATGCTCTGCGGCCAAGTAGTTTAAATGCAACACGGCGTTCCCATGCTGGCAATCAAACAACATGAAAGCTGCCCACCTGGAGCATCGCTGTCAAGATGCATTGTTGTTCGTGATCACCATAAATAGCTTTCCAATCAGACTTGAGCAATAACAACCCCCCCCCCCCCCCCAGGATGGAAATTGCTTTAAATGTGTTGGTGAAAAGGTAAGTTACATAGGTGGGTGGAGGCTGAAGTGTCTTTGCAAATGCGAAGAACGTGTCAGCTGGGAACGCTGGGAATTGATTTAAAGGAAAGCATAATGCAATCCTTGATATCTACCTACTCTGCCTAATGAAATCAGCAGATGAAAGCACAGCTGGACCTTCTTGCAGGATATTACTGTGTGAGAAAGTGCTTAGCTGGCCGTGGAAGGGAGGTTGGAGAGCACAAGCACCTTTGAGAACAACATGTGCATGTTCTCACATCAGGACATCTTCTACTTTCGCGAGGAGAACTCTAGACTGAAGCCTAAAATCATTACAGTTGATTTATGGACAAGACAATGTGGCCTACTTGTTGAATCCCCAGTTATTTTTTTTTTTTTTTTTTTATCAAATCAGGACTTTATATTATTTTATTTCTTGTTTTGCCTTTTTGCCAATTTGATTTTAAGGTAAATTAGAGAGAGAAGATGGGACCTGATGTTTTATATTTCGCCGTCATTTCTAAATCGATTATGTAATTTGCAGTGCTTCACAGGATTGTAGTTCATGCTCTCATTAAAGATGTATTTTTGTCTTTTATTTTTGTCCAATTTAAAAAAAAATTTTTTTTCTTTAAATCAAAGCTTGTAATCTTGTGATTTGCCTCTGAGCTGTTTGGTTTGGCTCATGGCATAGAACACTTTTATTACAGATTTAAGACATCCCTTTGGAACCAGGATGGCTGAAAAAGCTGGCGGGCCCAGTTTCGTTCTATTACATTGGAAACTATTATTAATTATGTTTGTAATAAACTTAAGTGATAAGGGTATATTTTAATCAGCAAGGTTTGATACTACTTATAAAGGTATTTAGTGTGGTATAATACAATCAATTAAATGCAATATTACATAGCATTGGCTTTATGATATTTACTACAGTACATCTTACTAAAAGCTCAGTTTGTTCTATATCAAGATCAGAGACTCATATATCAAAGACATAATGGAATGTGGTGTCTTCAGTATACCACAATGAAGGAGCAATATCACCTTATGCGACAGACTTGTGCTTTTAAGATGATTACCTTTTTAGCTTCCCTAATTGCAGGTAAAACAGCCACAGCTGAACGGCCCATTATTTGGCTGAGGAAAGCAACTGATTGCTACATGCATAGAAGACTATCTTTTATTTACGGTTTCAGCTGCGCCACACAATGGCAAGTAGGAGGATGAGAGAGAACAAGAGAAAGGAAAAAATGGAACATTGATGCTTTCATCTTTAGCTAGCAGTAATGGCACAGTCACAAACTGAAACAATCTTCCTCTTGACTTCAAACGCACATTTGTCTCACTGCACTAACATTTGCCCCAGACAGATTACAAAAAAAGCGCCCACTTTCTTAAGCAGTTGTCTATTAGATTGTACATTTGTGGCATCTGGATATCGTTCACTTCTTCACTGCTGTTTCTGAGAAATTCTCCTAATTTGCTTCTGTTCAACTGGAAGAATGTTTTAGTACATTTACGAAGACCTCATTAACCGTTTTTTTTTTTTACAGCCTGAGAGCTGTGAAAAAGAGATTGTGACAGGTTAACACTGAAAAAAGTTGAGCCAAATTCAAATAACTTATAATAGATATTTGATGAAAGGTTTGAAGCTTACTACTATTACTCATACTTAGGTTGGGGATATTTGAACAAACATGTAACCCTACAGTAGTTTTTAAACTTTGCCAGGTAACTTGTCGTGCACAATTTTTGCCTGGTGGATGAGAAAAGTACACAAAAACCCCCACAAACTATTAGACCCGATACATACAATTAAAGGCTGAATTAATATTTAGATCTTAACCACCAAATATAATCTCTCTCTTTGTATTTCCATTAAATAATCAGCTTGCAGTTCACATAAGTTTTGGTGATTATATTTACAGCATGTGTGTGTTTTATTTACATCCTCAGGCTGGCATGCTAGAGAGCAGTCTGTTTATTTCTAATAAGCTCTCTGCGCCCACTCCACACAGGCCAGGCTGCCCCGAAGGTCCTGTCCCAAATCAGGCCCCTTGACCGGGAGCAGGATGCATGCAGGACTGACACATGAGTGGTTGGCACATGCCAGGCTGCCTGCTGGGGATACCATCCCTCTCTGCATACAACTCTCATGTCCTCATCATCCGCTCACCCACTTGGCCTGACCACGTCCTCCCCTGCCTAGCCTTTTGTTGAGGAATTTTCTATTTCTTATAAAATTGTTGCTAGCTAATGGATTTTTCCTTTATTCATTGGACACACTGAGTGATGACTCTTCCAGCACTTCTTAAAGGTGATTTACAATTAAAGGGACTCAGGCATTTTCTAATGATTCTTTAGCTGAGTGGGCTTTATTGCACTACTAAGCTGTGTTATTAACAAACCGCCTCTTTGGCCCATCCCTGTGGGACATGCTGAAATGCTTTGTCCTTTTCTCTGGGAGTGAATAAGCCCTTTCTCTCTCTTTGAGGTGGTCCAAAGCTTTTACAGTGTCACAAGAGAGGGTCCTGAATAGCCCACTTTCCCACATACGGCCAGCAAACACGCGCTCATGCACATTTAGTGGAAAGCATTCCGGCACAAACACACACTATCAAAAGAACTGGATTTATTCATGTTTAAATAAATCAACATGCTTTCAGACACATTTCTGCTTTCTTTTTCTTTTTCTCTTTCTCTCTGAATGCATAACATTGATCATTGTTTAGTTATATAATATAATCAGTTTATGGATGCTTTTAAAGATCGTCCTGAATTACAATGAAAATTTAACACAGTTTGCTTGAGGTTTGATTGTGGTTGCATTTGAATGTACTTTCATAGTATGTAAAGAATTCAAAGAATTAAAAACTTACTTCTCAACCCTTGATGGAGTACATTCTGTAAGTAAGCAGGTGTGCAGTATTAATACATTCCCAGACATACTACACCTGCCATGCTTCTTGAAATTTCATTTTTAAAGTTTCTTTTAAAATCTTTTACATACAGATTTTTGCATACAGTGTAGCAGTGTTGGCGAAGAAACTAAAAGTAGTGACTGTTCTCTTAACCAGGGACTAAAAACGGTTCATGGAATGAAAACGAAAGCCAAAAACGAACAAACATTTTTGAAGAATGTTACTGAAAATGGGAACAATGTCATTTATATTGTTCCGGAGTGAAAACGTTATTTTTAAATGCTGGTAACTGATTATAACCGGTTAATTTCGGTCCGATAATTTTTTCATGAAACCAAAGGCCAAAGGGTTTATCACAGTAAATTTTTGGAATTACACCACTTCGTTTTGCCCCAAAAAACTAAGCATGTGCTTTGATCCTGATCACACATTATTTTGCCTAATTGCCCGTTGTGGATGTAGCATTCTGTGAACGAAGACATTTTTAACACATATGTAATTACTGCATATACATGCCTGGCTAATCCAGATACAAGGAAAACATTATTAGAGGTAAATAGTACATTTCTTAGTTGTTTCCAAGTCTTCATTGAATTATTGTTAGATATGACACACTAATACAGGTTTGATCCTGCCGGGTTCTGACCGAGAACAGATCTGTAATTAAAATTATACTTGAATTAACTGTATGCTTGTTAAGATTTCAATGCTGATAAATCCAACACATAGGTAAAAATTGAATTGCTTATTTTCGCTTATTTTGGTGAGGCAAGTGGCTTATTTTGGGCTTGTTTTTCCAGACCAGGGCTGCGTTTCCCAAAAACATCGGAGGCCTAAGTAGATCGTTGAAACCATTGGCACCAATGATCTCTACGAGCAACATGAGCTTGCGATGCTTTAGGGAAACACAGCCCAGGTCGCTTGTTTCTCTTGCAAGATGTGGCAACACTGTAACTGGCATTTCACCCACCTTTAGCATTGAGTGCTGTTAGTTTAAAAGAACGTTATTAACCATTCTTTTATTACATTCTGACCGGTTACCATTTGGAAAGAAGGTTGCGGAACACCCAAAACAGAACGAAAAAATACAGTTTCTGCTCAGAACGAACCCAAAAGAAAAACATAAAAAAAAATTCAGAAGCATGACAGTAGTTCAGCTTTTTTACACAGTAAAACTGTTTTTTTAAACAGTTTGCATTTTAATTGTGTTTGACATGCGATGTGATCTGTAGCCATCCTTCAGACTTCCTCTGTCTCCACTGGACCTGGACAGCAGTTATCCAATCAGGTGCAGAGTTCTTATATTGAAACCATGTCAGAGTCTTTATGTGACTGAGCATCTACTGTCTAGGTTAGGCGTCAGATGAGCACAGAGCCCCTACTTCATTAAATGGATGCAATTCACAGCGTAACATAAGAAGCTAAAGTGTTTCTGAAAGTGTTATGGATCGATTTTTCTCGCTTTTGAATGCGGTCCTGCTTTCTAGAACAGAGCTCCATGTGAAAAAGTTTGAATTCAACCATGTATTTCATCTTGTTACACTAACAAGGACATTACCTCAAAGATCAGTTGACGCAATTTAAATCTTGAACCCCATATCATCTCCAGGCAAGCAACAGCTATACGATCAACTTCAATCAACTGCTTGAGTTTTCAAAAGAGCAGTGGATCTCCTCGATTAGGTGGACATCTGGGAACCTATTGACCAGCTTAATGGCAGCACATTAAGAGCATCCTGGATGACAATGCCTCTCCAATGTGCTAGTGCCTTGTCTCTACTTTAAGCCCTGTAATGGATAAGAGCCTGGCCAGAGTCTCATGTCAGCAATATGATTGCCTACCATTTCCTCCCTGCACAAAGAGACTAGACTCACCACCCGACAAAAGTGCTCTTAAGATCCATATAGACGAAATCTACTCCTTGTATCACAGTGCAAACTAACGAGGGAGGAATTCAATCCGTCCCATCCATTTCTGAATGACAGCACTCTAGGCTTAGATGGCAAAGGGCCAGACATAGTTAGAATACAGTGCAAGCTGTTGCTGATTTCTTCACGACAAACATTGCTGATGCATAGGTTTGCAGGTTTTGTCTCGCCTTTTGTCTGATTATGATGTGTTGGCAGGGCTGCAGACATGCCACCGGTATAATCAGCTAAAACAATGGGCCGTAATGGCTGAGAGTGTAGTTGCTTGGCTCATCAGCGCTCATTATAAACACAGACGCTATGTCGCTAATGCTAGACAACACAGGAGTGGATCAAAGTGCCTGCTGTGAGCTGATTGCAGAGAGCTATTGAACAGCTCGTGTTTTTGCGGTATATGTGGACATCATACACTAAAACTTTCTTATGCTATAGCTCTATGGGTGCTATCAGCAGTACTTGTGGTCTGTTTTGATGTGTCTGGTTGACCAGTGATGTGTTCTGTATCCCATATCCCATATGACTGGACCATGCATAATAGCCATGCATAAAGCTAGATTACTACTCTTGGTTCTTCCATAAAGGCTAATGTATGGTTGTAACAGGCAAAGGATGTGCAAGGAGGAGGTGGGAACCGGCTGAACAGTCAACATAAAGTTTAATGTTAAACTCAACATAAAAAAAACATAAACAAACAGACTCATATGCAGCGCGGCCGTGTGCGTCTCTCTCTCTCTCTCGAACTGGCGCCTCCAGCCCATCTTTATCCCCCTCCCGGCTGATTAGCCGGATTCAGGGCTGGGCCCTCCTCCTTGTCAAAATGGTCAATAGAGGACACAAGTTAAATCCCAGAAGTAAAAATCGCATTATTTTTTCCATTGGGGAATTGGAATTTTAATGCTAACTTTTAAAGACAGACCTACCATGAGCTCCGAAGTTGTTAATCGATGGTATATGCTTCTGTTGAAGCCATCTGCCTTATTTCAACTTAATAAAAAATAATAAAAAAAACGCATTTAATTTGAATTCCTGGTGAAGAACTACATTACCTGTGAATCCTAAAGAGAAAGATCTACCAATCAGAGAATCACAGCAAACAAAGCATGGCCAACCAGCTCTGCAGCGACCCCTAATTCCATGACACACTGAAAGATGCAATCGAGTCAGTATCCCTACACTCTAAGACTACTTCAATATTTGTATATATCTGAATATTTTGCAATAATCTAAAAACAAATATATTGCTTCCATACTTCTCAACCACTTAAAATCAGTAGTTTAATATATTTCCATAGTTTTTAACTTGATTATATCTGGCTATTCTTCATAGAACTGTAGTTCATTCTCTCCCATTACAGACATTAAGTGCACAGTCTTGTACCTTTTTCATTTAGTCTGATTTTCAAATCAAAATTTGTAATCTTGTGATTCACCTTGGAGCTGGTTGGTTTGGTTCATTGCTTAGATCGCTTTTATGAAGACTTATAAATTCCTCAAGGAGAAAATGAATAGGAAACACACTTCCGCGACGGCTGAAAAAATGTATGTGCATTGTTACGCTCTATAATGTGCATGCTCATTAGCTTGACAGGCCTGAAAATATAGTTTTTATTAATTTTTTAAAGATTTTATAGATCATTTGACACATGATTAGGAATTAAGCTTTGCAAATAGTTTCTGAGATTTTGTTCTTTCCCCATTCCAGTAGATAGGAACTGGCTGATTATGACTGAGTATGAAGCTGCCTAGGGGCATTACCGAAATGGCCGCCGAGTGGACTGACTTGCTTTTAAAAAGGACAGTGAAATAGAAGTGGTGGTGTGACCATGGTTATAAGCGTATTAATGTGTCTGAATTCGTATGCAGGATAAAAAAAACAAAAACAAAAAAAAAAACATAATGTAAGGCTTATTTGAACTTGACTAGCATCGCAATTACATTGCAGCTGTGAGAGGATGCTGTAGTTTTCCTCTTTTGAGGAAGCTACATCCAAAAGTGTCAAAATGGGGGTCTCATCATTTTATTGTCAGTCCTCCATTAGCTCAGCATTCTCAGCTTCCATATTTTATTCTGTCTGTTTTACATTCCTTTGCAGATCATCATTCTGTTTTCTCTCTTTCTCATGCTGTGCCTGCTCTCCTCATCCTCCTTCCATTTCAAGCCCCCCCCCCATCTGACAGTGATTGCCACGTCGGCAGTGTCTCCTGAGTCATCAGCAGTGCTGGTGTAATGGTGTGGAACTAGCCAAGGTGAATGGTTATTACTTATTGTGCTCCTGATTGCTGGGCAGAGACTAGCACACATTTATTAGCACTTGAGCAGCATGGGGCCAGAGTCAACCGACTGTCTCCTTAACTGTTGTTGCAATGTGTTTAATAGTAGTAGTGAATCTGAGGTAACAATTCCTATTAAATTACATCATATTTTCTTTCTTTGTCACTTAGCTATTTGCTAATAAACGGTGATAAGGATGGGCATGTCTATATGCATGTTGTGACTATGAGTCTGTGTGTATACATGCTCAAATATTTCAAACCTGTAGGGAAAAGGTAATGGTGTAAAGAATGAACATCTGAAGTATTTTGAGTTTTACTTATCTGTAATGTATATTTATGAGAAATAAGGTAATCCATTTACATTACACAAACATTTGGCTGGTGCTTTTATATAAAATGACTTGCAGTGGATTTAAGTACACATTTTATCAGTGTGTGCATTCCCTGGGAATGTAACCCATTACCTTGGCGCTTCTAAAGCCATGCTTTACCAGTTGAGCTACAGGATCTGAAAAGTAAAGAATCAACAGACTAGCTGGTTAGCATTAGCCACCTACTGTAGCTGGATTGTACTCTCTTGTTTACTGTATGTGCTGCCCCTGATACCACATGTATGCTACGAACAAACTGGTCTCACAGAATAATGTTACAATACCTAAATATTTGCGAAATTATTTTTATGTGGCTCATTGTACATATCACAGCAGTATCCTGGTGAAATAAACACTAGAGGTGCTACAGCAGTAATTACTTTTATTAATACTGTCGCACGTATGATCAAACCGGTGTAATTACACTCAGATGGGCTCAGATGTGTACGATCAAACCGGTGTGATCTGTTTACCAGCAGAGAGGGACTGAAGCAGTTGTCATAATGAATCAGCTACTTAAATAGTCTTTTCAACATCACAATATCTTTTTTTCTTCAATGTTACAAACATTCAATTGAACACAAAATAAAAGTATGAAGCCGTTAACATCTGAGCTGACTGTTTTGATGAAGGACCTTAATCAAGGTTCCTTTCTTAAGCAGGAGACAGCAAACCAATCAAATATCACTTTATGTTCTTCTTTTATGAAGAGGTCAAGCCAAGACCTGACCATCCCGGCTGTCCCAGACAAATGTACTAGGCCATCCATTCATAGAGCATCTACCACAAGGCAACACAAAAGCTTGTTTGTGGGGAGCACATGTTGAATGGGATGCAAGTTGTCTTTTTAGAATCTGGGAGATATATTTTGCTCTGTAGATGGCTAATTGCACCATTAGACTGAATCTATTCAGAGCCCTTTTCTTTTACAGCCATTGAAAAAACAGGCTCTGCAGGGCCACATTATTGTGAGGTTCCTTTTAGGCAAGAGAGCAAGACCCCTCAGTCCCTACTTCCCCCCTAGCACACATACACACACACATCTAATTTTTTACAGACCTTTAACTCAACTGATGTTGGCCACTCTCTCCTTTGTTATGGGCACATTTGGCCCCCCTTCCTCATGCAATGTCGTGGCTCTTAATGTGTTTTCCCTGTGCATTGATCGGAGTCAAGTCCACAGGGAAGCCGCCAGACCACATAGGGACCAAAGGGCAAGGCACGAGGGAGCCGGAGGGACCCTTAACAAGAAGCACAGAAGTAACAGTCTGAACTCCTGTGGCACCATCTCTATTGCATCTCGCCTATCGCTCAAGGCCTTGTCAATCAAAAGCATCCAGAATAATGGCCACTGACTGGACCATGCACCATTTGATAAATATTTTGTCATGCTTGAATGAAAAATCAAATCATTCCTGACACAAGCAAATAAACTTTACTTTATTTAAATGACAATTGGAAGGATAGAGCCTGACAAATAAATATGTTAAATATACATTACTTAGGGTCACCCACTATTACGTTCTCGACAACATTTACATGTGGGTTGTTGATGCATTTCGTGTCTGTCCGTTGACTTTTTTTTTAATCAACATCAAGATTTAAGGTTACAATTTATATGAATGTATAACAGTCCTGTAACCTGCAATTCATTTGTTTTTCACTATTTTTAAACCTTTTTGCCTTCACTTGCTCATTTTAAACGATCCTATGGTGTGGCAAATTACAATTTTAAGTACAAAAGTACAAATATTCCATGATGTCTCAAATATCACAAGGTCTTAAATAGAGCTGAAACGATTAGTCGACGTTATCAACAACGTCGACAGTCTACAAAAATTTTAGTTGTCGAATAGTCATTTGATCTCATTTAACGTAACGTGAGATCATATGAAACTCTAATGATGGTGCACGAGAGCAGCACTGCAGCTCGCGCCTGACTGAGGAGAGGAAGAATTACACAGCTGACAGTCCAGATGCACTCCATACTTTCCAAATAGCTTTAGGTGATGTAGATCGCAAAGTATGTGGGAATAATGCAAAATAAGTAAATACAAAAGCACTTGCGTTGTGAAAATAGTGGAGCTGGGGCTGCCACTCCGCTGAAGCAAAACTTGTGTGTTGAGTGTCTTTAAAGGAAACACCCCGGCTTTCATGCAGTTATATTTAATGCGTTATAGCTTTATTAAAGTTCAAATAATAAGGAAGCAAGTCATGTAAACAGCTACATACTCCGAAACTGGCATTTCTCTGTGCAGTCAGCGCCTGTGTCCCAATCAAAGGGGGAGAGATGGAAACTGCACCCGGCTGAGGCACTCTCTGTCGTGGGGATGCTCATCCCTCGAGCGCGCACGCTTAATGCAGCTAGATTATAACATGATGGCTCGTGACTTATTGAATCATACTATATGTGTCACTGTGCATTTCTTATCGTGAAGAAAATTGCCAATACGCAGCTTTATTAATAAGAGAGAGTTTGTTTTTTTGTGAGTTAAAGATGGATTGAAGTGAACAAAAAGGTGAGAGAGGTAGACTTCGCGCCATTATACACTGCAACAAAATATGTTTTTGATTTGTTTTTGTTTTGGCTTGTTTTCCAAAAACAATATCTAAAACTCATTTAAAACAACATACATCTTTAGTAGCTATCCTGCAGAACAAAAAATTGTTATCTGAGAATCCTTTAAAAAAAAAGATGCATTCACCTGAGAAGCAGCATATAAGATATTTAGACTTGCTTTTAAAGAATAGATCTTGAATAAAAGTATATTTTGACTTCACTGCACTTGCAGAAGTATAACAAACTTATATACAAAATACCCTTATATTTAAGATACATTCTCTTAAAGCAAGTCTAAATATATTATTTTGTTGCTTCTCAGGTAAATGTATCTTTTAAATGGAAAACAAGACAAAAACACTTGATAACAATAGGATTTTTTTGCAGTTCATTTTTTTACTGAATTCAACTTAATAAAAAGTATTTTTTCCATTAATTCAGTGAATGTCATTTAAAGGTATTTTTAAAAGATGATTTTGTCCTCTGTATTGTTAGCAAGCACATTTAATACAACCTTTTAAATCGGGGCACAAGCTGAATAGTCGGTTAAGAGCGAATGATCGTTGCAATAATCGCAGAATAGTCGAATAATCGTTCTAATAATCGTTAGATTAGTCGATTATCAAAATAATCGTTAGTTGCAGCCCTAGTCTTAAAATGCATAATAGTTATAGAAAAATTAGCATATGCTGTTATAATAGCTGTAAGCCACGTTCACACTAATTCGTTTTCATTTGAAAAGCTACAAAGGTCTGATCACCATTCACTTGCATTGTATGGACCTACAGAGCTGAGATATTCTTCTAAAAATCTTTGTTTGGGTTCTGCTGAAGAAAGAAAGTCATAGACATCAGGGATGGCATGAGGGTGAGTAAATGATAAGAGAATTTTTATTTTTAGGTGAACTATTCCTTTAAATGTCAGGCTATGATTTTTATTCAAGAAATGCAAGGCACCAAAAATGCTTATTTTAGAGTGTATTGCATTTACCATTCTGCTTTGTTTTCATAATTATCAAACCTACTCAGGGTCAGATTAATTTGTGAAAGCGCTTTGAACCTCCCATCTCAACCTGAAGACAATATTATTATTATTTATTTTTTTATATAATTTATCAATTTGAGATTAACCACCTATGCAGTTGAAGCACCGCTTTAATAAGCAAGTGAGTGTGTGCAGGGCCCAGTCAAAGATAACAAATCCTGTAAAGACCATTTCTGGAGACTCATGAGAAAAAGTAAAAGTTTTTTTTTTTTTTTCAAGTGGAGGCTGTTAAGCTTTAGGTGGATTTTAAAACTATACTTTTAGAGAAAAGAGTAGACAAGGTGGACCTCCATCCACATTTTTGTGTGATTTCTCATCATCCTCCAGGAGTAGATTATTTATATTTTCTTTGTGTTTCAAAACTGCATATTTTTTTAAGAGAATGCGACTTCTGTAATATGTTTTTGAATCCCCCTGTGTACAGTTATTACCACTGCTTGGAAATTATATTTAGTTTTGAGAGATGTACAGAGCAATAAATCAAGCAAAGACCAATAATTCCACCAGAAATGGCAGCATTATAGTGTTGGCTTGAGAGTCAGAATTGTTTAATATAATATATATATTTTTGTGTGTGTGTCTCACCGATGTTGCATTTTGAATTAATCTTGCTCTTCAAAAAACAAAAATTGAAATGCATCCATGTGAACATTGAGAGTTAATTTGTTTTGGGGTTTATGTCCAGATCATTTTGTTTATTGTTAAAGTTATTCTATTCCTCTTATACATGATTTTTATTTGTAAGTGTTGCTTATTGCCCATACTTTGGGTTAGGGATTTGAACAACCATCATAATGGTTGCTACACACCTGAAGAAGAGAAATTGATGTTTTTTTATATATATATATATATATATCATTGTATCTTTGCATAAGCACCTTCAGTCTCAATAACAGTTCTAATATTCTAAGGCCTGTCGGTGGACATCAATCTATCATTTGTCTATTTTGAGTTAAGCCAAGCCCTGATGAGTCTCCAGAGTGCTGGGACCATGCCCAAATGTTTTGTGGTATTTGACCACAGTCTTATTTCCTATCATAGCCCCTGCCGAGGAATCAATGCAGCACAATCCCGCCGAGTCTCATCTGTTTGGATGCTTGGTGCCTACAAATTGGCCATCCTGATTCAATGATGTATTTTAATGGTTCATTCTGGCCTCATCTAGCAATCCACTCTTCTCGTCATTCCAGGATATTTTAAAATGTATAATTAGTTTCCGTTTTCAGAAAATAAAAAGAGACAAAGTTTGTTTGAATGTATTTAGATATAGAGAGTGTGTGCATTGAATTCAAGATGTAACGCAAAATAAATCCGCATGAGCATGTTTTGTTTATTAATTGATGTCACTCTGCATGTGAAAAGATAATTGTGGCTCTCTGCATGGTTTGTCATCTCCATTAGGAGTCCATTAGTTTATAACAGTGGAAAATGCATGAATATCGACAGGGTTTTGTGTGTGTGTGTGTGCGTGCATGTATCATGGAGTGTGTGTGCAGGGGCACAAGAGCAGGGGTTGAAGGTGACTGGCTTTTCTTAATGGCCTTTTTAACAGAGTATAAGTAATTATCCTCCTAGAGTAAACCATTTTGAAGTACTTTTTATAGAATAGAACTGAAAGATATATGATAAAACAAAATAAAAGAGTAAAACCAGAGATAAGCAGGCCCAGACAGAATCAGCAGATTTTTTGTGATTTATAATCAGATTATGTCTTTTATGCACCCTCATGTCGTTCCAAACCCATATGACTTTTTTTTTTTTTCACGGAGATGTCAGGAAGAGTCACCATTCACTTAATTGTATGGAACAAAGATGCAATGAAAGTGAATGGTGACCGAACGGTCAGTTCCTAACATTCTGTCTTTTGTGTTCCACGGTAAGTTGTACAGGTTTGGAACAACATGAGGGTGAGTAAATGATGACAAAAACCCTGCAAAATCAAGACGTAATGGGTTGGGAGATGTCTATGTATTAAGTGCCTATACTTGTGAATTGAAAGGCTCAAGGCGTATCAAAACCACACCGAAATTATTTGGAAGAGAATCGAGTGGTATGGCTGCCATATTTCGAAAGAAATGAAAAGAAATTGAGCCTACCGCACTATTGTAAGTAATACCTCCAATGCTTTCATGAGTAGCAAAGGAATATATCCCAACAATGTTTCTTAGTTTCATCTCGTCTGTTACCTTTCAACTCATTCTGTTCTGCTCACATCTCCAGCGACTGTCTCTAACAGGTCCTCTCTGAACTGCTTAGCCCTTTCTGTCTGCTGTGAAGAAGTGCTATTCTGTTTACAGAACCTTGGCTTGAGAAGAACTGCAGCCAAGCTAATTTCACCTAATTTCTCCAAGCGTTTACCTGCTGTTTGTGTTTGCCACTCACAAGTCCTGGCGTAGTGCTCTGAGATCGTAATGGCTGTTGCTTGCATCAAGGTGCTCTTACTTCACTAAGATAATTGCTATTATAGCTCACAATAGCCATAATGGTGCTAACAGTCGTCAACAAGAAATGATGCTGCTGATGACGGCCACTGGGTCTGTTATTAAAAAGAAAGGAGGCTGGTCCAATCCGTCGCAGACCGCCATTAGGCTATCATGCCCATTCATCACTGTCACTCTGAATAGATGTAGTCAGGATGGGGGTGGAAGGGGATGTAGAGAGACTTTGGGGGGGGGGTGGTGGGCGCGGCTCACGCTACCCAAGTACGTGAGCTTGTTGTCTGGTTGCGTGTGCACTCTGACTCCCAGGCCTCATGGGCCTGCTAATCTGCGGGCACAGCGGAAGACATTGGAAGGGGGAGGAGAGGTGCGCGGCTGAGATAGCATATCGCCTTGCACACACAGCACTTGCTAGAGCCTGATCCCCCCCTGCACAACCATTTCCAATTGCTTTTCACAAGCTCCTTTGCCACAGAATGGGGGAAGACAAAAGCACTGAGAGCTGCACTGTGGCTGGGCCATTCTTCCATTCTCTTTTTGACATATACCTCTTATACCTCCATATAGTCATCTTTGAAGTTGCTTGGCTTGAGCTTTGAGCCAGCGCTCTGTCTTCAGTGTTTCCATATTCAAACAGTTCTGGCCCCTTTAAACTTCAAAGATTTGATTTGTTTCTGGGGTCTGAAAGTGATTTCTAGAATATTGGTCTGCCTTGCTGTCTCCTGCCTACATAGGCAGATGTCTTCTATTGCAGCATCCTTACTGAAATGATGCATCATAAGAGCGCTCCGCGCATCATTCAGATATTGCTCCTCATGTGCAGTGCATGGGACACCCAACTCGCAACTGATTTAAATACAGGTTACGCAAGGGAAACGAAGCAATCCTCTAATGAGCATAAATATGCAGCACACATACATTTTGGGTAAAATAGTCATATTAAACTGTTATTTATCTATACTTTTCAGTATTGAATGGATTATAAGTATATTTATAATCTTATATTTTTACTTGTATATAGACCATTTCAAGGACTGTTCATTGGTGACGTCAAGTGATGTCATTGTTCCATAAAAATTAGCTGCTTGTCAAAACAGAAACTATATAGCAGTGATGGGCCACTTCTATTAAAATAAATGGGAGAAATTGGAACTCCCAACGGCAGCCAATGGTCAACGGATGTACAAAAGAATTTCCTCCTTACAGCTAAAATAGCCAATCACCTTTTAGATACAGACATCGCCTGTCAATCAATCGAGAACACGCATGTGCATTAGCTATACAAGACAATAAAATTGCATTTTTTAGTTATTATAATACCAGTTGTGACAGAATGACACACCCCTCCTGTGGCTCATCATCACCCGTGGTGACCTTTTCCCATTTGGTGGCACTTGACGGGGCTCACCTGAACCCAGTGAAGATCCTCATCGCCGCTGCCTTTAAACACCGAGCGTGCCTCTCTTTAGGAGACCGGTTTCTACCTACTGGAATCTTCGCAGGTCCTGGAACGGAGCGGGTAGTGTCCGGTGCGAGTTAGATGCTTTGCTGGGGATTGGAACATGCATCACGGCCAGTTGGCAAGGATGCCAGGCCGCTATTCCCATGAAGTGCCGAGGCCCAGGTAAGCCGGGCCACTCGAGTGAAGCCGCCACTCCACGTGCCTCGGACCAAGGCGTGGAGCGCAAGACCATACCCACTATCAACTAGACCTTGTCTTCACTACTCTTCCTTCACATTGCCCTTTCCAATGCGAAGGCCCCAGATTCCCCTTTGTTTTGGACATTTTAAATAAATGCCTCTCCGAGGCCTGACGCCACACCCACTGTGTTCATCTCTTGCTCACCCCCCCCACACAGTGTTGTCAGATTTTACTACTGATTTGAAATATGTTCTTTTATCGTAATCTTGACCAAATTTTTTGGATTTCATCTTTCCCCATTCAAGTAGATAGGAGCTGCACTTTCATGACGCTTGTTTAAATAGATAAAATAGCTGCCCAAACTGCCCAAGAGTGTTCCAAAGACGACCGATGAGTGGACTGACTTACCTTGAAAAAGAGACTTTGTTGAAAGGGTCCGAAAATACATTTGGACCATTCTCATTCCTTTGTTTTTGTTTACATCCTTGAAATGGTCTATAAATGCTCCAACTTTATAGCCAAATGAAACCCCTTTTAAAGAGAACAAAAGTATGAAAACAGCCTTACTGTCAAGTTAAGCTTTTGATCGTAGTAGCAATCAAGAATTTGTGTTATTTGGTTGCTTTTCATAAGGGAAAGCTATTGACGAATTGTTTGCAGTCTCAGCTGGACGGCTCATTTTAAATCCTGGGACACTGCCCGAAGTGTTACTGGGTATCTGACCACATTTTCCTCTTTCATTAAAGTCACTGCAGAGTAATCAATGAGTCTTGGCCTGGCTAAATTTGGCCTGGGCCATTATGTCACTCTCTCTTGCCTGTCAGAGCTGCATCAAGTAGACAACTCAGCAGGTTTACAGCAAGACGGTGCTGCGTTATTATTAATCAGATGTACCTTTTAGCATATAGTGTGAGTTTTTAAAAATTCCATCTATTATATATTTGGATCCATCCATCCATCCATCCATCACTGTTAGGTAATGCATAATCTGTCGTGGACTAACAATAATATTTTTTCCAGCATTTATTAATCTTGGTTAATTTCAATTTATTTATCACACTGTTGTTAATTGTTAGATTATATTAGATAATAATGCATTAATTAATTTTAAAGTACACAACTTTTATAGATTAAAACGTTTTAGTATATGTAGAAATTATCATTAACCACAATCAGTGTCAGAATTTAACTTTTGTTTTCCATTAAGGGGCAATATTTGCCACATTTCATTAAGGTATTTTTTTCTAACCATAATTGTTATTTTTCTAAAATAAATAATCAATTAATTCAAATACATTTTTAAATCTAATTAGGTTGTTACCTATACAGTTAAATCAGCATCAACTAATTTAAGCATTTTTTGCCCCCGGACCCATTGATTGTTTTTTTTTTTAACCCTGACAAAGATGAATAAATGCTGTAGAAGTATTATTCATTGTTCGTTCATGATAACTATGGCATTAACTAATGTTAGTGTATACAACATTATTGTAAAGTGTACCTGAATTAGATTTTAGTTTAATTGTTGTTTAGCTATTGTGGCTAAATAGAGTGCAGTACCAAATGATTCTCATAAATTATGTTGACTTAACTACCGATTAATATTTGTCTGACAGTCCAAGATGGCTTTTCTGTAAGGAGCTCTACATATTTAATAGAATTTTTATAGCGATGGTGCACAGAGCTGAAATAGAGCAGCACTAACTTGAAGAGCATTGCAGAGGAAAGGCATTGGCTGGCAGAGAGTGCAAATGCCAGTACGGATAAAGACTTTCCCATGATTAGCCTCATTATTCCGACAGATTTTTCGGCTTTACAAAAAGGGCTCCTAGGCAGCCTAGTTATTCATCCTAAACTCTGGACAGAACAGTCTAAGAGAGCGGAAATGGTTGCTTCAGGGTTGGGACTGTCATGGTGCATGTCTTCCTTAATAGATTGTATGTGCCATTCGATTCACCATCCTTATAAATGTTAGATTTTCATGTCAGTTATGTTTGGTTATTCTTGAAAACAAGATACTTTTGGTGAAATATCATTTAAAATATCATTGTCAAAAACATATTGAGCATAAACAAAAAGTACAAGTTGTTCTTGCACAAATTTTAGCTCATTGTGCGATGGAAAGCTTGAGGCATGCACATGCAATGAAAATGTAATTAACAAATTCAGATGACTATTTCTTCTGCAGGTGTTAATTAGTAGACAAAGTTCTCAGCACCAAAGGCTTACATGAGAATAATTTCTTTTGTCTGTTTGTCAAGAACAAGATAATTAGGCTGGAATACCAAAAAGATGTTTTTGTGCTAATAATTCTATAAGAATAATTTCTTATTATTATATAAGTATCTTACCAAAGCTGTATACTCAAACTTGAACCTCTTGAATAATTAATTTAAAAAATCAATAGATTTCTTATTATGTGTGTTAATGAAGGCCTGCCTCTCTTAGAAAAGCATAAACAAAAACCTCAAAGAGCTTGCAGTCAGTAATGACTAATAAAAAAGTGCTGTATATATACAAATTTTAATGATGTTGTGGGAGGGGTGAATCAAAGATCCAGGATGGCAAGGAATACTGTGGTGCATGGCACTGAATTAAGAAGGGGGGTAGGGAAGACATGGAGAGAGAGGGAATGAGGGAATGGTGTCCTAAAGCACCCCTCCTCCACCTTCTTCGTTGTGCCTTTCTCCCCCAGCCTCTTCTACTGAGAGGAAAGCGTGCCATGCTTAGATTTGAGCCATTAATATTCTGTCTCGACTCATTGTCTTTGTCTACTGACATTTACATTTAGATTGTTTATCTGACTGTGGGGGTTGTCTGACCATTAATGAATATGCTTCTGTTGTTCCAGAAAGGCGGCAATTACCAACTCCGCGTTAAGATAATGAAAGTGGAGAGATGTGGTAGGTGGGAATTAGCCATGGCAGAGAAAAGGCCTTGGTGCAGTTGTTCTTTTATACCAACTGCAGTGAAGAAACAACTAGCCAGTTTCCCTGTCATTCTGCTGTCGGATCTTTACCGGTCTCCTAGTTAGATATAATGAGGGGATCAGCCATACATTTGCTTGCAAGCTTTCAGCTTTCGTCTGCTGTGCTTCTCTATTGGTGTTTTCACGCTTGGTTCGATTGCTTGATCTGAACCCATTTTTGATTCTACTCCCCTCCCTTCCACATAGTAGTGTTGGTTCCGAAACACGGTTCGTTTGCGTCATCAACATGAGTACCACTGTGAGTGCTAGCGGCACCTGTTTGTAGCTAGGTAACCACTCAAGTTTAACTGTTTTATTGATGTTTTGGTCCCTTTCGATTTAGCATTAAAGTTTTACGCGCACACATAGACACTCACGTTAGTTTCCCCAACATGATTACATGGTAAATTGACATGTTGCTTCCCTGAAATCAACCCCATTCAGGTGAATTAAGTTTGAACACATTGGGGGCCTGGGTAGCTCAGTGGTAAAAGACGCTGGCTACCACCCCTGGAGTTTGCTAGTTCGCTAGTTGGAATGTGTGTGTGACTCCAGCCAGGTCTCCTAAGCAACCAAATTGGCCCGGTTGGGAGAGTAGAATCACATGTTGAAGCCTCCACATGTGCTATGTCTCCGTGGCAACGCGCTCAACAAACCATGTGATAAGATGCGTGGGTTGGCGGTCTCAGACGCAGAGGCAACTGGGAATAGTCCTCCGCCACCCGGATTGAGGCGAATCACTACGCGACCACGAGGACTTAAAAGCGCATTTCAAATTGGGGGAAAAAGTGAAAAAAAAAAAAATACAAATAATTAAGAGTTTGAAAATAAAAAAAGTTTGAACACATTTCCCTCTAGTGCTACTGGCAGTGTTGGGGGTAACACGTTAAAAGTAATGCATGTTACGTAATCAGATTACTTTTATGAATTAACACAATTTTTTAAATTTTAGACCATAATATCGGAGTTACTTTTTAAATAAAGTAATGCATTGCTTTTACACACCTCTACTTTCCCTGTATTGTGAGAAATCAGGAGTAAAAGTGTGCAAACTTCAGGGAGGAGACGTAGTGCATAATGGACATTATAGTTCTATAGAGTGTGAGGCCAGAGACTATTTAGCAGAGACCAGTCACTTCTATTTAAATGAATGTGAGAAATTGGAACGCCCAACAAAGAAGCTTTAGCACCCAACAGTCAATCGATGTAGAAAGGAAGTTCCGCCTTTCAGGTAAAGAGCCAATCACCTTTTAGATACAGACATCGCCTGTCAATCAATCGGGAAAATTAAAAAATCAGTAAACGCGTTTAGGCAGAGGGATTATAAGACTAGTCTTCCCCTGTCCACGACATGATACACAGAGTGAAATACTTGCTCAGTTCACTGACTTATGCAGCCGAAATGTTCCGTGTTACAGCTCCCTGTAACTGAGAGAATGGGATGAGAAAAGCTGACTCTGGATCAGTGTCTCTGAGCAACATTCTACATTGATTGTGTATGCAGAGAAAATGTCTAAGTTTCTAAAAAGATTCTACATTCTTGTTTTATAATATACAAGTAGTTTGATTCATGAAACAAACCATTTTTATGACATTTTGGTAGCATTAAAAACGATTCCATTCAAACTGTATCAACATACGCCTTTGAAGTTGTATGCGATCAACCAGTGGCGTCTGTACGCACCGTGGATCAACTCTAAACAAGCGTGCACTGAGATGACTTTGAACATGTTATGCTGGCATTCCCCATTGAATTTTATCCTGACTTTTGAAAAACGTCATAAGTTGACTCTGACATTGTCGATAGGCACAGCACATGATGACATATATGATGCAGGTTCAAGTGTTGGACTTTGCTGCTTAAGGTAAGACGGTGGTTATTCTTCATGATTCATATTGGCTGCCATGTTGATGGAAAAACAAATGCATTGTTGAAGACCTACTTTCTAAATATCTGTTTGTTTAATATGTTGTTTTGACATGAATGTTGTACAGTAGCTAGCATGACCTGTAATGTCTCTTGTATGCAGTGCATGGCTTATTTGTATGGAATGCATAGCATAGCAGAAGAGAAAGTGGCTGTGAGAAAAAAGTAACGCAAACATAACGCAAAAGTAACGTAATGCTTTACTTTCCATTAAACATTTACTTTTTAATTAATTATGATATTTTTTTTAAGGAGTTACACAATATTCGAATGAGTTACTTTTAAAAGTAACTTTTAAAACATTACTCAACACTGGCTACTGGTAGCACATTGTGCAAGCAACCTCCAAAACATGGGCTCTGGTCCCATGGAAACCAGGAAGTAATCGTGTTCACATTAACAATGATGAGTGCGATTCAGATGTTGCATTTTAGCTTTAGAATGACACTTTTACTCCACTGATGGCAAATAAAATAAAATCTGCATTCCTGTTGACTGTTTTACATCATTTACATCCAAAAATACAACTCACTGGTGCCACTTCGTGGAAATTTCAGTGATTCAAATTTCAGAAAGCGCAGACCGATTTTAGCAACAAAACTTTTGATCTGCTGTTGCTGAATTCACTGTGTGATCAGTCTGATTTCCCACGGATGCATTGCAACAGATGCAAAGAATGCAAGCTGCTTTGTAAAAACTGTTTATTCACAACATTGACAAATTCAGTAGGCTATACTACTTTGAATGTGACTGGGAGCATGCAAAGTTTATTTCAGTGATTTAGGATGGATTCCTTTCATACCAACTGCAAACCATACTGGAGTTCAGACCCCCTTTTCAAGTGGACACAAGTGCATTTTGCTGGTGCTCACTCGAGTTCAGCAAACCATATAAAAAAACCCCCAGCTGAAACCAGCCTAAGCCAGTTTGCTTGTTCACACCACAAGCGGCATCGCGCGATGAAGCAACACGATCCCATTCATTTTCAATGAGAGCACAGAGACTTCCGGCAACAGGAGCTGTCACGTCCGTTAGTGACAGAGATCGCCGTGAGGAGCGACAAGACAAGTTGAGAAAATTTCAACTTTATGCAAATGACGAGCGATATTCGTGAGCGACTACCAGTGAGAGTGAAGACAAAGGAGCTTATGTCATCCGTCTCCAGGCAGTGAATGTTATACTGGAGTTGAGTGCAGGCAAGATGGAGAAGTAAAAAGTTTCTGTGAGCAATTTCACTGTTCTGTATCATTTGTCTGTAACCATGTACAGGGATATGGTCTAATAAAATGATGCATGAAAAACCGTGTCGGCATTCTGAGTGAGTTTGATTCATATATTGATATAACGTTTGTTTTGTTTAATGATATGATGCATTAAGCACTGCTCCAGGTTATATAAAACGCTCTCCCCTGTAGAATATGCATTTTATGAGGCAAAAGAACTGATTCCTTGTCAAATAAGAATATCTTAGTTTTATCTGCAGTATCATCTGTAATCGGCATTTCAAACGCTACCATGGCTAGTAGTGCAGTCCACCAATAATGTTAGAGCGGCGGTAGCAGTAGGAACGCCCACCAGCAACAAAGATTGCAAAGTCTAACGACACCAAGCGACAATGCCGCCTGCGGTGTGAACCGGGCTTTAGGCTAGCTGGTCTCCCAACTGGGTCTGGCTGGTCAGTTGGCTAGCTTTAGAGGAGTTTTGGACAATTTTCTGCTGGTCAGTTGGGGGACCGGCTGGCCTCCCAGGGCACCAGCCTAAACCACCTGGGCACCAGCTTGGCCAGGCTGGGAGACCAGCTTAAACCATCTAAAACAGCTTTCACACCAACCAAACAAACTGAACTCGGACGTCAAACGAACTACGGTCTGTATCAAAATCTCTAGTGTGAAAGCAACTTATAACACGCATGTACCACATGCCTGTCACCAATTCCATCCATTTAGAAAAACACTCAAGGATTTATCCAAGATACAAGCCTCCAGTATTCTATCAATATAAACGTCTACATTCTGAGGTCACACAGAGAGCCAGAGCTGAGTGCTTTGGATTGAACATGATGGAATGGTTGAGGTGTAACCATAAACTCTAGCTTTGAAATATAGCTAAGGTGAGTGCTTGCCATTAGATTGCAGGGACATGGTGAGAGGGTAATAGAATGCTCTCTACCTCAGCGTGGGCAGTGGCCTGGTCACTCCTCTCATGCTGAAAGGCAAAAGTGCAGCCACCGATCCACCCCTCAACTCTTGCCATTCCTTCTTGTAAGACTTTTGTGAGCTACTTTTCTTAGAGTGACAGAGTACAGATCGATAACACTATACCACTCCACTGCACTCCAGTCAAGGCCTGAGCAATGTATGGGGTATGTACTGAATGGCATAATACCTACTTTATTTGAAAGTCATTTGTATGTGTACTGTGCACAGTTTGGCAGTTTTCTGCATGTATGAAATTTCCAAGTGACCTACCATTTTTGCCAAAATGTACAGTATACAACTATTTCTTTTATTTGAGACTTACTGTACAATATGATTTCCTTTAAAGCAGCTTTGAAAAGATGTGTATTGTGAAAAGCGCTATACAGATAAAAATGACTTGACATAACAGAACACATTGTGTGGAATATTGTATCCTTCTATGCAATACACTTGACTTCCATTTAGCGATTTCAAACACATTTTTAAAATCACCTTCTTGATCAATTATTTGATTGGACAGACCAAAGTTATGACATTTTTACACAAAATTGAAAAAAAAAAGAAAAGAAAAATAACTTTTTATTTCCAAGATCATCATTAATCAGGCAACATATCGAGGTAATGTGACAACGATGTAGCATAGGGTTCTGTGGTTCTGGTTCATTAACTTAAAAATGTCTTGAGGAAGGTCTTGTGCCAAAACCTTTAAATCATTGTTCAACAGTGGAATTTAAAGAAACAGTTTATCCAAAAATTAAAATGAAGTCATAATTTCCTCATGTCATTCCAAACCCATCTGACTTTATTTCTTATGTGGAAGAAACTCCTTTTAAGCTGGCTCTTACTTGTCCTATCAGTCACAGTATTACTTGTGGTTTTGAACTCTACACTGACACCTATCGTCCTGGAAGTTTGTTTACTAAGTGCTGCTGCTTCACATTAAAGATTTTATGTTTTGTTACTTTTAGTCTGTGTTTTTCTCCATCTCATACTACACACGTCTGTATTATGAACATTCTTGGATTCAATCCTAACAAATTTTCGCATGTTGTTGCATTTTGGACTGTGACAACAGCAACTCACAAGCTCTCTGATGGCTGAACACTGCCTTGTGCTCGCGCTTGGTGTTTGATGTTGCGCCATTTATCCGTGATCCGCACGGTGAGAGCTGCAGGTTGTAGTGGTTTGTTTCATCACTCCTTGTTTGGACATTTTATCTTTCCACTTGCGCTCATTCATTTTGGACTGTCTGGTGGATCACACTCCCGTTGATCAATATCGTCACTCTGGACTATACTGTTAACTTGGGCTCTGTAGTTATGTGTCGTAAGTATATTGTGTTTGTTGTTATATTGTATAGTTTGCTTGTTTTGTTTGCATGTACTTTTATGTTTGAGCTTTGGCTGAAAGCGCTATAAAGTAAACATGTTATTATAATTGTCATTACAAATGGTAGTAACTTGATGTGTCAACATGGTAGTGCCCACGAGGGGGCAACCCGCTCCATGTTAAATTAAACAGCTTTTATTGGGTTACCGACATGACTGGAGTCTTCATCTAATCTGTGTGTACATAGTTTTCATACATTTCTAAAAAACGCTATTCATGTCTTTGTGTTAAAAACTTTAATAAGCAAAAACTTACTTTGTGCACCTTTAAGTGCTAAAAACAACATGAGCGTGCAGTGGAAATTTTAGGTTGTTTCTCACCGAAACATATCATGTGCTTTCAGAAGACTTGGAATATGATGCATGAGTTGCATATGCTACTTTTATGATTAAAAGGTTATTCACACATAAGAGTAACTTTGTATGTGCCAAAATAGAAACACACACACACACACGCAAGCACACACACACACACACACACACACACACACAAGCATGTTGATGCGGCTCTCCTTATGAGGACTCTCCATAGACATAATGATTTTTATACTGTACGAACTATAGATTCGATCCCCTAACCCTACCCTTAAACCTAACCCTCACAAAAAACTTTCTGCATTTTTACATTTAAAAAAAAAACAAACATTGTTTAATATGTTTTTTAAGCGGGGACACAAAAAATTTCCTCATAAACCACATTTATAGCATAATACCCTTGTAATTACCAGTTTGTAACCTAAAAAAATATCCTCGTAAACCACCCAAACCCGCCCATACACACACAAACAAAATATGCTTCACATTCAAGAATACCCTGTAAGTTTTTTGTTGAAGGGCACAATGCTAAGACAGATCAGCACTGGCAGTCAGAATGTAAAAGTGATTTAATGAAGTCTGTTATAATGCTTCTCCTCTGTCCACTTATAAAGATTAGATTAGAGCACTGGCCTCCACAGAAAGCCTGTCTATTCACTGTGTAATTTTGAGTGCTATTTCAATTCAAAACTGGCGACGTTAACTGTGCCAAAAGAAGATTTTCACTCTGTTTTGCCACCAATTTGGTTATTTTTCCATTTAACACAGCCGAATTTCAGGAAGCCCTTTGTGAAACACACCACTGATTTTGGATGCAAACACATTTTATAGATAACATGTTAGACTGCTGCAAATAATGGAGGATTATGACTATAATATGACAGACAATGTATTAAAGAAAGCACTGAACATTTGTTTAGTAGAACAAATCATTCTCATTTTTTATTGTTCTACGAACATGATTCTATGGAGCATAATGCTTTCTGGGCACAGACTTAATGTTTGAAGCTTTTCTCACATTTCAGAGGGGTTTAATCTCCCCTTTGCAGACATTACAGTGTCATTTTGAAATAGTGTAGCCCTTTACTGAATTACAGTGAACATCTGTATGGCAGGGATATAGGTTCACTGTCATTCTGGCAGTATTGACATGCCCTGCTGCCATGGCAACATATTCATATGTGCATTTAGAAGGAACGGCATGGCTGCACCCAGATGTTGAACAGGTGTAGGAGTTGAACTCCTACACCTCGACCCATCTGTATCCCTATCACATGTTAAAAAAATCACATTGATCACATACATTAATCTGACCAGGTGTCATTCCCTTTCCAACCCTCAAAAAATCACCATCGACTGATTGGATGGATCAGCTGCTGGACAACGTGTAGGAATGAATAAGCTAGTCGAACATCATTCGACCTTGGCTGTCTGAAATCTAAGGCAGTTGCCTTGCTGCCACTTCGGCCAGCAAGCCAGTGACTAAACAGGCAGCTTGCCTGACCAGCTGAAAAGTGCCCCAAATCCATCTAAAACCAGCCAACAGGCTGGCAGACCAGCTAAGACCAACAGAAAAAAAAAATGGCTTAGGCTGGCTTTTCAGCAGGGAAGTTACAAAAAAAAAAAAAAAAGACTGCTGTGATAGGGCTGCACAATTAATCGAATAAATAATAGAATAAAAGTGTCAATTATAGCAGTCTATGTAGGTCTGGTGCATCAATTTGTTTTATTTATGTTTCTATTTAACATGTTTTTGCAGTGGTTGAATATTGGAACCAATCACAGCAGGGGCGGATCTACCGGGGTGACATGGGGTGGCAAATGCCACCCTAAGAAAAAGCTTTGCCACCCCAGCATAAGTATTCAAATGGATCAAATATACAGTAAATTTAAGTATATTATCGTTGCTTTTGACATTGTGTTGGGGTTTATTCATGTCAAACTGCCTAAACTCTCATCGAATGCACAAATGACTACAGACCCATAATGTGATTGATTATAGCAGCAGCCAGTCACAGCATCGACCAATTGCCTACCTACTATTACAGCGCGTGTACAGTGTTTGGGCTCTCGAGGGTTGGTGAGCTTATTTCCTCAACAACAATGACTACACTGACAAATAAGTGTAAAAAAAAAGAGGTAAAAGATGAATTTCTCAGTTGTTTCCAAGTATTCACTGAATGATTATTAGATACATCGCTCTCAGTTATGGGATGAGATGGATGAGACGTGTCCTCATCACTTTTTGAAATAGCTTTCGTTAGGTATGTGTATAATCCAGATGAAACATCTCCAGTTCTTGAGTTGGAGTTTCTATTTCATCTGTGTGTGTTTTGACTTGCGATCCGGCGCTGGAATGTGTTATTTTGAATATTATGATAAGTGTTCATTGAGGCTATTATCAGTGTCATTTAGCGGCAGCAGTTTTGCCGCAGCTCGCGCTCTTTTCCGTGTCCCCCATTGTGATGGCCTTCTCGGCCATATTGTTTGTGTGAATGTAGTGTGTGTGTGTGTGTGTGTGTGTGTGTGTGTGTGTTGTCTTTTTCTCTTTTTCTCCCTCTCTCTTAATCACTCTCAGGTGTATTGTAAGCAGGTGAACTGATTGCAGATGGGGTGCACCGGTGCGCAGTGTGTTTCTTCCCTATATAAACTGAGTGTTTCATGGCTGGGTTGTGCTATGGGAGAGGGTTGTTCGTGAGCTGTGTCATCATATTCAAGGGCACTCAGGCGCATATTGATTTTTTTTCTGGGTTTCCGCTGCTGGAGCAGAGAGCTTGTGGTTGTCGCTGTCTGAATTTCAGAGATTGCTGTTTTTTCATATACAGAACTGTCAATAAATTTGTCTGTGTTTCTACTACTCTCGTCTCCCCTCTCGCATCTTTTATTGCAGTTTATTTTTAAACACACATTGACTGATGTACAGATGCAGTTTTATTAAAATAAAAAGTTATATTTGGGTGAATTCGAATCCAAAACTTCCAAATTTACCACTAGAACAATCAGTCATATTCTTAATCAAAGTGCTGATCTATGTATTCATCTACTGACTAACAAAATCCCAAGACTGATAGTGGCAGATGTAAAAATGAAATTACCATATTATGTGAAATATTTATTTGGGTGCTTGAATCGGTCATTAAGAATGACTGTTGATTGAAACAGGTAATTTAAAATATTTTTTTACTGTGCATAACATAATTAATATTCATGAGTTTCGCAGCACTGCCCTCCACAGTACAATTTTCTGTGCAGTTTATTTTTATTTAGACCTAATTTTGTGTTAATCTTCACTTTTAAATGGATTATTCCAGCTGTTACAAAGGTGATAGGCCTTCAGGAGTTTATTAGCAGAATAACATGGGATATGCATGCATTTTCCATCCATGGGTACACTTAACAAAGATAGTGAAGTTTAGTCTAGATTGCTGGTTCAAAATGTCAAGCTAAGGAACACTTAGAATTTGCTGACATGTTTAATAGACAATGTCTTGGTGCTCTGCAGATATAAATTTTGTTACTTAATTGTTATTATGCAATTTTGTTTTTCATGTTTGCAAATCAGTAGCAATATGGTTACTATGTGGTTCCTGTGGAAATGCAGTTGTATTGCAAATTCATGGACATTTGTAATTTGATAGTGACTCCAATTAATGAACTAGTACTTGTTGCAATGAAGCTTGGTTCCTTAATCCATAAGAACTACACATGGGCACTTGCTTTGATGTTACCACCCCTCATAGTCTGCATGCCACCCCATAAAAATGTCTAGATCCACCCCTGAAGTCCTTCGCTCACTTTCTGTGTATAACTGATTCAAAATTTGAGTAACAGTTTTGTTTTTTATGCTTCAAAGAGGGCCGATGTGAAGTTGACCATTTAGGTATATTCTTTTGATTTACTGATGTTTAAAACAAGGATAAAGTAATTCATGAACACAGTTCTTAGCTTGCTTTTGAAGTTTAGCTGACATAACAAATACAGCAGGCAGTTGAAACACCCAAAATAAGTATTTTAATGTAACTTACAAAATTAAGTGGAGTAATCATCAATTATAATTGTCAAAATATTGCAGCCCTAATTTGTGAATTAATTCAATTCTATCAACCCCTCCATCAGAAGGCATTTTTATTCTTTCAACCAACTACCGAGCTGCATACACAGGATTGTGAGATATGATGTGCAGCGAAGGAAACATCTATGCTGCCTTAAAAAAACCAACCAGATGAAGGTGTCTTTGTAGACAGGATGTTATACAAACATCACATTCAGACAGGTCTTATTCAGTATACTGCCTGTGAATTGAGTATTTGTCAGCTTTAGGTTTGGTTTCTTCCTCTGTGAAATTTATCCTCCTGACCTTCCCTGTGTCCTTTTCCTGTCTGTTCCTCTTCTTCCTACGGGAGAAGATAACAGAATCAACCCAAAAGTTATAGGTTGCATTTAATGAGCTGCAGAGGAATTGCGCTGCTATCCCTCTGGGAGTTTCTTCCCTACAGTGAGGTGTAGTCTCTTGCCATGGGAAGTGCACATTATGAAATCCTTTTGACATTGTGTTGATTTATAAGGGCATTTTCCCCATTGTTTCCCCTGTGTCTTGCAGCTAAGCACGATGTGAACAGTAACAGGACAATGCCACCATTCCCAGAGGGATTGCAAAAGGTCTTATTTGGTAAGTGATCTGAGCCGTGCCAAGAGATATGTGTATGTGTGTGTGTGAAGATGTGTTGGGGGAGAGGCTCTGTGTGTCATCGCAGTGTGGGGGTAGATCCAGCTAAGACGACCAGTGGTGGAAGGTAATTAGTCCACCCCCTCAAAACCCTCCAAGATATGCAAAGCCAAAACTGAATAAAAAAGACGAGGAAAATAAAGGGGAGGGGTGTGCCGATTAATTGCAGAAGTCTGATTAGGATCTCTTTAATGAATGCATTAGTTCAGCCACCCTTTTTACCTTATTTAGGCCACAAACTGTGTAATTCATCATGGCAGAAATTAAATGGCTGTTTTATTACAAGGTCTTGTATACAAATATAATAATAATATTAAAAGTATACATGCAGTTTTTCAAATCACAAACCCCTCACTGAGAGCAATGAATGGTAACTTTGACCTTTGACTCGACCAAACGTAGCTTTTTCTACCTTTCCTCTCAATTAAAGGGCATTTGGGGAGTTGACATGGAAATACTTTTGGGAAGTGACACGCTATACTAAAACAGCATTTTGCGAATTCTTTTATATTATTATGCATGCAGCTTTTACACTGTTTTTTTACACTCATATTAATCGAAAGACTACATACTGTAGAATATAGAATTTGCCACACCACAGGACCATTTAAAATTATTTTGAAGGCAAAAGATGATTAAAAATGGTCAAAAACATAAAATAAATAGTGACTAGTTACAATGCATAAGATATACACTTTCCCTTATATGTTCATTTAAATTTCAACCTAAAATCTTGATGTTGGTCAAAAAACATTCCGTGGACATATCATGCATCAACTACCCATTTATATCTTTATCCAAAAGTTTGATCTTATAGTCTTTGAATTAATAGTCTTTTATTATTGTTTTACAGTCTTTGCATTTAAGTGTGATTTTATAGACTTGGCATTAGGGCGTCTCCCCGGGCTAGTGTAATTGAGCTCTAGATACTAGATTTTTCATCACATGCCTTATGCTCATTTTTTCACAGCAGCTTGTAAATCAGAGAAATCTGGTCAAGCCGACAGTCTATTAAGTATTTTTTATTTTTTATTTTTTTGTGCAATTAAATTAATCTGCACCCATGGGATATTGTGGTAGATAACGATAAACTAGTTACCCTCTAATTTATTTAACTGTTATAGAGGGAAACATATTATTTTGTAATAAATGCTTACAGTGGGTGCTAGTTTTATAGTGGTTGATTTGTTTTTATTGCCGCTGAGTAAATTCGTGATGGAGGGATCTTCTGTTTTATGGCACAGTAAATTCATAGCTAAATACAGAGCTTTTTCAGATTTTTAGGGCTGATTTAACACCAGTGGGAAGGAGCTAGGGGAGGTACCAGCTGATCACACACACACATACACACACTCACACATGTTTACTTGGATATCTGAATGAAGACATACCCTAGACTTCTATTGTTTTTATATAAAGCTGATTATAATTACTAAAGACTGATTACCCTAACCGTACCTTAAAAGAAAACTTTTTACTTTTTACTTTTTTTATATATTTTTTAAGCATATTAAGTTAGATAAGGAAGTTAGATTAACATTCAAACATACACCGAGAACTTGCATCTTAGTAGCTGGGTAATTTTAACGTAGCTAAAGAGAGACTGGCATCTTATTTAGTTGCTATATTCTATAACTATATCACCACATACAGATTTTTTTTTTTATTTATTTTTTTTTATAAGAAAATACATTTATAGCAATCTATATAATTTCTGGTAATAACAGAAATATTGTACTTTGTCACCATTTGGGTATTTCCAGTTAACTGGATCAATTATAATCCATGATAGCAGGAAATAAGGTACAGTATATTTCTTGTTTTTACATGGGCTGTTTTGGAGGGGCAGAGAGGAAGTTCTGGAGGCAGAAAGGGGTCTACTTGACTCAAGTGGGCTACTCTGGGGGTTACAACCCAAACCCTACCTATGAAAAGACTTGAACAGGTATGTCCCTCTTCAACAATCATGGCATTGTAGACTTAGAAACTTGGTTAATACAGTATATATAGATTCTTTGCCATTAGATCTCATTCTAAAAATATGGGTTAAAGAAACTAACAGTGCTGCATGGCTGCTTAGCAGCACAGATTAACATCATATGACAGTTCCACTTTAAAAGTCACTGAGGTTTTTGCTACACCTTATTAAATCGAAAATGTTTGTCTAAGTAGAATGCATGCTATTTTTTTTAATAATGGTGTAGCTAAAATAGCCAAACCCGTTAATTAGAAGTGGGTGTCCACACACGTATGGCTTTATAGCAGTGCTATTTAGCACTGAACCTGGAGGGCCACTGCCTTATACCTGCCTACATTTTTCAAATAATCCTGAAGACTGTAGCTGGTTCACATGTGTTTGAGGGTTGGAGCTAAACTCTGCAGGACATTGGTCCTTCCATATAGTGTACTTTCAGAGTAAGACAGGTCCTGAACAATTCAAAGGGGAGGAACAAGATCAAAGCCATGAATAGGAATGTTGTAAGATCTAGACTTAGTACAAGATGAACAATCCCTGGTCCAGTTTAGAGGTGCTGTAGACACTGATGGAAAACCAGCCAGCCAAAAGCTTGGACATTGTAACTATAGACAAGAAAACAACAGGAACTGATTGATGCAGCAATCCCAAATGATGGGAGGTTGAAGGAAGAATGTGAATCTTGAGAGATTTTAGGGATTGAAGAAGGAATTAGAAGGGTTAAGGCAAGTCAAAGCCTGAGTAGATCCAGTTATGATGGGAAGCTCTTGGGACTGCGACACCTAAGATGGAAGAAAGCCAGATTTAGCGGATCCCAGGAACAGGAGAAAATTCTATCCAGAAGAATGAAATCAGAAGCACTGTAAGAAGATACCGAGCTGAATCTACAAACTCTGAGCTCTTTTGCAGAGCAGCAGAGATTGAGAGAATTTGACTCTAAGAAATGCTTTAATTGGAGGACAGAAATTAGAATTATGTAGCTCAAACAGCAATACCTTAGCTAACATACCAATGAAAAATAATAAATCACATACTGTACATCTTTGCCCATAAAAAATCATCATGAATCTTCAACCTAAATGCAATAATCAAGATGGGCGTTTTTGACATGGGTGGATTTACCCAAGCCGTGCCAGCTGTTGGCATAATATTTTTAGATCTGAGCCTCTGCTGACTTATCCTGCTTTGCAGGATTTGTGATTTAGAATATTAGACTTGTCCTTGAAAGTAAAATAAATTGAAATATATATATATATAAAATCCAGTACTCCAAAATGGACATGTACAAAAATCAACATTTAAACAAATATATAGTCTGACAGCAACCAATTCATTTTCATTCCTATGAACTCATCAGTGCATAGATTATATATAAAAAAAGATTGGTTTTGAAAATTGAAAGATCTCATGTAGTGAATAATTTATTTCTACACTCTGGGGAGAATTCACTAAGAATGAACTGTGCTCATTGACAGCGTTGTTTATTTAAATACACTGTCTGCATTATTGTAGGATACGCTACACAAATACCACACAAACCACAAACATTTTTTTGTGTTAAATGCCACAATTGTGAATACTAGGTTGTGGAGAATGCAGCAGAATACCACTATCTGGAATACTTTACTTGGGCAGTATCAGCATCGCTCCACCAGTGTGATACAAATAGTGGAACTGACTCCTTAAAATATCAGAAGTGCTCTTCTCCTTGTCTTGATCATCATGGGGGATTTAATTACGTCAGGCATATACTGCTGATTTTTGTGAATAAGGCACTATAATAAGTTTTACTATATATATAAAATGAATGCATGTTTAATAAAAAAAATGACAAAGACTTCGTGCCTGGTTAAAATGGATATCATGGTTAGTGAGTAAGACGAGTTCGCCCCTGATGTCCTGACATCTACAGTTGAGGAAAACTTTTGCTCAGCTCAAACTTGCACTCTAAGTTTACTTCAGCCTAGAGGAGCATGACAGGCCTGGCCTTTCATCTGCCAAGCTTTCCCTGGATGCTGCTGCAGCGAAACTTCAGTCACAACGATTTCCTATCAAGTGAAATTGCTCTAATGGCCTCTCACAGAGTACGATGCATTGCTATTCCTTACTGCAAAATTCAGAAGGTATACACACACACGCAAACACACATAAATGCATTTCACTGCAGAACATTCATATTTAAATGTTCTTTTTCTCAGAAACTGTACATTTTCAAAATCAGGGCTGTTGTATATGATTCAGCAGGAGGGCTGTGGCTGAAAGCAGAACTGGTGTGCAGTGCAGTGTGCTGAAAGCTCAGAGGGAGCTGTCCAGTGGCCGGTGCTGAAATGAAAGCTAGCGCTGAAATTTTTGCCTACACTCCTGTTGTTGCCACTCTCTCCTGCTCGTCTATGGGTTTTGAATGGTGGCATCCCTTTAAAATGAGTAACTCACTAAATTTGAGAAGAAATGTAAAGGTGAGTTCACACAATATACTAAGTGTCTTTAGCGTACTTATGTTAAAATTTCAAGCATCTGATACAATGTACTTATTGTATACTTGTTCTGTGAAACTATCACAAGATTTGCATTTTCTGGATTAGGATTAACATTGTGGGTAGGGTTACACTGAAAAAATAAAATAAAAATACTGTTAAATTTATGGTAAAAAAAAAAAAAAATTTAATTGAAGAAACAAGAAGAACAACAATAAAAAAGTGACAATTTTTCAGGCATTACCGGATGGTATTTTGGTGCCTGTATATTTTACAGTTCACTTATGTGTATGTCATTAAAATAATTTTTAATGTACTATGATACCACCATACTAACACAGTAAAACAAAAGGCCACATGATGACTTAAATTTTCATCTAGAATGTATAGTCAGTGCACAGTGTCACTCACAAAAACACAAAACATTAACAAGAAATATTAACTAAACAACATATAATGTAACATAAAAAAAACCCCAGTGTCAAATAATAATAATAAAAAAAGATTAATTTAAAATAATTATGTTAAAAAGTGATGGGTCACAAAGGGACTTCTGGAAATGTCAGATTATTGCTTTTTTTCAGTAACTTTAATAGTTTACCTTGAAAGTACATGTACTGTCTTGTTAAATATAATACCAATTCTTACTCTTAACTATAAAGTAAATCATACTTTTTAATAAAAAAATTTTCTTATAATATTTTACTGTAAATTTACATGTATTGTCATACAGTGTGTGAATATTTGAGTATTTATACAGGTATCTATATATATCTATATGAATATGCAATCACACAGAACTTTTTTGCAGAACAAGGGTTACCATCTATATTTTACTATTATCCAATTAAAAGAACATATGCTACTATAATGTGTACAATATATATATATATATATATATATATATATATATATATATATATATATATATATATATATATATACACTCACAGACCACTTTATTAGGTGCATCTGTACATCTACTTATTCATACCATTATCTAATCAACCAATCGTGTGGCAACAGTGTAATGTATAAAATCATGCATATATGTGTCAGGAGCTTCAGTTCATGTTCACTGCAACCATCAGAATGGGGAAGAAATGTGATCTCAGTGATTTCGACCATGGCATGATTGTTGGTGCCAGACGGGCTGGTTTGAGTATTTCTGTAACTACTGTTCTCCTGGGATTTTCTCACACAACAGTCTCTAGAGCAGTGTTTCCCAACCTTTTTTCTGCCACGGCACACTTTTTATGAATAAAAAATACCACGGCACATCATGTCACGTAGGTAGGCTGTGTAATGAGGTCACAGGTGGCAAGAGCTTTAATTGGGTAATGAAAAAACAACAAATTTGCCTATTTTCTAATTTGTAGATTTGTTCTTGCAAATTAATTCTTGCAATGCCACAGCAAATTACAGGAATGCAAACTCATGAAGAGTGAAAAAGGTGAGAGAATCACTGGTCCATGAACGTTTTTTCTGGGGATATATATATATATATATATATATATATATATATATATATATATATATATATATATATATATATATATATTTAAGAATTAACTAAAAGCACCAATTCCAGCAATTTTAATGATTCAATTAGAGCAAATTTACTGCACAATTGTGCAGAATTAGCTGCAAAAATAAAAGGTATTTTGGTGTGGCTTGCTTCTGTGTCACAAAATTGTTCAATTTTATTAACTGATTAGTTCAGTGGCCACTTCTGGAGATGTCACTAGGTGGCGACAAATGAGCGTCTTATGTGGTATGAGCGAGTCATTGAATCATTTTGAGTCGTTCATGACTGAAATCTGCCAAGAGACTTTAGTGTATAAGCATTAAAAGAACAAAGAAGATAATAATTCAGTTTGAGCATTAGTTTTCATCCAAAAAGGCAACAGTAATAGTCTAATAATAGTGAGTTTCAATAACGTCCTTTTCCTTCATTAAAACTTATATGACTACAAATCTACTGACTTCAGTAGAATGTTTAAGAATTATAAACACAAAGCAGATCTACGTCATCATTTTCCTACAGATTTAAACTGCTGAGCATGAATTTTATCAGAAGAGAGGACAATGATAGCCTAATAATAATCATTTTGAGTTTCAGTAATATTCTTTCGTCACTGTAAAGCACATATTACATGATTGAGTCCAGGCGTCAATGCCAGCGTCAAGCACTGCATTGCCCTCCACATGACAAGCGTTGCAGAAAGCGTCACGGAAGGCCGATTTTATGAGTTTGCCATGCAAGAAAGCAGGGGATGTGCTCAATAAACATTGAAAACGTATTTGGAAGAGAGAGAGAGAAAAAAACTGGCAGTTTCTTTTATAGCAGAAAGTAGTAATAGGACTTGTTTATGTTTAGGCCTTAGCGTTTTCTTGATGAATTTAAATTAGTTCAATAACTGGGGTCCCTGATACTCGGAATTGATAAGGTAATATTTAAAAGAACATTCAATATCTCTTCACAAATTTGGACAGTTTTTAAATATTTCTTGCTGCTTAGTACTCTCAAAGACATTTTTTTGTGAAGCAAAAACGTTTGTGGAAAAACACGTTGGTGTAAAGTGGCGTCACTTCATAGACTTCAGTGTATTCGACAGCGCTGACGCGACCCTTAACGTGTATAAACCACTCACTTTTACACCTGAATCATAGCTCTTCCGCCCTTTTCTCTCCTTGATGAACAAGGAAGACGAAAGATGCCGAAGTGAACTAACAACATGCCCCTCTCATTCAGTCGGTTCCAGGTCATTTAGCTTGTTTACGATGAGAAGTTTCATGAGTGCCCCTTTCTTTAGAGTTCAAGCTCCATTCCTTTCAGACACAGATTCACTGTGCATGCGCTGCTGTAGCCAAGCCTGCGATTGGCTGTAGCTGTAACCAATCAAGTGATCTGCCTCGGTTGGATTGCGGTTGCCAAGCACGCGATTGACTACTGCTGTAATCAATCAAGCGGGAGTCCAATCCCCGATTATTTTTTTTATTTTTATTTATGCATTTATTTATTTTGGGGAATTTGATCATTTTCCATGGCACACCTGACAATCTTTCATGGCACACTAGTGTGCCGCGGCACAGTGGTTGGGAAACACTGCTTTAGAGTTTACTCAGAATGGTGCGAAAAACAAAAAACATCCAGTGAGCGGCAGTTCTGTGGGCAAAAATGGTTTGTTAATGACAGAGGTCAGAGGAGAATGGCCAGACTGGTCAAAGCTGACAGGAAGGTGACAGTAACCCAAATAAACACACGTTACAACGGCGCTATGCAGAAAAGCATTTCTGAACATACAACATGTCGAACATTGAGGGGGATGGGCTATAGCAGCAGAAGATCCCTCCGGGTACCACTTTGTCAGCTTAGAACAGGAAACTGAGGCTACAGTGGGTACAGGCTCACCAAAACTGGACTGTAGACAGTTCACCACAAGGCATCGCCTGGTCTAATGAATCTTGATTTCTGCTGAGGTACACAGATGGTAGGCCCACTGCAGCCTCAGTTTTCTGTTCTTGGCTGACAGAAGTGGAACCCGATGTGGTCTTCTGCTGTTGTAGCCCATTCGCCACAAGGTTCGACATGCTGTGCATTTTGAGATGCTATTCTGCTCACTACAATTGTACAGAGGGGTTATCTGAGTTACCATAGTCTTTCTGTCAGCTCGAACCAGTCTGGCCATTCTCCATTGACCTCTCTCATCAACAGATTGTTTCCATTCGCAGAACTGCAGCTCACTGGATGTTTTCTGTTTTTGCACCGTTCTGAGTAAACTTAAGAGACTGTTGTGTGTGAAAATCTAAGAAGATCAGCAGTTACAGAAATACTAAAACCAGCCCGCCTGGCACCAAAAATCATGTCACGGTTGAAATAACTGACATCACATTTTTCCCCATTCTGATGGTTGATATGAAAATTAACTGAAGCTCCTGACCCATATCTGCATGATTTTATGCATTGCACTGCTGCCACACAACTGGCTGATTAGATAAATCGCATGAATAAGTAGGTGTACAGATGTACCTAATAAAGTGGTCGGTGAGTGTATGTTATTAAATTATGTACTATTAAAATAGTATATATTACTATAGGATGCAAATTAAGATGTGTACATACTGGAGCATATTTCCAATAGTAACTAAAGATGCAATTACATGCAGTTACACAATATGTAAATAGTAATAAAGGTAAGTACATAGTAATTAAGTGGGAACAAATTGGACATATTTTTGTTGTGTTCTCAGCTATTTGTGTAGATCTGCAACTGTGTGCAATACAGTGTCTTTTTTTTCTCAGATATATAATCATACACAAGATTTTACTCATGTATGTGAGGGGGAGGGGATGTGCTATGAGTCTCTCTGATCATTCAATGCTCTCTCTCTTTGTCTATACACTCATTCTCTCTCTCTTTCTGTAAATCTCAGCCCTGTCTGCACTAGAGCTTGTGTCAACAGGGGATTAAAGGGTGCGGGCATGTTCACCAAGCAGAAACTAGCACTAAATATAAAACCATCTGCACAATCGCAGCATAATCACAGAAAATAACATCTTAAAACTGATGCAGTCCATAGTCTCTCTTTGCATCCATTTTGTAAAGCAGAATGAGAGCTGCACAAAGAGAGAATGTGAGATGATGGCGTGCTCATACCTTTCAGTCCCAGGCTTGTAGTAAAGCATTTTCACACTGATTGTTGCTTTCCCAGCTCCTATTTTTAAAGGGATAGTTCACTCAAAAATGAAACTTCTGTCATCATTTTCTAAACCTCATACTGTTCCAGACCCGTATGACTTTCTTTCTGTGGAACACAGACAGCCTCAATCATCTTTGACTTTCATTGCATCTTTTTCCAGTGCAAGTGAATGGTGACTAAGAAGGTCATTCTGCTAAACATCTCCTTTTATGTTACACCGAAGAAAGTAATATGGATTTATAACGATATGAGGGTGAGTAAATGATGACAGAATTTTCATTATTGTTTAAACTATCTCTTTTTGATACTCTGAGAAGAGGCAGTTCCCTTGACACCTTTGCTTAGAGTTTACGCCGATCTCAAGCTGCAGCAAAGATGGGTGCCTGTGGTCGACCTTCAACACATCTAGAACAGCACACATCCTGGCAAGAGATTGGTTAAGGGGATTACACCAAAAAATGGGGGGTTGAGAAAAGGATTTGAGCTGAGAGATAGAAAAGAAATGGTTCAAAGAGGAAATGAAGAAGGGAAGAAAGCCGAGCATAGACAGAGGAGAAAAGAGAGAGGGAGGGAGGGATGGATGTAAAGAGACGTGTGGGGAGTATTGGAATGGGTTCAGTGGGTTCATTACTCTTCCATAAGCCGACATGCATAACGCAGTTTGCGGATAATGCTGCCGGCTCTTATGCTTCCATTAGAACGCCATTGTCTTATCACTTGATGTACGAACATTTGCATAAAATACTGACAAAGGGTTGCAGAACTCGACGAGTGCAGAACATGTCCATTTTTGCTTCCTTTTGCTTTTGCAGCAATTTTAGACAGTATGTGTGTTTTCTATATCTGTTCTCTAGAAACAAACCTTTAATAAGAGATTTTCCACACAATCAATAAATCATTTGTAGATAGATGCATAAAATAAGCAAGAAATGGTTTTAATAACATCGCATTTGGCGCTGCAGTGATGCATCCTGGAAAATATTAAAGGACCATCTATTCACTTGTCAATCATCCATTGAGCTAAAACAAGGGTTTTAAACTTTGCTGTTTACATGCAGTTTTAAAAGAAAATAATTGCCCAATTTAAAGCAGGGTCTTAGTGTTAACTGGAATACAAATTGTATTTGTTTTGGTTCTTTTAATTCATTATTTCTTTTATTTTGTTGTATTGTTGTTGTTGTTGTTGTTGTTGTTGTTGTTGTTTGGATCAGAAATTAGACAGTAAGTAATGACTAACGATTTCACTTGTAAGTGACTAGTTATGGATGTGTTTGGCATTATAAAGCATTTATGAGGCCTTTATTGACTGAATCCTTATTCTTGCTTTATAGCCCTTTTACAATTTTTGCCCCAAACAATAAAGTTATTAGGTAAAAAAAAAAAAAAAAACACACAAGATACCATTATCTATCGTGCAAATTACATCCTTTATAGTTTCTCAGTACACTGTGTGAATGTGCATCTTATTGGTGTAAAATAAATATGGAATGCATATTCCAACAAGGCATTCAAAAGAGCTGAAAAGCAAACTCGGCTTCAACACAATACAAAAGTAGAAATAATAGTTATTCTTGATGTTTAGTCTTCATATATGGATCAATAATAGAAACAAATTTAGATTAAAAGTTAGATTAATTCTAACAGATTGTTATAAATAAATTGTTGAAATACTGCTCCATTTATAAAGACTAAACATCTAGAATAACTATAGTACTTTCTCCACATTTGTATAACAGCACTGTGCCTTTCAGCTTATTTGAATTCTTTTGTTGAAATATACATTCTATATTTATTTTACACCTTTAAGCTGCACATTCACACAGTGTACTGAGAACCTGTTAAGGATATGATTTGGAAATAGTAGCTATTAATATCTTTTGTTTTTAGTTTATAAGTTAATTTTTAGGAAAGTGCAAAGGGGCTATAAGGGCAATGAAAAAGATATCAGCCAGTTATTGGCCTCATAAATGCCTTATAATGCCAAACAAGTTCATAACTAGTCACTTACAAGTGCAGTTATTTGTCATTGATTACTGTCTAACTTCTGATCCTCAAAGTAAAGTGTTACTGTTTTTTGTTTATGTTTTGTTTGTGGGTTTATTTGTTTTGTTTTGTTTTGTTTTGTTTTGTTTTGTTTTGTTTTGCTTTGTTTTGTTTGTTGATTTGCTTTGCTTTGCTTTGCTTTGCTTTGCTTTGCTTTGCTTTTCTTTGTTTTGTTTTGTGAAATGACATAGCTTTGGTTTTCCATATTTCAGTCTCTGGTAAAATTACTACCCTTCTGCCATCTTGCCTGGTAATGAAAATAACCCCACAGGTTAGTCCTTTATTACTTTTTTAATATCAAAGCTATATAGATTCACAAGAGATAACAGAGAAGACTGAAGCTGAGATTATTAAGCTCTTTGATAATAAATTAATGATAGAAGATATGGAATTGGAATTTAGTTTTTTAGTTTTGAAGTTCCATTCAATTAACTAGCTTTCCTTATGTTTGTCCATATAAGCACTCAAATTACCATAAACGTACAGACACATCCTTGTGAAAAAAATTTTAACAATGTCATTTCAATAATAAAAAAAGAATAATAATAATAATTAAAAAACAGACATATTTTTTAAATAGTTCCATTCCCAGGGAATGCGCAGATAAAATGTATACCTTAAAATATTATTTAAATGACCCAATATATTAACTAAAATATTATTGAAATTACATTTGAGTGCTTATATGGACAAACATAAGGAAAGCTAGTTAACTGAATGGAACTTCAAAACTGAAAAAGTCACTGGATAAAAGCGCCAAATTAAGAAATGTAAATTTATTTTCAAGTGATCACATTTGATTGAACAAAAACACATGAATTTAACATGCTCCCACATGTGCACGCATGTGAAATTCATGTCTTTTTTCCCCATGAAGGTCACACACACACACTCACAAACTTGCTTATTCAGCCAGCCTTACTGCATATGGAGTAGCTGGCTTTATACTTTGATTTAACTCCAATGGCTTCTCCAAGACAACATCACAACCACTTGCTGTTCTGCTCAGGGCTTGTTGTTTAAAGACATTGGAAGAATAAAAAACTGACTTTCAAAAATTCTGACTTTCATCTCTGTCTGACCCAGTTCTTGTCTCCTTCATCAATTCCTGCTAATGGCCATGCCATTGTTTGAATCCAGCCTTAATCTGAGAGCATAATCATTTCAGGTTAAGTACTTAATGTATTATCCTTGTGTTTGTTTGATGCACCTCCATGCTTCTCCTCCATGCTTGCTAACCCAAAATGAGTCATTTCATTGAATAATTTCTTGTTTTCCCGGGTCTTTTCCCTCTAGCTCCAAGAGGAAATCTCTTCTTCTCCTAGATTTTGTTCACACCGTACACAAATCTGATATGGTTTTAAATATGATTTTTAAGACTGTCTGTCTGGAATGAACTGAACTTTGCAAGTTAAATAAGATTAATTTATCATGACATCTTTCCAGAGTTGAACTCACGAGGCACATGCATGAGAGAATATACACTATATTGCCAAAAGTATTCGCTCATCTGCCTTTAGACACATATGAATTTAAGTGACATCCCATTCTTAATCCATAGGGTTTAATATGACGTTGGCCCACCCTTTGCAGCTATAACAGCTTCAACTCTTCTGGGAAGGCTTTCCACAAGGTTTAGGAGTGTGTTTATGGGAATTTTTGACCATTCTTCCAGAAGCGCATTTGTGAGGTCAGACACTGATGTTGGATGAGAAGGCCTGGCTCGCAGTCTTCGCTCTAATTCATCCCAAAGGTGCTCTGTCGGGTTGAGGTCAGGACTCTGTGCAGGCCAGTCAAGTTCTTCCACACCAAACTCGCTCATCCATGTCTTTATGGACTTTGCTTTGTGCACTGGTGCGCAGTCATGTTGGAACAGGAAGGGGCCATCCCCAAACTGTTCCCACAAAGTTGGGAGCATGGAATTGTCCAAAATCTCTTGGTATGCTGAAGCATTCAGAATTCCTTTCACTGGAACTAAGGGGCCAAGCCCAGCTCCTGAAAAACAACCCCACACCATAATCCCCCTTCCACCAAACTTCACAGTTGGCACAATGCTGTCAGACAAGTACCGTTCTCCTGGCAACCGCCAAACCCAGACTCGTCCATCAGATTGCCAGATGGAGAAGCGTGATTCGTCACTCCAGAGAACGCGTCTCCACTGCTCTAGAGTCCAGTGGCGGCGTGCTTTACACAACTGCATCCGACGCTTTGCATTGCACTTGGTGATGTATGGCTTGGATGCAGCTGCTCGGCCATGGAAACCCATTCCATGAAGCTCTCTACGCACTGTTCTTGAGCTAATCTGAAGGCCACATGAACTTTGGAGGTCTGTAGCGATTGACTCTGCAGAAAGTTGGCGACCTCTGCGCACTATGCGCCTCAGCACCCGCTGACCCCGCTCTGTCATTTTACGTGGCCTACTACTTTGTGGCTGAGTTGCTGTCATTCCCAATCGCTTCCACTTTGTTATAATACCACTGACAGTTGACTGTGGAATATTTAGTAGCGAGGAAATTTCACGACTGGACTTGTTGCACAGGTGGCATCCTATCACAGTACCACGCTGGAATTCACTGAGCTCCTGAGAGCGGCCCATTCTTTCACAAATGTTTGTAGAAGCAGTCTGCATGCCTAGGTGCTTCATTTTATACACCTGTGGCCATGGAAGTGATTGGAACACCTGAATTCAATTATTTGGATGGGTGAGCGAATACTTTTGGCAATATAGTGTAAGTGAAAGAGGCATTTCACACATTTATATTGTGTCCAAAACCATTGACTTGTTCAATCATTCACTGGTCATTACAAAATTGACAGTGTATTTTCACTCAGTCTGTCCTCATATAGTGAACTGAGTGTATATTAAAACAGCTTCAGGTAATATTGTGCACCATGTATGCAGTATGTGTAACATATGTGTTGTATCCTGATTGCCAAAAAAAGTCATTGAAATCCCATCTGGCCGTTTAAACTGAGATCCATTCCAAAAAATATGATTTTAATCTGATTTCAAACTATTCAAAAATTGTACGTTTTTATGCTATTTAGAGTACCAAAAAATTAAACAGGTTTGTTGGATTGTCGGATTGTTTTATTTTTTAACCAAGCCTTAAGGTCTGCACTGTTTTTCAATTGTTATTCTATTTAAACATGCACGGATGTCTTTGCCATTGCGCCGCGTCTCGTTGTCTTTTAAGATGCCATGTCACGTTAAAAGAACAAGGCTGCATTAGGTGTGAATGGCATCTATGACTTCTTTTCATTGTGTCCTACATCAGATTTTGCTGAGGTTGCAATTATTGTTTAGTTTGTAGAAAAGCACCCAGCTGATGCTATGAACACAGGCAGATTGACTGCCCTTGTGCTCTTATGACAGGGTCAAAAGACACATAAAATTAATCATTATGGAGGACTGACCCTACCACTGGAGATGCGACCTGTCAAGGCAAGGCCATTGATTCATGATGACCTCACCGAATGGGACCTCTGGCCAGCTCTGTTTAACTTACTTGTGTGTGACTCTTCAGCAAAGAAGTTTACACATTCACCTCTCCTTCCCATCTTCAAACGGGTAAAACAGGACACGCAGAGGTGGTTTGTGTGGTGTATGAGCCAGAGAAAATCAACTTTGCCCAGTTGCTGAAGGTATTCTGGGAGAGCCATGGTCCCACAAAAGGTAACATTGTACCCCATCACAAAAATACTTTTTTTATTTATTGAATGCCAGATCCTGACAAATGCATGTGACAAGGCTAGCTAGCCATTCATGTTCTCTTGTACATGATATTATGCAAATTAAAAACCTGTTTGTTCACATTTAAAAAAGTGTTAGTTCACCCAAACATTTATATTCTGTCATCATTTACTTACCCTCATTCCAAATTTTTTTTTTTTACCTGTAAAAATGCAAAAAAGGTTTCTGTGAGGGTTAGGTTTAGGGGTAGGGTTAGGATTAGGGGATAGAAATTATCGTTAGATCTGTATAAAATCTATAAATTGCATGGAAGTCTATGGAGAGTCCCCACAATGATATAAAAACTGGAGTGTGTGCGATCATCTGTTGATGATGCTGTAGTCTGTTAGTTAGCTTTCTGAAGATAATGTAATTTTGGTGAAATGCATCCTATATTCTCAGTGGAAAAATAGCCGTCCAAGCGAGGGTATTCCTCCCTATTGTGCAGTAGCCGGTGCGCAAGAGTCTTTCACTATAGAAACTGCAATGTCTTCCGCCATTTTGTCCTCTCCAATGTGGAAAGTCTGGTAAGAGGTAAGCACCTTGAGTTTGTGTAATTAATCAGTCTGTTGTGTCTCTCAGCTGTGATAAGCCTTAATGCTAAAGTTGTTAGTTTAAAGCCATTTAAAGCTATTTCCTAGCTTTAGTAGTGTAGTAGTAATATGAGTGATCACGAAGTGCTGTTGAATATAAACACTGAGTGACGCTGACTCACTTCACGTCACCAACTGGCTCATATTACACACAAAAATGGTCTTTTGCCTCCACCTGCTGGCTAAAATATGTAATGTCACAAAATTAAATGTAAAGAGACAGATGGCTCTTAACACATCTGTACCGCTCTTACACTTTAGTTTAGAACAGCACGAACACAAGCGGAGTGATACACACAGTGAAGCATCTCTCGTCCAATCAGATTCGAGGACCTGAACTAACTGTTGTATATATATATATATATATTCATGGACCTCTTTTATGGTGCTTTTTGTCATTTTGGAGTTCAACAGCCTCTATCTCCATTCATTTTAATTGCATGGAAAGGAGCTGCCAGAACATTCTGCAAATAATCTAATTTTGTGTTCCATGAAAGAAAGAAAGTATTATGAGTATGGAACAAGATGAATGTGAGAAAACGATGACAGAATTTTAATTTTCGGAGTGTCTATTTGCACCCTGGTGTAAAGAGCATCTGCCACACAGTGCAGCTATTTGCACCCCAATAGTCTGATGAAACCACAGGAATATATGACAAACCAGACAACAGGTGTCGCTGCTGTGGGTGCAATTAGTATCTACCATTATTCGCACCAGGGTTGGGCTGCAAATAATATCTGCCACTATTTAAAATTTATAGAAAGTGCCCCACTTTTTTTTTCTCCCCAATTTTGCATGCCCAAATCCCAATGCGATCTAGGTCCTCGTGGTGGCGTAGTGACTCGCCTCAATCCGGGTGGTGGAGAACGAATCTCAGTTGCCTCCGCGTCTGAGACCGTCAGTCTGCGCATCTTATCACGTGGCTTGTTGAGCGCGTTACCGCAGAGACATAGTGTGTGTGGAGGCTTCACGCTATTCTCACGCGGTATCCACGCACAGCTCACCACGCGCCCCACTGAGAGCAAACCACATTATAGCGACCACGAGGAAGTTACCCCATGTGACTCTACCCTCCCTACCAACTGGGCCAATATGGTTGCTTAGGAGACCTGGCTGGAGTCACTCAGCACGCCCTGGATTCGAACTCACAACTCCAGGGGTGGTAGTCAGCGGGTTTACTCGCTGAGCTACCCAGGCCCCCTGGAACTGTATCTTTAAGATTAGATTGACTTTACATAAACAGTTAAACTATTACCATTACACAGTACACACTCCCTGTTTACCTATGTAGCCATTTTTTATTAGTGCAGTGTTAATTCAATAAACGTTAGGCAAAGAAAGCTATTTAAAAGAATATAAAAGAGCAGTTATTTAACTTTATACAGTCTTAAGTTCCAGTAGTATGAGAGGTATGAGAGGCCTATTATGAAAGCACAGAGAAGAAAGACAACAGTATGAGTGGCTGCAATCATGACCAGAGGATTCAGAGCGGAGATTAAAGTGTCTCGACCATCCAATCACATCCAGGTTTGGCCAGAGACCCTGTGAACACCCTGATTGTGTCTGTGGTGATGACAAGTGCTCTAGTTCTTAGATTGGCTTATACTTTGGGTTAAACTAAAATCATTATGATTTTGCTGAAGTTGTTGAACATTTCAAAGGACGTAAAATAATCTAGGACAATATTCTCAAAGGTACACTAACTAATTTAAAGAAAAGTTTTACACCGAAAGAATTGAGATCACATGACCAGCCGAAAACGGCTTACTTTATCTCAGTAACCCTCCTATTATCAAATACTTTTGGTTGCAGAATGCTGTTTTTTTCCGCAGGTTGCAAACAGCCATTTTCATGAAGTCACCACATACAGCCAGCTCTAGAGCGACAGCAATAAACTCAGATCTGGATGGAGATGAACAAAGCTTTAATTAAAATTGAACTCTTCCCAAGATTTTAGATAGACTCACTGCTGGTTGATTGGGAGTTTGTTTCCCGAGAGACTCGGCACTAATAGATGCTAAATTTAGATCCGCAGAAGGTCTATTCTATGACCTCACTGCATGAAATGCCAGGGTTAAAGACTTGCTTTAGTTTTCGGAGTTAAAAAAAATGCATTCTATATTTAACTTAAAGTTGAAGTGTGTAATTAGTTTCACCAAACTGAATTGCAAAAATAATGATGAAATAATGACAAACAAAGCAATGTTTTAATAATGCAACAAAGTTGCAGTGTTTACACACTTGGGGGAATCAACCTACAAATGGCTTATTTATAGTTGTCTCTGCAAAATAAGCTGGGATATGAGAAAGTATTTTATTTACATTGAAAAAGATTACACACATCACCTTTAACTAAAGAAAATGTTCACTTTCTTTTCTTTGATAGGAATGTTTCAGGGCAACGACGTTGGTCATACAACCTATCGATCTCGAGCAGGCATTGCACTCGAAGGACGAATATCAAAAGGTATCTCTCTACCAAACCCTCTAACTAACCTTGGGTGATCTTCACTAACACATCAGTACACATTCGTGTAGAAAAAAAAGGCTCTTCATGTTGACTGCATCCACGACTAATGGAATGCTAACACATCTGGTCCCTAAGCAGTCAATTAGGTGGGATAAGTGTTCAGGATTGCATTTAAAATTGCTCTCAATGGTTCCTGCTTTGTTTGATAACCTCTGATTCCATGGCAGATAAAAAAGGTTTCCTATGAAGTGGGAACAATGATCTTACACATGAAATAGTAATTTTGTTTGTCTTTTAGACAGTTTAGAGAAGGGAGACTTTAAGTCACAGCATGAGATGGTTCAAAGGCTTATGATGTGGAGTACCATCCCTGCCATCTGCATTATGCATATATTTTTCTAACTGTGGAATGGCTCTCTTGAAATGGAGGTTTCTTGGTCTCGGTGGTGCAATGCAATTCAAACCTGAATGCAGTTATTCTAACAACCCCACCCTTTACATCGAAGCAAAGCCCGTTAGAACAATAGAAGCAGAGGAATTGACTGTGGTCCTTGCAGGCACTAATCTTCCCCACCATGTAGTCTCATTTTCTTCCTTCAAACCTTTCCCCTCCCCCTTCCTCTCGTGTAGGATCATACTTCGTTTTTTAGGCTGTTTCCTTCCTCATTTGTGCTCTCTTTTCATTCCCTCAGAATTAAAAGTAGGAATTAATTGGTATTTTTTTTTTTTTTACAACAGATATACCAATTATTTTTACATTTAAGTGTCCAATATGCAGAATGATTTTTAATTGTTAAAATAAAAAGTAAACAATCTACGTTATAGCAATTTTTAAAATAATTTTTTATGTTTTATAATTTGTTTTATAAATAATATTACATATATAGTATTTTTTTATATTTTATTATGTAAACATCAAAATATAATAAATATAGTATAAAATAATAATTGTTATATATAATAATAATAAAAATTATTATTATTATATAATGTATTGTTTGCATAAGTAACAAAACTTTTATAATAATATTCATAATAATTATAATAATAATAAATATCACTACTATTAAAAGGATATAATCATACTTTTAATCAAAAAAGAATTCATAATATTCATTATAAAAATATTTTGTGTAATATTTGGTATAATTTATTATAGAAATATCAAATATTATAATAATTATAAATAATAATGAATGTTAATTTTAATATTATTATAAATGTTGCATAAAATGTGAGTTATTTATGCAAATAATAATGATAAGGCAAAATAAATATAATTATTACATTAAAACAGTACACTACAACAATATGAATTATAAGTAGTATTATATATAATATTTGCTATATTCAGTTATATAAATATCAAATATAATAATAGTGTTTCTTAATATAATTATAACATTTGTATGATTGTTATTTAATGTATTATTGCATAAATAGCTTTTATGCAACATTAATAATAATAATAATTATTATTATATAAATAGTTATTATATATATTTTTACATTCTTTTTTATTATTATTACATAATTATTAATACTGCTATTATTCATAATACTGCTCTTACTTGTTCAATGCACAGTGGTGTAATGCCATTGTTGGGCACTATTCTTCAGAGACCCACCAAATGATGGCATTCAGCGGAAGACCCGATATTAAATAACCGATAACCAACTAGGTATAAAAATCTAAATATCGGTAAAAAATATTGGTCAAATCAATTATTGTTCTATCTCTATTTACAAAACGTGCATTCTGTACCACATCGGTGAGTTGTGTTGTGTAAGAACAGCCTGCATTCGTTCTTGGATGTATTATGGACAGTTTTGTGGCAGACACATTTGACTATGGATTATGAGACAACCTTGACTGTCTCCTCATCCCACTGTCCTGTCTTGCTTTCTTTGCACATCACCTCAGACAGATCTCAGCTTCCATTGTGCTGATGCGAAAGGTTTCTGCAGTCTCCCTTTTCGACATCAAAAGAACCCAAATGAATGGCACAGTCTGTCTTTATCACTCTGCTCTTGTCTGAATGCTCCATTATGAACAAATGCTGAACACAATATCCAATATCTTTTCCTGTGATATGGTACATTTGGTATATCAGCAACTGATTCTTGAGAAAGGATAGATCTAGCTGGATCCCAATGCCTACCGACATACACTCACACATGCCCACAAATTGAGTCCTCACTGTTATCAATGAAAATGCTTATTTTAATAGATTGGCATTTTTGATATTCTTACAGGGTAGAGATACTGATAGTGATTTTAATTATTTGAGGAGCACCAACTCAAGAGTCTGAATTATATGAAAAGGGAATTTTGCTCTTTTTATTCCACTGCGCAATCACACTCAGCCGCACAGGCACGGCCTGTAGTGTTGGGACCTTGGGGATGAGAAGAGGAGGCGCAGGCCTCTTGGGAACTAAGCAAGTCATAAAAGCATATGGGTGCGATTTGTTTTTGTTTTTTTCACAGTGCACTGGCTCCAGCTGATGATGGCCTCTAATGGCCTGCACCATTGGCTGCCCAATAACTCACAATGCACTCTGGGAGAAGCTCTCTGACCTTCCGTACTGTCTCCCACTTTCAAAATCTGCCACTTTTTGGGTTATATTTAGAATTAGCAAACAGATCCTGGATACTAATTGGTCATTACAGCATTTCAGCCATGCTAAAATATACCATATGTAAGTATTAACCTTAGCACTGAGTAGGTTGCTGATGATTGGCACTACTGTATCTTCTAGCGGAATGATGGCACTTTCCTAATAAAACAACGAGGTAGCTCTTTATTTTAAAGTACTGTTCTACACTTACATACTATATAATTACAACAACTATAGTAATTACTAGGTTCTAACCCTAAACCTAACCCCAACCCTAATCTTAATCCATATTAAGTACATGTAGTTACCTAATGGCACTTTTCCACTGCACGTTACGGTTCGACTCGACTCGACTCTGCTCTGCTCTACTCGCTTTACTTTTCTGAGCTTGCTTTTCCACTGCAGTTTAGTGCCGCCTCAACATGGGTGGGATTATAGGCTGATCGTCATAGCTGCACCGCCTCTACTGCCGTGACATCATCTTAAACGTGACACAAACATTACTGACCATAAACAGTAACACGACCGCTAGCTGATAGCTACTTGCTCATTGTGCTGCATAAAGCAGTTGTTGCATGGTGATTTTACACAAGTGTAACAAATAAATTGGCCTGGTAGTTTTAGAAGCAAGCTTTCCAGTAGCTGGTCAACTAAATAAAGTGAAGCTTTCAAGCAGAATATAGAGTTAACATAACAAAACATACCAAACTCCATCGTGGACTCCAACAATGCCGTGGCCGAGTACAGGGCTCTCTCCCTCCCATTGCTCGCCGGTCTATTGCCATAGATAGCTTCCATTTGGTCGAACCACTTCCACTTTCTTCTGTTTGAACCAGTCTGGCTGTTGTGGTCCTTGATGGTTCTGTATTCACTTTTACGTTTTTAACTTTTCCCTACATTGTTGGTAGGTCCGGTGGTAAACGTGTGCGGCCAACAGCTGAGACACTTCCTGAAAGACTTTTTTGTTTCACGTCTTTTCGTTCATTGCTAACGAGAGGAACGTCTGCACATCGTTTATTGATCACGGCGTGGTTTTGCGCACAGCCATTTCTTTTTACAATTCGAAAGTCGCGTGAACAAATGATACTGTTATCGCTGTTGCTAACTTTAAATCTTGCGGGTTGATGTCCTGTGTCGCAAATCCAGTGACGATGGTAGTGACGATTCTCTCTGACCAATCAGTGATCTGCAGGGTTTTGGAACGGCTCGCTTGGAACCTCGACTGACGTGGTACTAAAAAAATGACCAGGTACCAGGTACTATCCACAGTGGAAAACCCCCAAAAAGCGAGCAGAGTCGAGTCAAGTCGAGCTGTACCGTGCAGTAGAAAAGCCCCATAATATTACTCAGTACTTTCTTGGGTAAATACACTGTAAATATACTGAAAGTACACATACTGTAAAATAAAATGCAACCAACAACGCTTTACTGAAATTTGTGTCCTTAATGTTTTATTATGTAGTAAGGGTTTTATATTTTGTGAATACAGTCACAGCTAAAGTGGTTGCAGGCACTCCACTGCACATACTTTAACAATGTCCTTTAGCCATGACTACTGTATATACAGTACACTATACTGCACGAGGCGCCCCCTTATAACTTATTTGCTTAACAGCGAAGTGTGTAATTTTTGAGCCACTTGTGTCACCAGAAAATAATGAGTAATAATTTCCTGAACACTCACTCATATTCCATTGCCAAAACAGATTATCCCTCCCCAAACGTCATTGGTTTAGCTAATGTAATGACTGGTCAAACAGAACAATATTTTAAAATGCCATAGAGCCACAGTGTTCCACTTTTCAGGCGAATGAACTCTGCATATTAATTTGGGAAAGGAGTATTTTTAACACCCCAAAAATGACATATTTCACCTTTCAGCAAAACAGCCTTTGTGCCAAGAGAATGCTTGTAAATCAGTGTTAATTGCTGTATTTTCTTGTCGTGAAATTTCATAGACAAAATTTTTATTTTTGACTGGAACTGTGAGTCCCTCCATGGTCAATTGCATTCTCAAATAGTTCTATCTATGATCTAAGAACTAGGACATGAAGAGAACTCAGATGTGATATTTTGGTTTTTACAGAAGACAAATGGATAATTTCCAGCATGCATGTTCATGGAGCTGTGATTTTTAGGGCATTGGTTCATGTGAGAGATTTAATGCGAATGATTGCATATCTGCATATCCCATTGTGTTCTTCTCAGAAAGACACTCACAGGCTCGCACACTCCCTCTACTGGTTGCCCTTCTCAGTTTCCCCTTTCTCTTTTTCTCTTTCTTACTCAGTTGCTCCATCCTCCATTGTCTGTGCTATCTCTCCACCCACTCTACCTCCTGCTGAGCCATCTGTGCTTCAGCAGGCCCTGTCTCCATGGCAACAGGAGAGGCCATGCTGCCTCCTATTGGCCCGCTGCCCAAACGGAGAGGCTGCCGTAGGTCGAAGGTTGTCTGTAGTGTGCCGCCTCACCGGTGTTGTAATCAGCTGTTGAGCCTCAACCACAATGAAATGAATGTCATAAGGCAAGGGGTTAATAAAACCTGGTCTGACTGGCAGCTGGGTCCATTATGAGTGAAGGACAGGAGGAGGGTGTGGTTACAGGAGTTAAGCTTGGGGGGGGGGTCGGCTTGTCTGGGATGGTGAAGGGGTACAGGGAATCAGATCTTGGGTTGGTGGGCTCGTCTGTGTTGCATAAGGGAAGATTAGATGTTGCCATAAATCTTGTCTGCAAGGGGGGACTGAAATCTGTGGGTGTGTTTTTAGGATTTATACTGCCTGGTTTTTATGGGGGATGTTGGAAAATTGGAGTGCTATCTGTGGTGAGACGAAAGCGCTGGTTTTGCTTACTACTCGTGTAAAATTGCTTTTAGAATGAGATGGACAGTACATGCTTTTGGCCGCTAGGTTTAAGCATGTTGCCTGTAGAGTACTTATTACACCTTATTTTTTTTTAATAAGGTGTTCTCCATCCAGAAACATTATGCATCAATTTTTTTGCATGCAAAGCGACCAGGGTTCAAATCCTAGCCTAGTACATTTATGACCTGCTCAATCATTTTGAACCACTTTGTCCCAGAAACACATTTTGTGTTTCGTGCACTAAAATACAAGGGAAAGCATTTAAATGATTATATCAACCAACATTTAAATTCTAAGAAAAATTGCAACTAAACTTGACAGCTCCATGCATTTTTTTTTAATTTATATATATATATATATGGAAAAGAGCAACTGTGATGTTTTTACAATGTGTTATAACAAACATATGCAGGGGTACTGTAGATGATGACATAGTTTTCAGTTTAACCCTTTAACGCATACCTCGGCCTTTAGTACCTCATTTCACCCCCTGTACCTCATCCATATTTTGGAGTTTTGCCCACACCTTTTTAGTTTTCCTCAATTTTTTGCTTATAAGAAGTGTAACACAAAACATATATATATTTTTTGGCTTAAGTACCAAAAGTATATAGGGTCATTAGAGACCCTATGAATGTAATAGTGTCGTTTTTGTTTTTATTTTATTTTTTGCACTTCCATAAATTATATTTTTATTATTATTTCATATCTATATAAGATTACTATCACAGGATATGTATTTCTTTGTTTATTGCAAGACAAATCAGTACTATATTCATACAAATAAATACTACATCACATTGAATTTCTGTGCAACAGTGGTGAATTATCGGTATCCTACACTATATGTGTGTACACATAAATATTATACATGCTATTTGTTACTCAGGTTTGTTACTTGATTTACATTTGACATTGCTATTTGATGAAGTAACAACATGGAAGTAAACTATAGCCAGTGTAACACATGAACGGTATGATACAACTATTGTCATTTGGGTGTAACATTGAAATGATGAAAGTTGTGCATCTATTTAGACTCAGTAAGTGCAGAAAATACCTATGTGTTGCTTGTGTGTATCTTATGTGTTCTGTGTATAACAATATGTGTTTGACAGCCAGTTGTGTCTTATGAAATTTCAGTGTGAAAGTAATAAATCCTGTTCTAGATTTGTCCTGATTTGTTGCATCATCTCTTTTTTATATATGTAAATAAAACATCAAAATATATCAGAATATATTTTATTCTATTATTTTTTTATTTTTTTATTTTTTTTGAAAAGGCTTTGACAATGCACACTATTTGGGCATTTTGTAGATCCATTATGATTATACGTGCCGGGTCTCTAAAGACCTGAATATGTAAGAGTGTTTGGTGAAATTCCCATGCATTTAAAGGAGTCATGACATGAGGAATACAAATTTCATTGATATATTGTCATATAAGAGCTCATCGTACTATAAAAACATACTGTAAGTTTTAGAACTCAAAGCTTCCTCTCCAGTCCAAAAAGAGCATTTATTGTTTTCACCCGTCAAAAACGACTCGTTTTGAAATCGGCTACATTGTGACGTCACATTGTAGTGTCGTTTGCATAGTCCCTGCCTCCACAACATGTTCTGACCAAGGATTCAGGATTCACAATGAAACTTGTATTGAAAGATGTAGCAGTGGCAACAATATTGGACACGATGTAATGCCAGTGAGTAACAAGTGTAATTCCAATGTTCGACTGCCTGTATTCGTTTGATATGTAAGGAATTGTTTTGTCAGCCATTTTTATCACAAAATAAACCATATTCATTACTCCAGAGGGGAGCAGATCATGCTTATTACATGGTTATTTATCAAAGAAATGCATAATTCCTCACAAAATATTGATTTGAGTTTAAATTATTTAAATATGGCAGAAGAGCACAGAGCGCAATGAAAACAATGATGAAGTATATAGTAGTAAGGCTGCCTGCATTCTCATCTGTCTCATTATAGTCATGATATCCCCCATTTTGCCGTATTTAAGTGGCGAATTTATCAAGGGAGACCCCCTTCCCAGGTCGACCAGTAAATCATTCATGGGTGATTTCCCCAGCCGGCGAACACGGCGGGAAAAAAAATGCATGTCATGACCCCTTCAAGGGTTACAGCAAACAATCAGCAGAAGGTTTGACTGGTTTGTGCAGACCAAGCTTTTGAATTGTGAATTTGTGCAAAGTTATTTTTATTGTTTTTGGAAGTTGTTATGAAAATCCACTTGGCTCAGAAATGTGAAGGGGCACCGGCCTCCTCATTTTGAATGACATAATTAAAATCATTTGAATTACATCGCTCCAAAAAGAACATTATAGTGTATAGATTTTGACTTGTGCAGTATTGGTGCAGTGTAAATCCAAAAAAAATGCACTACATTTTGAAGCATTAAGCTGTTATCTTTGGTCCTCTATTGCATGTCTAGAGCTTTTCAGCCATTTTGGATTCCACCAAAAATAATCAACCAAAATGAAAGCATTGTTTCCCCTTGTCTTAACTGATCTACAAATCCCGCTTCACTGGAGTCTTGTATTACAGTCACACAGATACACAGCTGCAGCATGCTACCAAATCTCTCTAAAGTCTTGCTTTAGCTGACATCAGCACGCACATACACCACCGACCTTCCCTAGTGTCCCCATTCAGGTCAGGGCTTAGCTCTGCTCTCAAGGCAAAAAAATGAATGTCGTAGCCACACTGAAACTACAATCTATAAGCTATCGCTACCAGGCTCACCGAGCATACCACATTACAGAGGACAGTGAAGATCACGTGTTTTAATGAGGGAGATCTGCTCTTATCGACCGAAGTGAGATTTTTCAATTTAATATGCAGGTCTTGCCCTTTTTACATTACATTTACATTAATGCATTTAGCAGCCACTTTTATCCAAAATGCCTTATAGTGCATTCAGGATATACATTTTGTTATTATGTGCCTCTTCCCTGGGAATTAAACCTATATTTTTGGCGTTGCTAGCACCACACCAGTTGAGCTACATGACCACTATGTTGTTTGTACTGTAGATGACAGTAATATAATAAGTTTTGTAACTGTTTTGCCTGCCATCATATTGCTACAAATTTGGGACTGCTGATAAAAGCAGCCACAAGGGGGCACTGTGTTTATTCACAGGAGGGTCACAATCTATTGCTCATTTACTATCTCTTTCTCTCCTCTCTCTGTCCTCACTTCTCAAAAAGAACTTGGTGTGGCATGTTCCCATCTATTAGCATCTCATTTAAGGGCTAACAAAAGACAGGTTTTCCCCTCCGAGGCCTCCACATGTGCGGTTTACCTAGTCTCCTTGCGCCCTGAGCGAAATCCAGGAGATTGACTGCGCTCCACCAATTACAACATCCCATCAATGTCTGCAAGAAATCACAATGGCCTAAATTAGCTACTGCAGACCCACTCTATTACACACTACTAGAGTAGTGTGCACCTTTGCCACTGGTCTCCCATGGGCTGTAATTACGTGGGAGGTTGGAGTAGGTGAATCCGAAGTGGGTGTTTGTGGTGTTTTTTTACTTACTGAGATTTCATTGTGGGGCCTTTGAAGAATGGCTAACTGATTCTTAATAAACCATTAAAATTAGTATTGTTTTGGTCGTTTGTGTCACACAAATTAACACTTTAGCTCTGTTACAAAACTTAGTAAGCTACCTCACCACCTAGTTCCTACATAGGCAGCTACCTTCTATTAAACCTCATTGCCAGGGCTTGTGCAATGGAGCCCTCCCAGCTGGTCATGCTCAAGGTTGTGTCTCGAGACCAGCAAGATCTAATGAGGTTTGATGTTACTGTCTGATCCACCACTGAATTTCAGAACTGTTTATAGACATCACTAATGATTCGATTTGATATTGAATAAGGACTTAAAGAACTATTCCGGGTTCAATACAAGTTAAGCGCAATCGACAGCATTTGTAGCATAATGTTTATTACCACAAAAGTTTATTCTGACTTGTTCCTAAAAAGCAAAAATCGGGGTTACAGTAAGGCACTTACAATGGAAGTAAATGTGGCCAATCCGTTTACATTAAAATATTCACTGTTTCAAAAGTACATCCACAAGACATAAACAATATGCATGTTAACATGATTTTAGTGTGATTAAATTGCTTACCTTTTCTGTGTAAAGTTATATCCAATTTTATAACTTTGTTGCTATGACGACATAACACCGTAAACCCTAAAACCCTAAGAAGTCTGTAAAAATGATGATACAAACAACTTTTCAGCTCAAATAATACATGCATATTAACAGAAGAATTAATGTAAGTGCTTTTATAAAATTATAAGCTTGACATTTCTGCCTTTAAACCATCCAAAAATGGGCCCCATTCATTTCCATTCTAAGTGCCTCAATGTAACCTCCATATTATTTTTATTTTTTAATTTTTTAAAGAATGTCATACAGGTTTAGATTGTTTTTTGTTTTTTTAGATTGGTTTAGACTGGTTACTGGTTTAACATGAGGGTGAGTAAATGATGACAGAATTTTCATTTTTGGGTGAACTATCCCTTCAAAATGCTGCATCTGAGGCAGCACGCTGGGTTTTGGAACAGAGCAAATATGTTTGTTAGAGTACTGTGCATACTCAGACAACTGTTCTTTAGAATTTGACACAAATGCCAAGTTGACGATGGTTCCATATTTTGCTATCAACAGGGCTGTGCCAATGATACTGTTGTCATTGACAACTACTAGAACAGACTGTGAGATAGAAATCGACAGAAAGAGACAGAGCAAGAGCTTCATGCTTGAGTCCAGTAGACTGATAAGAATAAAACTAATGTGGAAGGGGGCCCAGGTGACTGGATGAATATTTTCTTGGTCTTTTCATTCGTGTGAGGTTTCAAGCAAGGCTGTAACCATGTCTTGAACATTGGGGGGGACCAAACCATTTTGGGGATGGGGGGTCACAGGTGTTGAGGTCACAAATATAATGGTCCTTTTTGGTCCTTTAATATAGTAAAGGCGCTGAGTGCAATACTTTTCTGAATAAAGGCTTGAAATGTGATAAAGGCCCAAAACTGTATAATTTTTGGTTTTAAAAGATACATGTATTTTTAAAGTTCACACAGTACAAGACAAACACTGTGTCTACATTGCTAGCAATTTGCCTTTGTCAGCCATCTTTTCTTTCTTTTTTGTGCTGTCTCAAAGAAAATATGAATTTAATTTGAATTTCTTTTCATCATTGATGTATCTGTAAAATGGCATGACTGTGTCAGCTGGCTAGCAAAAAGAAAATACACAAAATTATTTACTGTGCCCTCAATTTGTCCCTCATTGTTTTTTCCTCCCAGTAGAATCTTAACACAATCTTTTCTTCAAGAATCCTAACGCTGCACTCTTCCATACAAAAACAGTTCATACTGACCACTGCTGTCAAGGTCCAAAGAGAGAAAAAAAATCATAATAAAAATACCATAAAAGTTGTCCATACAACAAAGCTGTTGTATGGCCCCAGAAAGCTTGGAATATGATGCACAAGTCAAATGGACTACTGTTATGATGTCTTTATACTGAACCTTTAATTACACTTTATAGTATTTGTCCTTTTTGAATCTCGACAGCTCCTGCTCACTATAAACTATTATTCTATGGAACAGAGCTGCTTAAAATATCTATTTTTATGTTCCAAGAAAAAACCCAGCATATGGGTTTTGGACAACACAAGGGTGAGTAAATGAGTGAGTAAAAGTACATTTCCCATTTTTAGGTGAACTACTCCTTTAACTGGCGGCTCATCCTCAAAATAAAATGGTCTCTTTTAAAAGGAGACTCTTAGGAGATGATTTACAAAATTCAGATTTAAAGACATAAAGAAATTATTTAGAAAATCTTAAATTGATTTTAAATTATTACCTAAAAATATTTGCATTAAAAATATATGACACTGTCCTTGCCACAACCTAAAAACTCAATTGAAGCCACAAGTCTCAGGTCTTACCATGTTCTAGTTTTAATCTGAGCGTGAAAACGCTCTACATTGTGGTATAGATCTTTTTCTAAGACAATATTAAGTAAATTTTCTAAAAAGGTACTTCAGAAACTTACCAGATAACCACATTCATTCAATTCCTTTACAATATACACACATTTGCTCTTTGTCTTAAGCCTGATATGCTGAAAATGGCTCTGTTAATGTTTTCACATTCAAAATTATGAATGACATACGAATCACGTACTGTACGTGACATATTTTTAATTAAAAATGGCGAATTTCACCAAATGGTGAATAGTTTGCACCCTTGGAAATTAATGTCGGTTGATACAACTTTTCAATCATAAAACAGTGGTCAAATATTGCATTTTTAGTTAGATACTTACATCTCACATGACACAAACACACTTAACCTGAACTGCTTGCTGATGCGTGGTGCTGGAATAATCCAGGAGGTTCCCACTCAGCTTCTTAAATTTGAGTCCCGCCTTCATCGATTTTATTGGCTATCTCATATGACATGACAAGCGGTAAAAATTTAACTTTTTTATAGCATTATGTTATTCCTGCAACAACTTAATGACAATTAAACAGCGGTGCATAATGAACTGCAGCAGATCAGCAACAAGGATATCATCAGTTACTGGGGGGGACAATCTGGCCATATCTGATTATTGGAGGGGACTTGTCCCCCTCAATGTAAATTGTGGTTACGGCCCTGGTTTTATTATACACTGATCAGCCACAACATTAAAACCATCTGCCTAATATTGTGCAGGTCCCCCTCGTGCCGTCAAAACAGTGCCAACACGCTTATTCTCACCATAATTGTACAGAGCGGTTATCTGAGTTACCGTAGACTTTGTCAGTTCGAAACAGTCTGGCCATTCTCTGTTGACCTCTCTCATCAACAAGGCATTTCCGTCCACTGAACTACCGCTCACTGGATGTTTTTTGTTTTTGGCACCATTCGGAATAAATTCTAGAGACTTGTGCGTGAAAATCCCAGGAGATCAGCAATTATAGAAATACTCAAACCAACCCATCTGGCACCAACAAACATGCCACAGTCCAAATAATTGAGATCACATTTTTCCCCCATTCTGATGGCTGTTGTGAACATTATCTGAAGCTCCTGACCCATACCTGCATGATTCTATGCACTGTACTGCTGCCACACGACTGGCTGATTAGATAATCGCATGGATGATTGTTGGTGCCAGACGGGCTGGTTTGAGAATTTCTGTAACTGCTGATCTCCTGGGATTTTCACAAACAAAATTCTCTAGAATTTACTCAGAATGGTGCCAAAAACACACAAAAAAACATCCAGTGAGGGTCAGTTCTGCGGATGGAAACGCCTTGTTGATGAGAGAGGTCAACAGAGAATGGCCAGACTGGTTCGAACTGACAAAGTCTATGGTAACTCAGATAACCGCTCTGTACAATTGTGGTGAGAAGAATAGCATCTCAGAATGCTATTTTGAGATGCGTGTTGGCGCTGTTTTGGCGGCACAAGGGGGACCTACACAATATTAGGCAGGCGGTTTTAATGTTGTGGCTGATTGGGGTAGAGTGTGTGTGTGTGACTGTAGGCCATGCGTGGGCTAATTAGCTTTTCCACTGGCCGCTCTGTGACCGCTCCCGTTATTTCCTGACCAGCTTGCCAGGCCGGCAGCCCCTCTTCCCCTCCCTCATGTGTGGCTGTTCTAAATGGAGACTCAATGCATGCTGCTCCCCGACATCCTAATGTACCCGACCAGTTGGTTTAACAAACACAGTGCTGCCAACCATCTGCTGGCCAAATCTGTCTTCAAATTGCTTTAGTAACAAACTGAACTTTCTTTGCGTAATGCTACTCTCACTTCCTGCGTCCAGCCTTTCTCACTGAGGTGCTCTCTCCTGCTCTTCATCACCCCTGCCCTCTCTCCTGTTCCTTTTGTCTAACCATTGTCATCTTCTGATCTTCTGTTCTCTTCTCCAAACATTGTCATCGATTCTCTTCTCGACCTGTCTGTCCTGTTCTGTGTTGTTCTGTTCTGTACTGTTCTGTCCAGATCTGATTTGTTCTGTTCTGATCTGATAAGTTCTATTCTGTTTCTGATCTCTTCTAATTTGATCTGCTGTAATATTATCAATTCTGATAATCTGTTCTGATCTGATTCTGATCTTATCTTATCTTTTATTTTCTGATCTGTTCTTTTCTGTTCTGATCTTTTCTGATCTGTTCTGATCTTATCTATTCTGTTCTAATCTGTTCTATTCTACAGTATTTTGTTCTGTTCTGTTCTGTTCAAATCTGATCTGTTCAAATCTTATCTGATCTGCCCTGTTTGGATCTGATCCATTCTGATTTGTTCTGATCGTTTCAGTTCAGATCTGATCTGTTCTGTTTAGATCTGGTCTGATCCGATCTGCGCTGTTTTGATCTGATCCACTCTGATTTGTTCTAATCTGTTCTGATCTGATCTCTTCTTGTCTGTTCTGATGTTATCTGCTCTTATCTATTCTTATATGTTCTGATCTTATCTGGTGTGATCTGATCTGTTTCGATCTGATCTGATCAAATCTGTTCTGATTTTGTTCTGTTCTGATCGGTTGTTCTGTTCTAATCTGCTTTATTCTGTTCTGTACTGTCCTCATCTTTTTTTGTCTCATCTTGTCTGTTCAATTCTTTAACCATTGTCATCTATTCTCTTTTCATCATATGTTTTCTCATCTTGTCTCAACTAATGTTGTCTCATTTTGTCTAGTCAAGTCATTTCTCCTCTCCTCATATGTGCTGTATTTCACACCTCATTATTTGACACATTGCTTCTCATAAAGCTATTTTAATATGTCCAGAAAACTGCAAGATTATTTACGGCTGTGTCATCAAAAGCATTCTGAACATTTCTCCACAAACCAAATGACAACAGACCACATTCATACCTTAATGCATGGATGCACGATAGGACTACTGTTTCCACATTAAATGGCATACTTTTAATGCTTTTTATACCATCTGACCACTGATCCACCCATCCCATTTACTCCCCTCTTCATACTTCTATCATCTGCAGATGATCCAGGTTTCATTTTCCTCTGTGATGATATCCACATGAGACCTCAACAAATGGTATACAACAGATTTTTGGCACCACAATGCACACAGCCCTAAACATCATTATGGACAGAAGCACAGAGCTGCCAGAAACTGAATGATGCCACCTACATCAGCAGCTATGCCAGTGTTTGTGCCAACAGACACGTTCTCAAAGACACAGACCCTGCTCTCAAGGGCACATTCACATAGACATGCACATGTGTACTCAATAACACATTCACATTTACAAGACATTACTAGCCAAACCACTTTTAACTCTAGAACTCATAGGTAACTCCACTCCCCTATAATGCATATGTTTACAATTAGATGCATATTCTTTTTAACACTTCTTGTTTTATCAATGAATATAATTTTTTTAAGTGATTTACATTGTTGGCGTGTGCATGTGTGTGTGTGTGTTGGTGTACATATTGTATTCAGCCAAAGCTTTAGGACAAAATTGTCTCCAAAAGTGAGCTTAATCTGACAGAACTTTTAGGGACCTTTTTTGGGACATTCTCAGTCAGAAAACCGATCCATATATATATATATATATATATATATATATATATATATATATATATATATATATATAAATTATATTATTTAAAAAATTCTAAAATCACTTATTTTCACATCACCATATACTGTATATACTGTACATATAGACTCAATTTTAGTGGTGGCCAAACGTTTTGGGTGCATGCTTCACAACAGCGCAGTAGTGTAGTAACAGAATTGTGCATATAATATAAATAACAAAATATATCAGCACAATATTCACAATACAAACAATTGCAAGTGCAGAATATACAGCAATATACATATAATACACATTATACACAAAATACAGTGCACTAGTTCAAAATGAAAACCCAGTACCTATTGGAATACCAAATAGACACATAATACATAATATGCAGGAAGGGAAAATTAATTATCACATTACACTGAAAGTAGACACAATGTACAATGATAATTTTTTTGGTAGTTCTATAGTCATTGCATTTTTGCCTCTTCTGCATTGGTGCAGCCGAGATAAAGTCAAAATCTGTGGCCAAACTCTAGACAAGTGATGTCACTCCTGAAGATGAATGGAGATGACCTCTCCAGAATGACCTGTAAAGCTCTCCTTCCCTTAACCATCAGAGTTTATGTCCTAGTCTGTCCTTTGAATCCTTGTTTTATGTGCAAAAATAGGCATAAACCAAGTGCCCTTATTTGAACATGTTTAGGGTGTGTATTTTGGATGTGTGGGTTGAATCAGTGAATAAAAGGAAGAGGTATTAGAGTTTATTTTGTGTGTGTGTGTGTGTGTGTGTGTCACCTTTAAAAGTGTTTGTACACTGCCTCTAATATTCTTCTTACTAATTTGATGCATGCTTTAAGACATCTAGCTTTTTCTTGCCCTCTGATTTTACAGTTACTCAACACTCTGAAACTGCTTCACCATAAAAAATTAGGCTCTTTATCTCTGCCTCTCACATTTCTTCTTTGTATTTTTTTTTTTTAATTATTTTTTTCATAACTGGAACATGCAGCTATTTGCATACCAAATGATTGCTCTGTCTGACATGCAAATTAATTAGTCTGAATTTTATGCATTTAACTGCGTGCAAACAAAACACAGGAACATGTCACCAAACAGCTCAGCACCGCACCACCTACTCCACTGCATGTTTCGGAGCTGACTCTGTGGGTGTCTTATTCTTGACATTTTGAAAAGGATTGAGAGATATTTAGCATCCAATGTGCAAGGCGGCATATCTCACAAGTTGAAGTTGTAAAGATTTAACTTTCTAAACAACTCTGTGGTTTATTTGCGTTTGCTCTCTGCGTTGTTTTGAACCCATTTCTCTAAAGGAAACAGCCAAAAAACTGTGCTGAACGCAATCTGCATGGCACAGTTACTTATTTAGTGATTGGTTCTGAATTAATGGTTGTGGAAGATGCAGAAAACTACCACAACCTGGCATACTTTACTGGGACTGGACAGCATCGCTCCAACACTGCGATCTAGGCACCAGGGTCAGAAAAGTACTTTTCCATTAAGGGGCAATATCTGATTTTTTTTGTGGAGTATTTTATACCTTTATAGTTTTTTGTTTTTTTTTCTAACCAAATAAAAAATATAATGTGTCATCCTATTATGTCAAATACTTAAGGTGAATTGAACCAATTGATTAATATAAATTGTCAGTATGAATAACTAGATTGAAAATGTATTGCTTCTTAACTATAAAATTCAATTAACACATACTTTATACAATAATATGTATAATAAGACATAAATAGAGGAATTCATTATGGGGGCATTGTTTGCTACTATATTTAGAATTCTGAGGATATTTTTGTCACGTTCAGTGCCATTCTTGCCCTGAGCCCCCCTTAATTTCTGACCTTGCTAGGCACATAAATTGGCTCTTTAAAATGCCAAAAGTGTGCTTCATCACGCATCAACAGTAGCTATATGCCCGGTTGTAACGCTCTTCTTCATCATTTGATCATCATTTGATGAGTTACTGCTTCCATGATTGATAGAAAATGTAAGCAAACACCTTTTTTAAATAAAATTATATGTACCGCCTGCTTTCCTTTACCAATTATAGTATATATTATTTACCAAGTATTTGTCTTCTCTTCATTCTTTGAACTAAATGGGCAGTGTATGAGGTCACTTGAATTTGGCCCTGATGTTTGTCTGGAGATGGAGCGGAGATCATGTTTGTTTGGCTTCTTTGTTCTGGAGGAATCTGGGTCCCCGGAGGCCAGCGACCCCCATTCTGAAGCTGCGTGACTTCAGCATCACTCATGGGTGTGGTTAACCATAGAGACCCTGGTGGCAAAGTGACCCCTGACCATGGGTGGCATGTAGCATAATGAAGATCTGATTGAATGAGTGGACGAATTAATAAAAGATAGAAGTGACAAGTGAAGTGAAGACATTATCTGACCCATGTCTCTCTGGGCTGATTGAAGTAGATCCATCTCACATACAGGCCCTGCTAAAAACATTAGCTTTATATTGAAGGAATAGTCATCAATGTCATTATTTACTCACTCCATGTCGTTCCAAACTGGTATGACTTTATGAATGTATGATTATCCTGGCCACTCTTTTCCATATAATGAAAGTGAATGAGGAATTCGGTTGTCAAGTGCAAAAACGACAGGAAAGCACCATGAATGTATCAAATGTTCTACGTGTGCTATTAACCACTGTGACTGGATCACTGAATCAGTGATTTGTACTTGAGGACCGGATCAGTCCGATTTGTTCAGATGAATCATTCAGGCTGGTTTTGTGAACTGCATCGATCAACTGATTGCAAAATTCAGCTTAAAAGAGCGATTTGTTTACAAATTTGACGTCACTACTTCTCTTATGAATGTGCCAAGGAGAGCTAGGGTGGACATCAAGAATTTTGGTGAATAATGACTTACATTTGGATCTGTTTCTCTCAATCATTATCATATGACTTCAGAAGACTTGGAATAAAGTGTATGAGTTAAGTGGACCACTTTTATGAAATTTTATGGTGCTTTTTGTTTTTGAGTTCGGCATTTTTAAAAAAGTGGCCTGGATATTCTTCAAAATTCACCTTTTATGTTCCACAGCAGCAAGAATATAGATCGACTTAAGGGTGAGTAAATAATGACAGAATTTAGATTTTTGGGTGAATTATTAATTTTAACACAAAAGGACAGTGAAATGAAAGCAAATTGACTTGGATGAATAACTTTGTTAACCTCATTATTGGATATGACTTTATATCAAATAATTCAACTCTGTGATTTGTTCTTAGCTAGATTCATATAAAAATGACTTTTCCTCAAATAACTAAACAATTGTTCAATTGTAGGCAAGAGTCAGGCTGAAACAAAAGGAAGCAGTATAATGTCAGAGAATGCAGAAACATGACCCAGGCGCAGAGTTGAAGAAATAAAAGGGAATTTATTAAATACAAAATAAAGGGGAAAAATTCAACCAAAATTTCCACAAGGGGGAAAAACAAACAAACAACCCCATAGGGGAAAACATATAATCCAGGGCTGGGGCAGAGGGAAACGGGGAACCAGGACCGACCGGACTGGGTAGGGATGAACAGGACAGGAAACTAGACCTATTGACAGAGTGACTGGAATAAACAAACAAACAAACTAACTAACAGGACGAACTGGTACCAGACAGCAAACATGAGGAGACTAATATAGGGAGAGAAATCAACAGGTTATCAATATAGGGCAGGTGTTACTAATAAACTAATAATGGGCAATCAAGGAGGTGGGGTTTGACGTAAGACAGAGAGACATGCAGCGATACAGAAACAAAACAAAGCCACGTGCTCTCACAAGGCAACAAAACACCCGAATGGCATGAGTGCACATCGCCAAGACAATAAGGCAATATACGCCCATGCCAACCAACAAACAAGACGAGAGAATGCGTAGCAACGCCAAACCATGCGATGCACGCAACAGGTGACAAAAACAAGACAGGACACCTGTATGAGAGATCGGCCACACAAACCCGAAATCTCAGACCGAAGTGACCGAATCTCAGCACAATGTGAAGACAGCTTGCAACGCGAGCACGAAGTGAGGCACATCCGTGTTTGCGAGAAACAGACATAAACTATTGATGTGAGTGCATGCTGCCAAGATGGCATAAGCACGATGCACCCACATCAGTAACAGACAGACATGGATCATGAGTGTCCAGATCCCGACACAGACCGTAACTGAACCAGACAGGAAGTCAGGACCCAGACACCATACTCCAGACATGAAACAAGACAGACAGAAGAGCGCACGGCAGGGAATACAACCGAAACTACGTGCTCACACAAAAACAGACAATGGAACACAAGACAGACATGGGACGATAATGCCATGACTGAGAGAGTGATAGGACCGTGACAGTAGCCCCACAAAGGGCATCCCAAAATGGGAACATTAAACAAGACAGACAAAACAAGCACTAACAGAAAACAGAAAACAGAAAACACAACAGAAAGGGAAACTAAAGAGGGAATTTAAGGAAAGGGGTGGGGTCCAGCAGCCTGGGGGGAGGCCTCAGGGCAGAATCTGGGTCTGGCAGCCTGGAAGAAGGCCCCAGGGCAAAGGTGGGGTCTGGCGGTCTGGGAGGTGGCCTCAGGGCAGAGGGGACAGAGTACTGGGCAGGGGTCAGTGAACTGGACGGTAGCTGCTGGACAGGGTTCAGGAGGGAGCAGCTCAGGAGGCAGAGCTGTGGTAGGCTCGGGGACTGGCCATGACCGGGGAATGGCCTCCGTGACCGTGAACACCAGCAGAGACTGGGGAATGTTCTTCTTGGTCGTGAGCACTGGCAGTGACAGGGAATCGACCTCCTTGGTTGTGAGCACTGGCAGGGACAGGGGAACAGTCACAGTGGCTGTGAGCACAGGCAGTGACAGGGGAACAGCCTCCGTGGCCAGGGCCACTGGCAGTGACAGGGGAACAGCCTCCATGGCCGGGAGCGCCGGCAGCGACCGGGGAACACCCTCCACGGCCGGGAGTGCCGGCAGTGACTGGGGAACAGGAGTACTTCTCCTCCTCTTCCGGGTGGCCAGGAGCACTGCTGAGGGAGCAGCCGTCAAGACTGAGGATGCTGGCACTGGGACGGCCGAGGCTTCAGCCCGCTGGCTCTGGAATGGCCAAGGCTTCAGGTGCCAGCTCTGGAACGGCCGAGGCTTCAGGCACCGACTCTGGGATAGATGAGGCTTCAGGCGCCTGCTCTGGGATGGCCGAGGCTTCAGGCTCTGGCTCTGGGATGGCCGAGGCTTCAGGCGCCAGCTCTGGGATGGTCAAGGCTTCAGTAACCGGCTCGTTGGCTGTGGCAGGTGTGGGCTCTGGCTCATTGGCCGTGGCAGGCGTTGGTGCTGGCAGTGGCAGGGGAACGACCTCCATGGTCGTGGACGCTGGCAGCGGCAGGGAAATGGCCTCCATGGCCATGGATGCTGGCAGCAGCAGAGGAGTAGGTGCCCTCCTCCTCCTTTTCCGGGCAGAGGGAAGTACTGCTGATGTAGCAGCCTCCACCTCCTGGCGATCAGCAGCAGTGGGCTCGGCCAAGGTGTCCACTTCCATGTGGGGGGTGCCCTCGTCCTCGGGTTAGGATGAGGATTGGAAGTCCCGAGGCACAGGCTGTGATGTTCTCCTCCCATTTAAAGGAAAGCCTGACTGCCTCGGGAAACTCCGCATCCTCACCCTGTTCTGGGACAATGGATCTAATGGGCTCGTTCAGACCTGCCCAAAAGAGAACGATTAGGCAGGTCTGGTCATATCCCAGACCCGAGGACAATAATAAAAATTCAAGGTCATAGTCCCACATGGACTTATCATCCTGCTGTAGCCTGTAAAGCTGCTGGTAAAGCTGCCAGTTGAAAAAAAAAAACTCCGCTGGGTCCATCTTGTCCAGTTCATATTGTTAGAGAATGCAGAGACAGGACCCAGGCGCAGAGTTGAAGAAATAAAAGGGAATTTATTAAATAAAAAATAAAGGGGAAAAACTCAACCCAAACTCCCAAAAGGGGGAAAACAAACACAAACAACCCTGTAGGGGAAAACAAACAAATCTAGTGTTGGGGCAGAGAGAAACGGGGAACCAGGACCAACCGGACCGGGTAGGGATGAAAAGGACAGAAAACTAGACCGACCGACAGACTGACTGGAATAAACAAACTAACAGGACCGACTGGAAAACATGACTGGAAACAAGACAAACTAGCACCGGACAGCAAACATGAGGAGACTAAAATAGGGAGAGAAATCAACAGGTTAACAAGACAGGGCAGGTGTGACTAATAAACTAATAATGGGCAAACAAGGAGGCGGGGTTTGACGTAAAACAGAGAGACACGGGGCCTGGGTAGCTCAGTGGTAAAATACGCTGGCTACCACCCCTGGAGTTCACTAGTTCGAATGCCAGGGTGTGCTGAGTGACTCCAGCCAGGTCTCCTAAGCAACCAAACTGGCCCAGTTGCTAGGGAGGGTAGAGTCACATGGGTAACCTCCTCGTAGTCGCTATAACGTGGTTCGTTCTCGGTGGGGCGCGTGGTGAGTTGAGCACGGATGCCGCAGTGGATGGCGTGAAGCCTCCACACACGCTATGTCTCCGTGGCAACGCGCTCAACAAGCCACGTGATAAGATGCGCGGGTTGATGGTCTCAGACGCGGAGGCAACTGGGATTCATCCTCCGCCACCCGAATTGAGGCGAGTCACTACGTGACCACGAGGACTTAAAAGCGCACTGGGAATTGGGCATTCCAAATTGTTTGGAAAAAAAAAAGACAGAAAGACACGCGGCGATACAGAAACAAAACAAATCCACATGCTCTCACAAGACAACAAAACACCCGAATGGCATGAGCGCACATCGCCAAGACAATAAGGCAATATATGCCCATGCCAACCGACAAACAAGACGAGAGAATGCGTAGCAATGCCAAACAAAGTGGTGCCACACATTCTCACACTAAACGAAACCTGAGCGTACATCGCGAGGCAAAAAAAGAGCGCACGGCAAGGAATACAACTGAAATCGCGTGCTCACACAAAGACAGACAACTAAACACAAGACACAACATATGACATATGACTAAACACGTGACATATAATCCTGGCTCCCTCAATTGCTATTTATTCATTCAACCTCCGAGCAGTTTTGAATCAAAGAACCAGACATTGTTTACATTCCTTACACTCAGCTGTTACAAAAAATAATAATCTTCAAGGAATAAAATAATTGTGTTCCACATGCTAATTTGAATTTTGTTCTCCACATCAAAGCCACAGAGCTCAGTAAATTCTCCACAGACACAGGAAAGAGGTAAACAAAAGATTTTAACCTGCAAATAAACCTGAGATTTTAGGCTGCATCCCAATTTGCATACTATCCACACTCTGTAGTATGCAAGATCAGGATTTTTACATCCATAATCATTGTGTGTTGAAAATAGGATGCGAGAGGTGCCTGGATGGTCTTACTGTTTTCTTTCTTGTGTCTTTGGGTTGATACATAAGCCGTCTGCCTGGTGTTTGTCCTGTTTGTGAATAAGATGCAATTGATCCCTCATATACTTGATAAAGTACAAGTACAAACACGCATAGGCAAACAGACTGATGGTCTGAAATGTATGACCACTTTATACTGTATGTACTATATGCACACCAGGGCCGTTTCTAGAATTAGAACTGGAACACTAACTGTTTATCAAAGGTTAGTGTACTTGGTTACCAAGGAGACAACAGTGTCAATGAAGGGCATTCTTGAGATGAAATGTGAGACTTGGAATAAAAAAAAAATAAAGAATTATCAAGATGAATATATTCTGTAAGTAGAATAGTTTTATTCAGCATCATTTCCAATTAAACTGTTATTGCAAAATTATTTAATTGTGTTTATGTAGGATACATAAAATCCTAGCAAAAAAAAAAGAAAAAAAAAGAGCTTTAGCAAGATGGAGCCAGCAATTTTATATATAAAAAAAATATCTAACACAGAATGCTATTACATACTGTAATACATAGATGTGGTGGAAATGTCAATGACATTTCTGAAAAATGAAAAAACTTTGAAAAATGGGAGAGTGTGAAAAATGTGTTTCAAGAGAGTTTGTTTACTAAAAGTCGACACGGCCAAAGGCTCCCATAGTTGAAGAAACACCCATATATTACTTGTTAAATTACTGTATGTTTCATAAATTAAACACATCTTAACTCTCCCCATAATTACAACAGGCTCTTGGCAGTTGGCACAGAGCTCTGGTTTGTTTTCAGAGATGTTCTTGGTCCCCAGCTGTCCATATCTATGATCCAAAAGGTAAAAATGGAAATTGACAACTTGATATGCCATTATGAGTGAATTGATCATATCCCCATTCTCTCTGATAGCACTAAACATGCAACGCTGGCCAACAGTATGTCTCCTTAGTGACTGGTCCTGCTAATAGCTGCACATGTGTTTGAGTGGGAGCTGGTGACTGGTATGTTGATGGGTGGAGCCAGACCCTGCATCAGAATGCTGGGCTTCAGTTCTTTCTGCCCTTGCCAGCTTGGCCAGTTGCCGCTTGGCACTCCCCCTGCTGAGAACTGCGATTGATGATATGGACCAATGGAGTAACTCGTGCTGTGTTATTCAACTGGTGCAAAGGCATTGTTTGGCCGTGTTAGTTGAGTTTACTAAATAAAAAAAGAGATACGTTTACACGATGACATGCATAGAAAATGACTGAGTGCACCTTTAATTAGGATGGGATTAAACAAACTATGAATCTAATACAATACTGATTTATTAAAATTAATTTGCGTTCTCAATGCTAAATGTAAGTGATTCGTGTTTTTTTTTTTACCTGGTTCATTTACATGATTTGGATTTCCCAGCACTACATTTGAGAAAGAGGACGGCTTGTTTGATCACTCCCAACATTTACCAGCATAAATTAGCCTGGACCAGCATATGGAAATGTATGCTGCTCTTTGCTGGCCTTTTCAGCAAGACATGATGTTACAATAAATTTCAAGTGTACTCTTCAAATTTCCTGAGTGCCATGGCAAGCTCTGCACAGGATGACATTTTTCATTTGGTGAAAGCACGCACATTTTGCCCACATGCCTTGCAGTTGAACCTGTATTAATTTGTCTTCACTGACGGAGTTCACTGTGGCCACTTAGGGCACCTGATGGATGGATGGATGGATGTACAAGGTTTGCAGGGAGTTTATAAAAAATAAAGAGAGAGAGAGAGAGAGCAAAATTATGTGTCTGTACCTAGCTCCTGTCACCTGCAGCTGCTCCTAACAGGTGCATAACTGCGTCTTACCAGATGGTCAGCAAAATGTGGTAATTGGCAGGTTCCTTCACAGAGTCACCCTCTCTCTCACAAATTTCCAGGCAAAGAGACGCAGATATGGAGAGAAAAAGGTTAGAGAATGAGAAAGGTTGTTGACCAAAAAAGTTGTATAACAGCTAGCGAGCAAAACTCATTTGTCAAAACCTTTTAGTTGCTTAAAAACTATGTGCAGAAATTGAGCTTTTTCTGGGTCATGTCTTGAACTAAAGCAAGAGTGCCACAAATGAAGAAACAGAGTTGTTGAGCACATTATTCTGAATAAACTAACAGAGCAAGGCAAAGGACTATACATAAGCAATAAACCACTCTATGCCAAGATTTTACCACAGTTAAAGTTGATGTAATTTTTTTTTTAAATGTTCAAATTATTTCTTGTCCCAGCTTAACATACAATCAACTATAAGTAAGCCATGTTTAATTTGATTTCACTAAAAGTGTAACACTGTGGTGCTATCAAAACATTCCTCTGTTTGTTTGAGTACCCCGTCCAGCCTGACCCCGCGACAATGGCTCATCCAATGGTGTGAGTTCAGGATGGGATCATCTGTTTGTACAACCAATGGAACCAATGTTTTTTTTTTTTTTTTCATTTGCTGATGAAATTACACACTTCAGCTTCATGATGACACAATACAAAACGGAGCTTTTATAAAATAATGTCAACAGCCATATCATAAAGGACACAGATGTTCAATAAATAATTACATTTATCCCTAATGATAATATCAATAAATAATTTTTCCACCAAATACTATAACCTAATTTTAGGTGATATTGTACATACATGTAGGCATTAATGTAGAATCGAGATGCATTCACAACTGTGGCCATATCAGCTATAACACAACTTTTTAATGTGGCTTATCCACTCAGATTTCAGAATCAGACCTATCTGTTTTATGATGTTGTCTTCACACCCTACAAGTATAAGGCGACACCAGGGTATTTCACACTGTCGTTCATCAGTGTGGTCTGTCACGTTTATATGCTCATGGTTGTGACGTCATAATCATAACAGTGGTGATTTTTGCAGAAAGATTATAATGGTCTAAGTAGATTGGGAAGGACGTTTTGCATTTTGAAAGTTAAAGTATGTTTACATAGTTCATTAAACTTCTTTCTTTAATAAGAGCAAGGTAAAATCATGTTTTCCATGATATGTCCCTATTTAAGTGACCTGCAAAGGTACGATTCAAGCCTTGCCATCGAATCTTTCATGCTTAACTGTCTCTGTGTTCTAGAGTTTTGTGCCAGCAGGCTGAGAGGAATCCAGACCAGGACTGTGGTGATTCTTTGTGAGGCAGTAAAGAATTAATTTAGTGAGAGAGATAGAAAAAGCGAGAAAGAGAGAGAGAAACAGGGATTTCTAAATTGAGAGGGATGGGCAGATGTTCACTCTCTCATTCCAGATGTGCAAAGTAGTCCAATAGGAGGATTGTGGGAAGGATGAGAACCCTGCACTCCTAATGCCTGAGGCTAAGCACACTCTGCCAATGATCCCAACAGCATCCACAGCTTACACATCGCTGGTGGATAGTGTCTATATTGATCTGACTCTGTTTGTCTTTCTCTCTTGGTGAGAGTTTGATTGTTTGGGGGTCGATAAGAGACAGGAGTGGAGACCGTGGCTTTTGTGAAACAGAGAGATTGCTGCACCTGATTATGTTTTAGCAAACCTCCTTTTACTTGCTACCAGTTCGACTAGAACAGGGAGACTTGTTTGTAAACAATCACTAGTATTGTTTTGCAATCCCATTTGGTGAGAAGCAGATACCGAATGTCAAAATGTCCCTGTATATTCATCATAAGTGGCCTTCTTTTGCTAGGTGCTGACTGAAGAGTGTTTTGGACCTATCACCACGGAAACTGCAATGGCCAAGGAATCCTATTACGCTGACGACTACCACCAGCAGCACCTTAGCAAGAACCCTAATGGATACTGTGGACTGGGCGGCACTGGGATCTCCTGTCAATAGGGCTGAAGAGTAACAATTAGCACACTTCTCCTGTCCTCTGATTGGACAAATCTATATTAACCTGCCTTATCTGAAACAATCACCACTGCAATTCTTAGGCCTATGGGTCAATGTTGGGTAGAAATAAAATTGTTGTAATGCCACTGTAGATTAAAAACATTTCATTTGCCTTTTTGTATCTGTGCATGTGTGTTTTCTGGTGTGATACACACTCTGCAGGGAGTAAGCATTTTTTTCAGGCTCCCTTTAGTTTGGCATGGTTGGGGGTGAGTTGCACTGTACCATGGGCATGGCTTCTGTACTGTATATATCCTGGGTGAATAGAACGTGGCTATTGTGCTATCTATCTATCTATCTATCTATCTAAATGTATCTGTCATTCTGTCTGTATACAAACATTCACTTCAGCATAACTCAAGCTCTGTTTTTAAAAGATAGACACATTCATTTTTATGTCAGGCAACATGTGTGTTTGTGTGTTCTACAGTACATCCATCTGTCTATTCCATTCCCAATACATATCTATTAATCCCTCCATCTGTTGCTACCTATGTGTTTCCTTCTATCTTAGCAGCACAAACAAGCGTCCTCGTACCTTTCTTAAAGTGTCGCTTCACATTTCATCTCCTCAATTAAAGAGGACTAAGGTCCCACACAAACAAACAGGCCCCTAAATTCTCACAGCAAATCTGATTCTGCTTCATAAGGGATACTGCGGAAAAACTGAGGTCCTTTATGGATGGCACAGACAACTCTGCATTAACAAAGTGTAGCTCTGCCCATCAAAATAATTTAGCTGTCTTACTATTGTTTAAATAGAAAAACAGAAATCAAAAACTCTATAAGAGCTGAGGATTGTTTTTAAAAGAAAACAGGGATTTGGATTTCACAGCATGAGTAGGTACTAGAAGAGCAATTGGTGTTATGGTGAGATTGAGGGCAAGGGCGGTTTTGGCTAATATTCTGAGCAGGTGGTTACCGTTCCATGCACCTATTCCTCTGCCACTCTGAAAGAGCCTCCCTTGGCAATGCTGGCACTGATGCTTAGGAACCTGGCCTGGCACAGCTTCTAACAGGCTGCTGTACTCAGTACTGCTGTGAAATGAGGACGCTCCGTGACGCACGCAATTTGGCCCTCTAACCTGGAACTTGAACACACACCTTGTTCACTTTTACAAGCCAAGTAAGTGGCATCACGAAAGCCTAATAAATTTGGAAAGGCAACAATTACATCGAAATACAATGGAAATACATTAAAATGAGACATTTACCCCTTAATTGTTACCTAGTCTTAATGGTACAGAAACACGTGAAATTTTGCTAAAATTATTTAAAATAGGAGTTTTCTGTTTCACATTTTATTTGCAGTTAACAGTAACCACAGAAACAGATACCAAGACTGACATCTCTTGGTGGGTAGTGAAATAGCATCTCCAGTCATTCTCAGCAAAATGCATGAAATTACTGGCAAGTTGAGAGGTTTATTTCTACTAAGGTGACGTCTTAGTTTTAAGGTTTAATTTGAGCTCTTCTAAATAAAATAATTTTTACAATTGAAACTTGAGATATTTCGTTGTAAAAATAAACAAATTGGGGTATGCTTGGTGGTTAATGCATGTTTTTTTCTCGTATAGAAATAAAACAAGTAAACACCTTTATTATTTAGCGATTTATACGTTTTGGTGAATCTCCCCTTTAAATACACAGGTGATTAGTTATATATATATATATATATATATATATATATATATATATATATATATATATATATATATATATATATATAAACCTAAAAATAACCATTAGAGAACAATTTTTAATTGTCCCACAAAAACCTCCCTGCAACGTTCTTGGAACATTAGTTTATGGTTTTATATATATATATATATATATATATATATATATATATATATATATATATATATATATATATATATATAACCTAAAGAAAACGTTCCTAGAACCTTAGGAATTGACAACTTGCACAACTGCTTCCGCGTTCTATGTAGTGCGGCTCAGGCGTTTCCGGTTACAGCGTTCAGGGCGCCTGCGTGCAGATATTTATTAATGGGAAAGCAGATTATATATATATATATATTTTTTTTAGGTCTGACAATTGATTAAATCAATAAATCATATTTCTGACGCTAACGTGACGTCTCAGTTTTACAATTAGCTGAAATTTGCTTCTAAATATATTGTTTCCTTTCCAAATGTAGCTAAACTCAGCTCCTGAATAATAAATCAAACATGTTTGTATAACCTGCAACAGTCTGGCCATCTCATTAACACGCATTTCATTCATTGATGATATTTCATACCAGCTGAGATTCAACGATAAATTCCACCATACAACGATTGCAAATGACTTTTCTTTGGATAAATGTCCCAGATGTATTTATTTATAAATGCATTAGCTGTTATCTTACTCTGACCATGCTTTAAAAATCACTCAGAACAGACTGAAGCAGTTATATGATCAAATTAGATAAATAAATGCGCTAAAATATATTTAACCACACTACATATATTTAATCTGTTTCAAACATTATAACTTATTATCTTTAGCAGCTCTTACTTATGCATTTCAACATTTATTGATAACAGTACTTTTCAGTGAAACAGTGACACAAAGATTAAAACGCACGCATCTTTCTTGTTGATTAATTCAAAGAGCGCCGCTGGTGCCGACACTCTTTTGTCTCCTTCCACCGTTTGTCATTTGCGTTTCGAGCTGGTCTGTCTGCTACAGACCTCCGTGTGTACAAGCTGTACACGGTAATGTTCAGAATATTTCTTCTCCTATCTCTGAAAAGATCCATACTTTAAAATACTCTTTTGAACACTCATTTTAAGTGGTGTTTCAGGACTTAGGCAACTAGGGCGCATGTAAATACGTTTAATCAGAAACTAGCCCACCGCACTATTTCAAAGCGGAAGTACGTCATTAGGCTCAATGCAAGTAGTCTAACGTTAGGTGAGCATACTGTGTTTACTGGGAAGGTATAAATATATTAAAATATTAAGTCATTTTTATCAGATTCTCTAGGAATGTCACTGCTGAGCCACATAACCCACTGTGTCAGGAAAAAAGGTGTATCTGCTTTCAAATTAATATTCCAAATGTTGCTCCGTGTAGTCAATTTCTGTCCACTTGGGGGGCAGTAAATCAACCTGTCAACAATTATCTCTGTCATGGCATTATGAGATTGTCTCAGATTCTACTTTGACATTTAAATACTTACGTTATTTATACCCAGCTAGGAAGGATATTGTCCACCAAAGTAATGTACCATTCCATATGACCTCAACATACCACTAATAACATATTTTCAAACACAATTTTAGTGGCAGGTCGTGTTCAAGGACTTCTGACCCTCTAAAAATACTTTCCTAAAAACTTTTCTCAACAATGAGTCACAGTCCAGAAGTGGCATCATGAAACTAACTTCACATGGCTGGCTGTGAACTCCTAGACAAGGGTTATGGAATGGAAAACATCTTTCAGTAGAACTACATCATTATGTCGTCAGAGCGCGAGACCTCGTGGCGGCTGACAGAGTTTGAGAACGCGCCCTTTTCACGGGTTTTGCGTCAGCATCGACCTAAAAAACTAACCGAGGACGCGTTTGTGAGAAGAAGAATAACAAAACGTCTCGTCAGTTTTAAAGAGAAGAGAGAAACGCTGCTTGGAGACTATTTGTGGCAAATAATTTAACGCTGACCGTTCTTTGTTTACGCAATGTAATAACAACATCACATTCGACCACTCAATTCCTGCTGCATTAGGCCTGCTCTTGATGGCTGTTGTGTTCACTGACTGGAGTCTTGAAGGGAAAGTAGAGATTTATGTCTTTCTATGACATGCCTGTTAATTGATTTGCATTTGCTACACCATGACTCTTATAACAATTTGTAAAAGAAAAAAAAAAAAAAGTTTTATATTTTTTAGCCAGTAATTTTGTAAATGTCCAAATTCATAGCTTGACAAAAAAGTACTGTTGAGGTATCATGGTACAGTGATGGTATCAGACAGTAATACCATGTTATTGAGTGATTACCATATTCATGTACTAAGTCGTATCATATTTTATATATTTTACCTTCACCACGTGGTATTTTCACAGACTTCAAATACTATTTTGGAACATGAGTGTATGTCCAAATGATGAAATTAACATGGCATCAAGTCAACAAAACAGTGGTTGTAACATGGTACTTTGTTAGTGCACTAAAATATTTTAAAATACATTTTAAACCAAGTCATCAGACCACACCGGAGGCTTAAAACCAAACTTTTTTTTTAATACTAACAAAGAATCATCTCAACTACTTGTACATGGCTACCATGAATATTTGTACAAAAATGCAGTAAAAATATTATTGATTAATATATACAGATATGTCTCCTTTAGTGTCGGCAGGCAGGACATGTAGATGACAAGTACACCAATGGTCTTGCACAAGTAATACACAATACAGATATTGTTTCCCAACATCAGTGACATTAACTCCAGATCAAAGACTTTAAGAACAGATAATATTATGTCTTTGGGAGTACATGAGAAAAAGAAAAAAAAAGGAAATAGTTACTGTGTACAGTCATGTGAATAAGAAAGTGCAATACAGAACAATACAAAAATCTTAAATTACATGACAGTAAGGAAGGCTGGCAGCATGTGAGACTGCAACAGAATTTGTAGATCATGAGAAGAGTCTATGGGAAGAGCTGATCAAAAGAGAAGGCAAAACGAAATGGAAGGGGAAAGTCCAAGGCAGTGGACAGTAGGTGTCGGTTATGTTATATTGCTCTCGTCCCTTTCTTTTATACATTTATCATATTTACATGTTCTGATCCAATATCTGTTGGTTTTAGGTTCCTCTAACACAAGCCGGCCAGAGTGTGCATTGCTAACCTGAACGTCACTTAAATTGTAAGCGCTAAATCAAATAAGGCTTGAGGTTGCAGTAGCATAATGAAAGAGCTGTGCCACAATGCAGATTGTGATGTCATAATAGAACAGTAAGTACCCTGTTTCCAGATCTGCTTCAGTAAAACTGCAAAGTGTGAACACAGTGGGATGGGATATATTACTTCTACATTCTTTCAGGCTAAAGGACACTGACAAATAACTGGCAACCCAACAGCATTTTGACTGAAGGAGCGATCCGACAGATTTGGGGAAACATGATGAACAGATTAGGAAAGTCGACACTGTGGCTACCACCCTTAACACATCATGCACACTGAACAACAGACACGTAAGCCTGATAACCTCCTTAAAGTTACAAAACCAACATACTCATGTACATAATACTTAAGCGTTGTGTGTCAATCAAATCACAGTAATCACACATCACAGTGTTGATGTATCGTCTGGGATAGGAGTCATTTATAGTCTTGAAGAAGTTTAAAATAATTAAATATACAACCTTTATACTGTAAATAACAACTGTTTTCTTAGTCTGATGCTTTTTGTGGTGTGTTTGCTGACTACATGGGTTGTATAGTACTTTTGTGTCTCAGATCTATCGCTATATATTTTGCAGAGCTGACAGAGGTACATGCTTTCATGTATGTACTGTGGTTACATAAATCTATATATTTATTTTAGATAATCCGTAAATGATGTAGGCACACTAAAAGATATTTGTTGAAAAAGAAAAGTTGATATCACCCTCCTTTCTAACATTTGCTATTTGTGACCCACTGTGTAATAGCACTTGGAAGATCTGTCTTACTCAAACTTAATAACCAAATGTAACAGCATCATGCATTTTTTTTTCTTTTTTTTTTACATGAACTTGCGCGTGAATGAAATCTCACAGACTACGAGGAAACCCATTAATGGATGTAATCTGACAACTACATTTAACTCTAGAAACAAGTAAACATGCACATCACAGACATCATTAAATTATATTTGATTGCTAATTGATGCTTCATCTGTAATGAGTGTTTACGCAAATAAAAAGTTATTTAGTCATTTATCGGTTTCCCTCTGAAAAGGGCATCAGGGATCAAACACATAATAAAAGATTCGCACTGAGGAGAAGTCATAGAAGAAGCAACTCACGTAGGTTCTGTGGAAAGGTGCATGGGTATATAATAAAAATTTCAGCTCACTGTTGGAAAGAAAGCATCGTTTGTTTGTGAGAACATTGTCGGCAAGACACACGGACAATTATACAGCAGGAAATAAAAACAAAATACAGTTTGCTACCAGAACATGCACTGGCAAGATGGGAATGGTTCCTGTAGTTGAATGCAATCTTTGCTACGCAAGGTCAATAATATAACACACTAGGTTTATTGGACAAACAATCGTTAGGCAATATATGTTTCTAAGGGTTTTTGTGCCACATGCAGCGCTGGTGTTTGGCCACATTTAGTGGCTAGCATGCCCTTATGTAGATCGTACTATTAATGGCTTTCTGGGTACAAATGGTAGTTGTGGTGTAAAAGCAAAGCCAAATGGCCAGCTATCAGCCAACAGGCACATCTGACACTAGCATGTGCCACGGCCCAGGAGCCAATCGGAGACGTAGGAGAGAGAGCCAGGATGGGTACATGCTGCCTCTAACTGGTGGCCAGCTGACATTACAGTAAGATTGAGAGAGAGGGACAAAGAGCGGGCAGATTTAACACAGAGTATTGCCAACATAAAAAACATTATGACAGTACAGTGAGGATTGCATATACACCGAACAGCCACAACATTAAAACCACCTGCCTAATATTGTGTAGGTCCCCCTCGTGCTGCCAAAACAGCGCCAACCCGCATCTCAGAATAGCATTCTGAGATGATATTCTTCTTACCACAGTTGTACAGAGCGGTTATCTGAGTTACCATAGACTTTGTCAGTTCAAACCAGTCTGGCCATTCTCTGTTGACCTCTCTCATCAACAAGGCATTTCCGTCCACAGAACTGCCGCTCACTGGATGTTTTTTGTTTTTGGCACCATTCAGAGTAAATTCTCTTGTGTGTGAAAATCCCAGGAGATCAGCAGTTACAGAAATACTCAAACCAGCCTGTCTGGCACACAACAATCTCTAGAGTTTACTCAGAATGCTGCCAAAAACAAAAAACATCCAGTGAGCGGCAGTTCTGTGGATGGAAATGCCTTGTTGATGAGAGAGGTCAACAGAGAATGGCCAGTCTGGTTCGAACTGACAAAGTCTACGGTAACTCAGATAACTGCTCTGTACAGTTGTGGTGAGAAGAATATCATCTCAGAAATTTATTCTGAGATGCGGGTTGGTGCTGTTGTGGCAGCACGAGGGGGACTTACACAATATTAGGCAGGTGGTTTTAATGTTGTGGCTGATTGTTGTATGTGGGCTGAACACGAAACACGGATCAGAGTCCCCGAGACCCTGGTTGTTTGCTTGACATGGTTAGGAGGAAGGGTTACAGAGGTGCTGTTATGGAGATGGGAAGGGTACAAATCCTCCTGACTCTCTATTGGACCTGTAGAGTTCAGTTTGAGACAGGCAGGTCTGGGCGTCGGGTCTGGATGATTTTTGGTTTAGGGTTGTTCTTTGGTTCCTCCTCCTCGTCTGTGTCGCTGTCACAAACGTGGACCACCACGCTGGGCGTAGACTCTGTGCCGGCATGAAGCTCAAATTTCTCACCTGTGTGTAGAGAGAAGGATTTATCATTCTACTAAACCTCATGAGCTATAAGAGGCCTTTGAAACTCCACATCTTTTTGTACATTGAAGGACCATGCCATTTACAAGTGGTCTTATGTTGTATTCTGTTCAACTTGGAAAGTTGTGAATTTTCAAAATCCTACTTGTCTACAAATGAAAATTTTCTTTGCCACTGTCACCTTTGACTTGGGTAAGCTTCACATTTCTATCTTAACCCTCCAAAATTTAGCCCTATTCACATCCATTGTAAATGCCTCAGTATAACCTCAATTTTTTTTAAGAAAAGGAGGGGAGTCAACATTATGCCACTAATGCGGTCGATTGAGCTGAACTTTTATTGAACTCGGAATATTAATTTAAGACACTATTCTCTGTAAAGCTGCTTTAAAACAAAATGTTTTATGAAAAGGACTGTACAAATAAAACAGACTTGACTTGGCATCACAATACAACACTACCCCATATCAGACTTCCAACTTGGAAACTCAGCGGAAATTTACAACCCTGACTTCACTGAGATGCGGGTAAACGATCTGATATCACGCGATGATGAACAAACAGAATTTAAAATTGGTACAAAACAGGCATTACATTTTAGCTAGCCTCCTATATAATGTTTTATTTTATGGAAGGAGACGTCTGTGAACAAATTTGGTTACTCATTCGATATTTGTGCAATACATGACTATGTACTGTTTGTCAATAACCCGTAATACGCTTCCCTCGTGTCGTTCCAAACCCTTTCTTACACAATAAGTGCACAAATGTTATTTTCCTATTAAAAACATGGTTAGTTTTAGGGTTTGGGTAAGGGGTTAGACTGTAGGGTTCGATTTAGGTTTGCGTTAGTGTTTAGACTTAAACCTTAACATCATTCGTTGGTTTGTTTATTTTTCTCTGTGGGAGTACAAGTTGTATGTGTTTGTGCAAGCCAACTTGTTTGGTCATCTCGTACTATTATTTCAAGCAGGGACGTGCTCAGGGTAATGGCTCAGTGGCCCAAGCCACTGCCCATTTGCCCTCCTGTGCTGAGGTGCCCCTCTGGAGAAAGAAATGATATTTGCAAATATTCACTTTGCAGGCACTTTTTATCCACAGCGTCAAAGCGATTAAGACATGATGAATAGTAAAACACTTTCTGAATTTTTTTTTTATTGTTTGTTTATGCAAACATGCACTAGATGACAGTCTTTGACTGTTCCATCACGTCTCTTGTTTTGCAAAGCAGCAGATCAGGAGCGACCGGGGGAGGGGTGGTTGAGACTTGATCGGGTCCAAATGCATTAAAAAAAATGCACATTAATTAGTATTGAAATTGCTTGAGCGGGCCCAAATGCGTTAAAAACATGCATTAGTTCATAAGGTGAACAATCAGATAGCAGAACTAACGTACGTTCCTAAAAAAAATTATACTTTTCTTTCCTTTTGTTGTTATTTAAACTTAAATGTGGTCTGTCCAATTACTACAATTGCTTCACAGCTAAATCATAAATTTATAATGGAATAATAAAAGAATAATAAAGTGAGCCTTTAAACTTTTGCCGAACTGAATATGTGAAGCAAGCTGTTTTCTACCATTTTGGTGTATTTAAGTATACATGCATATATATAAAGCCTATGTCAGTCCTATACAGTTGATAAAAGTGATAATAACACTTAACCCTTGTGCAACCTTAGGGACATTTTTGTCTTTTTCATTTTTGTTTTTTCGATCATTTTTGGTGTTAATGCCAAAAATGTGTGTATTTTGGGGGGAATTTTGATATTTCAACCTCAGATCCTATAATTCATCTATAATACACTGTGTACACAAAATAGTTACACTCAGGACCTTAAGGACAAAAATGTCCCCATTGAGACTCATTAAAACTGCAGTGCCATTAAAGCATAAAATCATGAATTCTATGATATTATGCTTTCATTCCGGAGCCCTGGCTTCAGAATTTACATTTTGTATATTTTCCACCAGATGGTGCCATTTTTCTCATGTTTAGCCTATGGAGCAAATACATGTTTTTTTCTCTCCCTATTTTCTGTTTGCTGTATTATAGAGCACTGCAGGCCAGTTGAATAAATGATGAAGCTAAAATTGTGTGGGTGTGTTGGTATGGATGTCAGAGTGTGTTTTGTATGTGTGTATTGAGAAATTTGTGTGTATGTGTGTATGTAAAACAACAACAGTGGAATTATATAAACAAACTGCCATTTAAAGGGTTAAAATCCTGAAAATGGATGAATATTTGGTAGTTATGATCAGGACTGATGTTGGTTAAAAAAAGTCAGTGAAAGTGGAAAATAATATTAATATATAATATTTTTATGGCAGTTTTTTGACACGGACATTTTTGTCCTCTAAGGACCTCTGAGTAACTTTTTTTTATTGACGCACAAGTGTTAAGTAACCTTGGAATTTAACTGCATAATGTTAAATAACACCAGGTCTGCATATCAGGCATCACATTATGCTGTGCATTTTGTATATGTTCAAATTGTGCATTGCACACTGTTTATACAGGGTTTCCGTGGGTCTTAAAAAGTCTTAATTCTCCCTTCCACAAATTAAGACCTTAAAAAGGCCTTAAATCGGAGTAACAAGTCTTAAATTCATAAGGTCATGGCATTGAATGTTGCATGAGGGAGTGTTTTTGTCGTTGCGTTGACCAGACGTCCTGTTTTTAAGAGGTGTTTCCCGGTGTCTCAACAATTCTCTACAAAGGGGATTACGTATTTAAAATTCAAAATATAAGTATAATTGGAAATTAGAATACAGTTACATTCAAAAAGTATTTTGATTATTGAAGAGATTTTATTGTCATTTGTTTCATTTAATATTTAGTCCTTTCAGATGGAAAACATTTATACATATAAATGATGCGATCCAAAGTGCATTTGAACAGCGGTGAAACACTTTCTTATGATGTGTTACATTCATATGAGCAGACAGAGAAGTAAGTTTGAAGTAAGTTATAATATCTAAAAATCCTTAAAACAAGATCAGTTTGATTTATCTTGTTTTAGAAACAACACTGCATAAGATATTTAGGTTTTTCAGAGAATGTATTTTTAACGTGTATTTTGTCTTACTGTACTGGCAGAGTTTTTATAGTCAAAACAAGTGAAAAAATCTACCAGTGCTGAAGAAGTAATCCAAAGTATTTAGAATACGTTACTGACCTTGAGTAATCTAACGGAATACATTACAAATGACATTTTACAGCATGTATTCTGTAATCTGTAGTGGAATACATTTCAAAAGTAACCCTCCCAACCCTGTCTCTGGTATTGTTCACAGAGAAAAGAAGCAATGTCGTTGCTTCGCACGTTGATTTGACGATTCTTTCATTCTAGTCTTTCAGCAAATCCGCTTAAATGTATCTGGTTACCATTGCAATGACGTCATGCGCTTGGCGCTCGTGCTCTTTGTAGTCAACGCAAGAAGAAATGCACAAATAAAAATACATTTTCAACAACCAGCTGAAAGAGGCCGATCCATTTCTGCGTGCAACACGTGAAAGCGAGGTGTTTTACTGTCACTGTGAAGGTTCACTTCCCCACGAGCAAAATCAGACAATGTCACGTTCAGACAGCTACACTGCACTTTTTATGTAGTACAAGCACTTAAATGTATAGATGTGGGCAATGTGTTTTGAATTTTAGGTTCTAATGTTGTGAATTTTGTGTTAAAATGTGTACCTGACATGACAAGTAATTTCATAATAACACATCCAATATTACATCATATGGATAGAATAGGCTACATGGAATTTGTCCATTTAAAAAAAGCTAAAATGTGGTTAAATCGTGAAAAACAAAATCCAAAATAAAATAAATAAATAAAACTTATCACAAACTACATAGCCTATACAGTTAAGTGCAGAAGTTTGCATACCTCTTTTGTTTTTATAAGTTTTCACACCCCTTTCTGAATGTATACAAATATAAGACATAAAAGATTGTTTTTTACGTAGTACTGCCCTTCAAATGCTATATAGCACACAATTTACTCGAATATACACAAGTCATCCTGTTCAAAAGTTTGCATCCGCTTGGTTCTTCTTGTGTTGCCTTCTTGAGCATCATTTAATGTTTGTTCCTTTTGTAATGGTTGTGTTTGAGTCCATCAATTGTCCTAAGTGTCAAAAGCTGGATGTCAAAATCATATAGCCATGGTTGGGAAGAACTCAAGTGTGCAGAAGATGCTGGGAAACCAAAGAATGTACAGTAGCTGGGGGATGTTTCTTAAGAAAAGTGGGCAGCTTCAGGACAAAGCAGGGACTCATGAACAATTATTACACAAACAGTCATTGATCATTGAGAAAGCAACACACCATATTAAGAACCAATGGAATGTAAACTTTTGAACAGGATAATTTGTTTGAATTCAGTTGCTATTTTGTCTTGTGGAATATATGTGAGTATCTGGTATGTCAAATAGTTTCTTTAGTGCGGTACTAAACAATTTTTATGATCCTTAATTTTTTTGTTTTAATTTTTTTTTTTAACTATAATGCATTTCCTCTCCCCCCCTAATTTCAGCACCACACAGCTTAGATTAGATCCCTAAATATTAATTGTACAGTATAGAGTAGGTGGCAGTAAATGCTGCTTCATCTGTCAGTAAGTGAGACAGCAGTGTAGTAGAGGAATATAACTGATACAATGGGTCTGATCAGAAGGTTAAAGTTATTTCCACATTCTGGTGGTTGTGAGCAGAGGTATTCAAGCCTTAAGATCCTTTTTAAAAAAAAAAAAAAAATGAGTTTAAAAGTAATAGAGATCTATTGAAAGTTGCATTTTTAAACTTTGAAGTGTTGCTATAAATATGACTCTTCATGTGCTCCCTAGACATTTACATTTAGAGAACATATTGGTGTATTGTGTTCCCTTCAATTTATTCCTTACATTTTCTGTAGTTGGTCTTAAAAAGGTCTTAAATTTAGCTTTCTAAAACCTGCAGAAACCCTGTTTATAGTACCACACTTTCACAAAAAAGAAGATGAGACAGAAAGAGAAAGAGCGGAAGGAGGCTGCTAAAGGGAATGTTTCTTTAGAAAGCCGGATTCAAAACATCAGCAAGCAAGCAGGTGAATCACATGATGAAACTATATGGGAGAAAGTAATGTATAACTTTGTGTTTCCAAGTAAAGCATATTTTAAGTACTAAAATTAAAATGACTTTACAGATATTTTTTTTTCATATATATATATACATTATTTTTACATGAGTTCTGTATTTAGCATTTTAATATATAGACAATACTATTACAATCACAAGGCATCAGGTCAGAGAGTGAGTGAAAGTGTTCTGAGCATCAGGAGTCAGGGATACTGGTGAGAGGATTTAAGTGAGTGTAAAGGGACATAATCCTAAGAGTTTGATAAGGAGCAAGATAGACATTGCCATCTTAGAATGGAACATGAGTTTTAACAGCAACAAAAACAGTAGTAGTATTAGCATGAAGCCTAATTATTAACAATATGACTTTGAAATGTTTGTTAATCATTCTCTGTAACTGGGTGCCCTTTTTTCAGTTTGAGCCACTGCCACTCAAAATGTCTGTGCACAGCCCTGATGTCAAGAGACCAGGTTGGCAGCACATGTACAGAGGCATACATGGTAAACAATGACTTTAAGAAAATAAAATGCATTGATAAGTAATTTTTTTTACATTATAAGTTACATTTCTAAATCATACACATGCAAAACTAACATTGCCATTTTGTTTCTTCATAGGTCATCATCAAGCCTCAGACAATGGAATGCTAAAAAGTCTGAGATATCAAGTAGTTATTGCCGATGTTATGTCTGACTTTGGAATGCAGCATTATATAGTAATTTCTCCTGCAATACTAAAAATAAGACCTAGATGGAGCTCTCTCTCCAGACCTCAGTGTGAGTCATTGGTGGATATTTTAGGATGGTTGCAACTGCAGTTTTAGCCAGAAAAACAAAAAAAACAACCCTGCAATGATCGATAGCATTTTTACTCTTACACAGAATCCAGTGGAAAAAGTCAGACTGCTACTCCATATCCAATACTAATGTGAAACGATCTGTAAAACTACCAGAATGGAGCTCTGTCCACCTTTCAATCAACAGAGCCTGTCAGTCAGAGCGGTCTGCAGGGGTTTCCATGTTTCAGGTAATTAAATCTAGAACCTCACACATTCACTCACTATTTCTCAGAGATATGCTGCTTTTCTATGTACATCTCTCTCCATTCTGGCTGCACAAGGGCTGAGAAGAGTGTAAATATTTGAAATGTGCTGGCCGAATACGCTGTGTGTGTATGTGTGTTTGCATGATGGGAGCTGAATCAAAGTTTACCACTATGCCCTTGGGCGGCTTGAGTGTGCAGTGCATTGTGATTGCCTAGAGGATCTAGCCCACTCTAATGGCCCTCTTATCTTGATCTCCCTGTAAGTCTTTGCCTTGCACAATCTCTCTCGCTTTCTTTTTTTCTTGCTTTCATTCATTCCTGTCCTGTGCTCTCATTCTTATTTTCAAGCACACAAACACACATCAAAACCGGTTTCTGACTGTTTTGACCTAATTCTGCTTTCAGTTAAGCATCATGTTTCATTTATTCGAAACACACGCGCTCAAACAATTCCACTGCCATGTTCCTACAAATTTACAATCCATTCCTCTCTCACATTCCTCTTCTCTTTCCTTTTCTGCACTGTGCTCTCTTCCCTAGTCTCCCAAGGTCTCAGCCTCTCTCCGAACCTGGGCATGACGTCAATCCTGCATATTGGCATCAAGGGTCAGACAGTCAGAGAGAGAGGCAGAGAGAGAAAGAGAGAGTAATCAAGCTCATTACTGCAGAGATGAAGCAAAAAATGAAGTCTTGAAAAGTCTTCCTAGACCTTCATCGTCATCTTTACAAATCCTACTATAGGATTTGATTTATGTATTTGGCAGATATTTTAATCCAAAGTGACTTACAGTACATTCCAGGTATAAATTTAATCAGTTTGCATGTTCCCTGGGAATCGAAACGCATGACCTCGGCATTGCTTGTGCCATGTACTACCAACTGAGCTACCAACCCTGCTATAAAGACTGTATAAACGGTCACCAGTGTTGTGTTTTGGGCGCTGGTGTCCCCACTACGCTTCTTTACTAGCTTAACCAGCAAGACTTTCTTGGTCATCCAGCTTCACCAGAAAGACCATGCTGGTTGACCAGCTT